>NC_025999.2:66960981-67093323 GCF_000442705.2 Elaeis guineensis
TATAAACACTTCACACTGCACACCGTATAAGTGATGTCTCCAAATTTTTAGGGCAAAATCACTGCAGCTAATTCCAAATCATGTGTCGGATAATTTTGTTCATATGGTTTCAATTATCTGAGGCATAGGCTACTACCTTACCATGTTGCATCAATACACGCCGAGTCCCTTTTAGATGCATCACTATATATTGTGAAACCTTCATCTCCTGTTGGTATAGAAAGGATAGGGGCTGACACTAATCATTGTTTTAATTCTTGAAAACTCTGTTCATAATCTTCAGACCACTCGAATTTAACCCCTTTTTGAGTAAGACGAGTCAAGGTGCAGCTATGCGAGAAAATTCTTCTACAAATCGTCTGTAATATCCTGCCATTCTCAGAAAACTTGAATCTCAAAAATATTTGTAGGTCTGTTCACTGCATCACAGCTTCCACTTTTGCTGGATCCACAGAAATTCCATCTTAGATACGATGTGTCCTAAAAAGGCTATTTTGTCCAACCAAAATTCACACTTCTTAAATTTGGCATAAAATTTTTTTTCCTCAATATTTGTAGCACACACCGTAAATATTTTGCATGCTCCAATTTACTTCTAGAATATATCAAGATATCATCAATAAATACGACAATAAATTTATCAAGATAAGATCTGAATATTCTGTTCATTAAATCCATAAAGGCTGCTGGAGCATTGGTTAACCCAAAAGGCATCACTAAAAATTCATAATGTCCATAACGAGTTCTAAATGCCGTCTTTGGTATGTCCTCTATTTTAATTTTTAACTGATGATACCCTGAACGAAGATCAATTTTAGAAAAGACTTGTGCACCTTGCAGCTGATCAAAAAATCATCAATTCGAGGTAGAGGATACTTATTTCTGATAGTATTTTTATTCAACTCTCTATAGTCGATACAAAGTCTCATACTACCATCTTTCTTCTTCACAAATAAGACTGGAGCTCCCCAAGGAGATACACTAGGCCTTATAAAACCTTTATCCAATAAATTCTGTAATTGATCTTTTAACTCCTTTAATTCCATAGGGGCCATTCTGTAAGGAGCTTTAGAAATCGGATTGGTATTAGGTGCCAACTCAATAGTAAATTCAAGTTCTCTATCTAGGGATAGTCCGACTAAATCATCAATGAATACATCCGAAAATTTATTTACGATAGGAATATCCTGTAACTTCAATTCATCATGTTCTTTATTCTTTATTGATACTAGGTAACCTCTACATCCCTTTCTTATCATCTGTCTAGCTTGTTCAAGTGAAATAATACGTGGAGGGGTGGTTCCTGTACTTCCATCAAAACTAAAAGTTAATTCTCTCGGTATGTGAAAATTCACTCTCTTTCCATGGCAATCCACAAAGGCATGATAGGTAGCCAGCCAATCCATTCCTAGAATGACATCGAAATCATGCATATCCAGGACCACCAAATCTGCTGGTAATTCTCTTTCTCCTATCTTAATACTATAGGACTTGCACACACTTTCGGTACTCAAAATACCACCTACTGGTGTCTCAACATATAATTTGGTTTTCATGGGTTCACAACCTATATCATGCTGTCTAATAAAAGTAGTGGATATAAAAGAATGTATAGCACCAGAATCAAACAAAACTGAAGCATGAATACCAGATACAGGAATGGTACCTGTCACCACAACATTGGAGGCCTGAGCATCATGTTGTGTGAGTGCATAGATTCTTCCTTGAGTTTTCGGCCTTTGACCTCCGTCCCTTGCTTGTGTTGATCTATTTTCGTCCATCTGCGGGCAATCTGTAATCTTGTGTCCTTTCTGACCACATCTAAAATACGAACCAGTATTCCATGGGCAATTAGAAGTCTCATGCTCTCTTCGGCCACATCTCGAACATTTAGCTGCCTCATTCTCACGATTCTTATCAGTTGCTGGCTTCTTTGCTGGAACCTTATTGTTCTGGTTTCATCCTTGAGTTCCACTAAACCTATTTCTCTTCTTCTGATTTCGTTCACGCTCCGCATGAGCTTCATTAGCTTCTCTCTCAATTATTAGAGCTTTGTTTACAACTGAGGCATAGGTAGTTAGCTCATAGGGTACAACCTGTCTCCTGATTTTTGTCTTCAGTCCCATTTCAAATTTGTGTACTCTGTCTTGCTCAATCTCAACTAGTCTCGGAACAAATTTGGCTAACTTCGTGAATTTGGCTTCATATTCTGCAACGGATCTGTTACCCTGTCTCAAGTGAATGAACTCCTGTTCTTTCTGTATTCTGACACTTCGGAGGAAATACTTGTTAAAGAATTCATCACGAAATCTCTCCCAAGTGAGTGGTATCCCATCGTGCTCATATTTTGTTCCAGTATACGCCACCAGTTGTATGCCTCACCTTGTAACAGATATGCTGTATAGCGGATCTTCTCTTCATCATGGCATTCTTGCACGGTGAAGGCCTTCTCCATTTCCATAATCCAGTTATCTGCTTCTTGTGGCTCGATGGTCCCTTTGAAGGTTGGAGGAGCTAGCTTCTTAAATTCGACGATATTGTTTCTTTGCATCGGATGTTCTCCATGTCCAGGTATCGGTGGAAATTGCTGACGTGGCTGTGCATGTTGTTGTTGAAGTAACTGTTGCTGTGTTTGAACTACTCCAATCAGAGTTTGCATTAGTTGAGTCATGTTCGGCTCCTATGCTGTCGGAGTATTTCTGGTAGGATCATAGATTCCCTCCTGCTGAGTTGTACCGCTGTTTAATTGGGGAGTATTATCGCCAATTGGATTTGATGTCCCTCCTACCGCTCCTTGAGTATTCCTCGCTCATCGCGGAGGCATATTGACCTATGTTAGATTTGAGATAAAACTTATCCTTAATAAGGTTATAACTTGTGACAGGTCAAATCATAATCATCATAACTAACCTTTCAATTTCCTAATGTCTACCCATCACTCGCTCACTTTATTCTACATGTCTCTATCTATCTACTTATGCTCTGATACCATATTAGTTGTCACGCCCCCGACCCGAGATTGTGAATCGAGGGTCATGGCAACCGCCGCATACTTATAGAATACTTTTCCCATAAGCATGCAAGGCATCTCATCATGATATCTTCACAAACAGTTAAATAAATTTTTCTTTATTCAATAATCAAACTTTGGTTCAAATAACAAATCAAAACTAAGTGTTCAAAAGAAAGTAACTGTCTGACAAAGTCAATACTAAAAACAAAACTAAAGGTCTTGAATCAATTCTGAGAAAAATCCTAAATCAATGAGTTAACTCCATCTCTAATCGCTCTCCCAACCGAAAACCCGCATCATGTTAATTTTCTGGATCTGTAAGAAAAACATAAACTTATTATGAGCTAAATAGCCCAGTAAGCAGTGTATACCTTTAACTGAATAATCAGGCAAATAATACTATGCATCACAAATCAATATGTAATTTCATGAAATCATATTCATACTGTCAATCATATATAAAAGTTAATTCATCATAATTTTCAATTATACTTTTCTTCTTAAATTCATCAATTTCTTAAATTCATCTTACCAACCATGACTATGACCACATTATCCTTGTGGCAGGGTCATAATACCGCGTATCTGCTTGCGGTGGGCTGCGAATCATCTGGCAGCCAAGTCCTTTAGAACCGTTGGTCTAACTGGCGGTTTTGTCGCTGGTCTATCTGACGACATGTCGCTGGTCTCACTAGCGACATAAATCCTCAGGACAGTCAATTGCCAACGTATATGCCCCCATTGGCGGGGTCCTCAACACAGTCAGGTTGTCAATTTCATATTGTCTTCCAATTCATATATTATTTTCAAGAATAATAAAATTAATTGATATTCGAGTCAAATCAATTATAACATTCTTTGAGATCATATATCATCATAATAATTGCTCCACAAATAACTTCAATCATAAATAATTTTCTACAATTAACTTTCATCATAAATAATTTTCAATAATTATTTTAATAAATAATTACAATCGCAAGCATGCATAAATTTATTTAATTCATAATTTACCAGATAAATTCAGTAAAAGTAAACACTACTTACCTCAAAAGAAAATCCAAACTAGAAATTCTAAGGTTCTCGAAAATTCTTCTCTGAACCTGATATGTCAAATATCATATTTTAAATCAAAGTTTCATCGAATTAAAAATAACTAAATTATTAAAAATCTAATGTCCCCATGAGGATCAATTCATCGACAGCATCCAGGTTTTTTTCGAATTAATCCATGGACATCCTAATTTTATTTTTATTTTTATTGCTAATTTTTTTTTAATAAATTAATTCCATAAATCCTAAAATCTAAAGAGAGAGAGAGAGAGTTTCTCTCTCTCTGCCCCTTCTCTTTTTCTTTTTTTTTTCTTTTTCTTTTCCTTTTCTTCTTTTTCTTCTTTTTCTTTTCTTCTTTTTCTTCTTTTTCTTTTCCTTTTCTTCTTTTTATTCTTTTTCTTTTCCTTTTCTTCTTCTTCTTCTTCCCGCACCGGAATAGAGGACTCTTGGTCCTCATGCTTTGAACGGCCGTTCGGGCCGCGGCCGCCACGGTGGAGGCCGGCGGTTGACGGGGTCGCTCCTCCGGTCATGGAGGAAACATGGCCGGCGGTCAATTTTGATCGCCGGCGCCGGAAATTCACGAAAATGGGGCCCAAAACAGAGTCTTTTCCCGACCAAAAATCGACGATGCTCGTCGCCGGCCACCGCGCACAAGCGTACGGGGGAAAGAGGAAGGAAGGGAGGAAGAAGGGAAGCTTACCTTGACCTCCGGTGACTTCGTCAGAGAGAAAATACGGCGAGAAACCCAACTGTGCCCGCTGCTCTTCTTCGGGAAAATTGGAGAAAAAGAGAGAGGGAGGAGGCCGATCTTCGGTCTCAAGGGGAAGGGGTCTACTTATAGAGGACCCTAGGACTCCGAGGGGTCCTAGGAGTCCCGATTTTCTTGGGTTTCGCTGGAGAAGGAGACTCCCATCGGGAGTCTTCTTCCCGGTTTTGAATTCCTCTATTTTTTTTTTTTTCGTTTTGGGCTTTTGCGGGCTGTAATGGGTTTGGGCTATAACAAATAGGGTAGTGGCCATAGCTGCATAAAGGAAAACCAGACCTATATTAGTACATAAATTATTAATAATAAAGATTTGGACTTTAGTCTAAAGTTTCTTTCAGTATTTTTACGAATTGGTAGCCTCAACCTCCAATTTGAGGAATTACTTTAATTTCTTAGTGGGTACTAGAATCCACACAGACTACACACGAGCCCAACTTTGGTTGGTCAACCCATGTGCATCTATGGGTAGGTTCATAACCAGTTGTTTCTCTAAACAACTTCTAGTAATTAAGTTTGCCCCAGAACCTAATCAGTAGGCTTTGGCCTCCACTAAAAAAATCTGGTTAGGTCCAACCATTAACATGATTTGATTTGGTGAATCGGACCAATAAATGAGCAAGCCCGACTTTGGTCGGCCAACCTAACCGCCATCAGAAAGACTCGAACCAAATTATCATACTATGAATGATAATTCTATTAGTCAATAAGCACCAGGCCTTTGGGCCTCCAATGATTATTAAACTAATGGACTCATTATCACTCACTTAATGGAAGGCTATGACTTAGTTATCAATATAACTTAATCATTTTTAGGACCTAATAATTTTTTTTTTTTGAAGATTTTATTAAAGAATAGATGAGAAGAAAATATCCAGCCAATTTCAATCCTCCCACTGACTTCATCAAGTCAGATTAAAAAGGATTTACTTAAAGCTGGCATTAGGAGCACCTAAATCAGTCAAACTAATTTACCTAATGACATGGGTGAGCCCTAATCACCAAGTGATCTAATCAAAACCTAATTCACCAGGTTGGCCAGGTAAGTGAGATCAGTGGTGGGGATAAGCCATTAACTCATCAGAGATCGAATCACTGTGAGTAGCTCCCGCTTAAAAACCACTAGTCAAACTGCCAAACTTACCTTAGACACCAACCGGTTCATTAGTTTTAATTTGATCAACTTAGTAAATAGGGTTCCACCGCATAGCCATGAATTAAGTCTATCTTGGTCTAGTTAAAGACATGGACCCATTCAACTATAACTATTGGAGTTGAGTCTAGAGTATCCTTGACCTAATCTAATTCAACTTTTGATTAGATTTGATCAATTACTCTAATTTAGTCTATTTCTTTAAGCTAACCTTAGGTCTAACCCAATTATGGACCTAATCCATCTAACCCATTGACCTACAAGTTTATGTAATTGTCTTAGGTCTTAATTCACAATTCTAGACCTACTAGACAACACTTAATTCTTTTAATTAAGTATTTGGGCTGATGGGTCAGGATTTGGCATTTCGAAAATAATTTTCAAATTTGAAAGGTTTTATTTTTTGTTCACCAAATATGTTGACTTATTACACAAATATATCATCATATTTCATAAATAGCAATCCTATTACTAATTACATAACAAAAATAACTCAATCAAAAAAATTATGAATATTCCTTTCACTGCTTCATCTGCATGGGATATAATCACATCGGCACCCCTACCGCCATAGGAGACCCCATCGAATGGGAAAAGAGGGCCTTTAAACCCTACTTTTCTCCTATGACGGGACGGCCATGGCAACCAACCCAATTTGATTACTTGCTACTTGGATCAAGTATATCTAAATATATCAATTTTAAAATTTAAATTTTAAATTTTAAATTTTAAATTTTGAATTTCAAATTTCAAACAAATTTCAAATTTCAAATTTTTGAATTTCAAATTTTGAATTTAATTTTGAATTTTAAATTTTGAATTTTAAATTTAAAATTTCAACCAAATTTCAAATTTCAAATTTTGAATTTTAAATTTCAAATTTTTGAATTTTAAATTTCAAACAACTTTCAAATTTAAATTTTAAATATTAAATTTTAAATTTTAAATTTTAAATTTCAAATTTCAAATTTAAATTTTTAGATTACAACTTAATCTACGCATGCAAATATATATATCATATCTAAGAACCCACTCTGATACCATTTGTGGGGAAAATTTAGTGCAGGGGTAAAATGGTAATTTTAAATTTTTTTAAAATCACTATTTTACAGTGAAAATTATTAATTAATCTAATTAATTAATAAAAATTTATTCTACACTAAGATCTAAATATGATATATAGCATGCATGCATTTAAATTTGAAATTCGAATTTGAACAGTAAACACTTTACTGTAATATGTTCAGAACACAATACCTTTGTGCGGATAGTAGATCACCGTAATCTGATCACTGTCGAAGAGTATGATCATCGTGATATAGCCACACAGCATGTCTGACCTCTGCGGATCATCCACACGAAGCTTCCGATCTGATCGACTCCTTACGAGTGCTAGCTCGTTGTAAAGCTCTTTCTACGGTCGATGCTGATCGAACTCCTTCGATCGATGTTTATCGATTCTTTGGATACTCTGGATCATCAACAGACGTGCTTGAGAGGATGTTGAAGATCTCTCTAAAATTTGGTGGGCTCACGATACTCGTAGCTCACCTTCTCACTTCTCGAACTCCAGGCTGAAACCCTGAAGAACTCACTGAAACCCTGCGCATACTTTTTCTTTCTTTTCTTTCTTTTTCTCTCGGAAGGATATAGATCTTCACCTTACACACAAAGATTCCTCACACCCAGATTTTCTCTCCAAAATTTTTCTTGCACACGCCCCACTCTTCTCCTCCTTTTAAAACAATGTCAAACGTCTTATCCACGTGAGAGGATAAAGATGAGTAATTGCACATTTGAATTCAAATCAAATTTTGAATTCAAATGAAACCAATTTATCCCTATCCACTAACGTGTGAGAAGAGGAGAGCATGGCTTAATTTGTGCATGAGTGATTTCATGAGAAATATTTTCTCGTGTAATAAATGGGGTGCTAAAAGAGGATAAGGTCAAGGCGCTAAGATTGGTTGCTCATTCAAATTCAAACTTTGTTTTGAATTTGAATGGCCAACCAATCATCCTTATCCACTCATTTGGTGCATTAAAGTAGGGCATGAGGAGGGCTTTGCATGAGGAAAAATTCATGAGAACTTCCTTTCGTGAATTCAAATGGGTGCAGTGGAAGTGAGGTGGCGCAGGGAGAATGGGTCAAGGTGGTTTCATTATTTAAACCAACCTAATTGAACCAAATAAGTTAGGTCCAATTAGACTAATTTAAATCTAACTTAATTAGGCTTAATTAGGCTCAATAAAATCTTAATCAAATTAGGAATTGATTAAGCTCAACCTCTGATCAAATCAGGGACCAAACCATCTCGACGATTAGGTCAACTCTTAACCTAATCGGGTCAAATCCAACTGAATCCAATTCAATTGGACTTGATCCAAAAATAATTACTCAATTAAATTGAGTTAATTAGCGATCAAATTACTAATTAAACCTCTCATAAATATTGAGTCCAAATTCGATGGGTAATCGGGCATCAGAATTCATCGATATGTAACCCTGATCGAAGAGTCCCAAACTAGTGGGACTCTTGACCCTGATACCCAAAATGTATGAGACTCATGATCAGAGAATCCTGATTCTCGATCACAGAATTCCAGACACATAGGACTCATAGTCCATGAGCATTAGGACTCTTCATCAGCCAACAGATCAGATAGGAACCTCTAATGTGTGTGACCCCACAGGTTCGAACTTAAGCCGGTAGCATAGGAACTAATTCTGTACTAATCGAAGTGACCATCTAGCAATGGTACCCGATGATCGGATAGGTCGAATAGTCACAATCACAAACTCAGAACCTACGTGAATATGGATACTGTATAATTCATCCTTTTGACCTCTGTGTTTAGGATGACTTAAGGTTAAACTGTCAACCCTGATTAGATCATCCGAATCTGCTCAACTCAAACAGTTCGTGACTCCTCACAAAGACTAACCTGGCCAAGATTTTGCTAAATTAAAACACGACTGTACACAGCTCCTAAACTGGAGTGGTCAATCTCATCTTGACACATGCACCGACAAGTCAAGTACTTGACTACACCCAGCAGCCTTCCGTCACTGAATTAGAAATTCAGGTAGTCAGTGCCTAAGTACAGTGAGTTGCTTGCAAGTCATCGTGGCGGTCTCAGGTCGGAGGGATATTTATACCCATATTCCATCGGAGCAAATCTTGACAGCAGAAATAGCTCCGAATCGGTCACGTTCAGTGCAGATGTACCTTACATCTCACTGTATGCATACCAGTATCTCCACACTCATTGGTTAAGAGGACAACCAACCTATATGGCACACAACGACCTATGCTTGATAAATTTGTCATCCTTGATAAAACGTATCATTTGATCCGAACAGATTTAAGGACTAAACGACAAATCCTCCTTTGTCGAGTTAAATAGTCCCAAAGACTTCACCACAACATAGGAGTTCATTAGAAGATGAAATATTTTATGATAAAAATATCAAAATAATTTTTATTAATTCATAATTCATATACATATACAAAAATGAGCACAACCGTCAACAGGCTGATGATTGGCTTTGGGAACTATTTTCAATAGTCCTCATATCACTTATCTGAGAGTCTTGAAACAGAAGGACTCTTCAGGATGTGATACATCGATTTCAGCCCTCTCACACATGCATGCCCTGAATGAGATGCATTTGGCATCTCTTCTGACTTCAGATATGCATGAAAAATTATCATGTAATATATAATTCAAATAGAAAGGCTATCAACAAGTGATGCCTCAATTGGATAAGTGTTTAAACCTAAGAAGGACTCTCCATCGGAAGACATGCGAGCACCTTCTCGCTGTCGCATGCGTGCATGCCCAGAAAAGGGCATCAAAAGCAACCTTCAATATCCAATAATTTTTTAGATTTTTTTCACATGATCAGCACTTAAATATAATCCTTATCAAAAAAATTATTAGATAATATGAATTGATATGGCCAACTATAATTAAATTCAACTTTGAGCCCCTTTTGATCCAATCTAATCTGTCATTGATTAGGTTCGATCAACTGCTCAAAATCAACAATAGATTCTAATCTGATCTAATCAATGACCCTTATTATAGTTCAATCACTAGACCTAATTGTTCAACCATATCCTCATGCATAACCTAAAATTTTGATCCTAAAAATGATTTTAGATTAGGTTTAAGTGCATGAATCAATAGCTTATGATCTCGAAATAATTTCAGATCTAAACTTAATATCATATATCACATATATAGTATTTTAGATCTAAAATCTATAAAATATATATCATATATATAATTTTTCAGATCTAAAACTAATATAGCACATATCTCATACATACATAATCAGATCTAAAATAATAATTAAAATATTTTGAAAATATTTTTTAAAAACTCCATTCATATTATACTAGGATAATCTTTACAATACAAAGATAAACCTTATACCAGGACAACCTTATATCAGTCCGATGTGAATCTAAATTATTTTAATTTCAATCTAATAAGGAATATGACATATCTCATATATCAAATTTCAGATCCAAAATTATTGAATTTTATATTTTAAAAATTATTTTCAAAATCGATCAATCTTGTGTAGGACAATCTTTACAATATAGAGGTTAACCCTATACCAGATAACCTTATATTAGCACAAGATCGATTTCTATTAATCATAACTATCAGATCTAAAATAAAAATCAGATCTAAATCTATTTCATGCATGTTAAAAATCTATGGCTTTGATATCACTGTTGGATTCAGATGATTTCAGCATGCAGAATTTTTTTTATCTTATGAAAATGCAGCAAAAAATATAGATTAAAACTTTAACATATTGCATGCCCTAGATCTCATCTAATATCACCTCAAAAGGATCTAACATGCATGATAAAATTAGATTTATAGATCTGAAAATAGAAATAAAGATGATTAAAATCTTACATTGGGACTGCTATCCACTTGCAAGCTGATCTGGATAGAATCTTGGTTCTATTTGTAGCCACACACGTGCCTAGCCTCTATAGATATCCACATAGGGCTGAAGCAGTTTGAAGCCATCTTGATCATCGAGGTGCTAGCCTCTTTCAGATCTATTCTGTAGGATTGGATCTTATTGTAGAAGAAGACTGCACGAACACTTTCACGCAGGACCTCGAAGAAGATGCTAGAAGAAAACCGTTTCTCTTCTTCTTCTCTTCTTTCTTTTCTCTCCTTTTTCTCTCTTATTTCTCTCTAATTTTTCTCCCCTTTTTATCATGGAAATTTGATGGAATAGTTGGGGCATCCAAGAGGGGGAACGCCCCTCTTATAGGTGTAAGGTTGGGCAGCCACAAGGAGGCCCACGCCCAAACCCTAAGAGGAATCAAATTCTTCCTCAATCTCCATGCCACAATAAAAGGAAAATAATTAAAGAAAATTTTTAATCTAATTCTCAATCATATGGGAATTGATTAATTTTTAAAACTAATCAAGAGAGAGAATCTCAGATGGAGGGGGCACCAACTATTGGCACCCCTCCTTTGCATGCACTAGGAGAAGGGTGCTGCCTCCTTCTCTTTTCCATACTAAATAGGAGAGAGAATATCAGTCAAACTGAGATCCTCTTAACCTAATCCAAATAAGTGAGTTCTAGGATCAATATGAATTTGGTTCAAATCCAATTCGAATCCAATTTCGAATCCAATTCTAAAAGGCTATCAATCCTAATCCAATTAAAATTGGAATTCAAGTCCAACTTGAATTATTAAACCCAATTAGCCTCAAACAAGTTTAATTAAATTAAATCTAATTATAATTAATTAGGACTTGATCTATAATTTAATTAGGCCAATTTACATTGCAACATTTGTAATTAAATCCCTAATGCTAACAATTAGCAATTATTAAATTTATAACTTTTACAAATTGATCCAAATCATCAATCCAATTATGATTTGATCTTGATCCAATCAAATGACTTGGTCAACCTCTTTTGTATGTGATCCCATAGATTTTATTCTATCTGATAGTGAGACTTATAATGATTTCTATCAAAGTAATATCGAAAACTCTTTTCGATGGACCGAAATAATTCTAACTCATACTGATTAAGGATCATCGATCCAGAATGATCCTAATGAGTTCTCACAATCTATCAGTGATATCTACAATATGCAGTGCAATTCAACAGAATTAACAATAGAATCTCTAGGTCTAGTTATCATGTGATTAAGTTTTTCTATCGAGAGTCCCGACAGGATGCAGGTCATGAAAGCTCGTCTAACCCTAAGCATCCATCATATGCTAGACTTAATTAGCTTAAGTTCAATCATAAATTCTATAAAAATATCTTTCTATTATCACGCTGCTATGGTCACGAACTTAAAGACTCAGCTTCTTAAGTCGCATAGGACTACCTCAACTACTAAGACTAATAGATCTCCTATGAGTGCACACCTTACTCCTACAGCAAACTTACTACAGCCAACAAATACATAAGGCCCCGAATAGCTAAAAATTATGTTTATGTATTATCAAAATATAGCAACCCCACCATGAGTAGTCAAGGCACCGCAGGTCAAAGAACTACTTACACAACTACAACATCGAGATAGTCACTAACGAGTGAGTAGACATCCAAGTGATTTTTCATTCTTGATCATGCTCAGTACCATTATTCTCTAACAACTATCTACACTCTCGCTCCAGTATTTCTATACTATAGAGTTGAGATTCATCTATCCGAAAGAAAAGTAATCCATGCATCGATCTTGACAGATCCATCACTATCCCCATGATGATCCAATGATCGGAGCAATTTAGGAGTTAATCTATAACGACACATGTCTCAAATTTTTAACTCTTGAGAATATATGCCATTGTCCATTAACTCCTTAGATGATTCACAGACACATTACACATGAATAGATAAGATAAATATCTATTT
This sequence comes from Elaeis guineensis, assembly GCF_000442705.2. NCBI lineage: Eukaryota > Viridiplantae > Streptophyta > Magnoliopsida > Arecales > Arecaceae > Elaeis > Elaeis guineensis. The sequence continues at coordinate 66,973,889 of NC_025999.2, forward strand.
TATTAATTTCAATAAATCGAGTACAAAAATATATCCTAAAATAATACAATGTGTCAGTCAAAAATTGACTTTTCAGATCATACATCTAATAAATATAGTCTAAATTCAAGGTCTAATGACTTCTCAACTATCAGGCTTCACCTCCCTTCTGACAGCAATGGGATACTTGGTCATTCAGCTTGAGGCACTTGCACCCTTGTCAGCTTAGTCAGCCCACTCAACCTAGTCAGCATACTCCTAGACCATTCTTTAAGTCTTATAGTAGGCCTAACATTGGGTTCTACCCTTGGCCCTCATGCAAGACCAGGAGTAGGAGGAGAGGAATGTTATCCTCTAGGGCTAACTCTTCCACCACCATAGATTTGTCCTTTGATAAGGATTAGGCTGTCAGACTATATGTTGTGTTTAGTCATTCTATGTATTACTTTATACTATTTTGGTAGTATTTTGTCTTGTAAATAGTACATTCATTTTGTGTGATACATACTTGTAAAGATCATATTTGAGTAATGAGAAGATTATTTTTTAGTTCATAACTTGTTGTGCCTCACAAGCTTAGTACTTCAATTCTAAATTTTTGCATGATGACAAAAAGGGGAGTAAGAAAAACATAATGTTTATGTTTGAGTATAAGCACCATCAATTATCAACACCATAAACCAAGAGCATTCAAAAATTTAAATTTAACAATTTAAGAAATTTAAGAACTTTGATTTGATGCTCAACTTTGCTCTGATACTTGGCTGCACTGCATTTGATACATGCTTAAAATCATGCTATGCAAGATATTAGTCATCTTTTTCATCTTGGTATCTCAAACCTGCAACCTTGCTCTGATACCTTATGATACATTCTCATAATAAGTTGAAATAAATTCAAACATTCAAATTTGCAATTCTCTGATATATTAACAAAGGCACAATTTGACTACATTCTTAACCTTCAATTATTTTTTTGGACTTGTTGCTCTAATACTCTAACTTAATAAGCTTATACTATCTACATTAAGAATATATTTTGCTCATACTCAATGTTTTGTCATCATCAAAAAGAAGGAGATGTTTACCCAAGAAATGATTTTGATAACTACAAAATATTTGAGTATTTGATAGAACTTATGATTTGTTGAAGTATATGTTGAGAAATTTTTTAAGAGGCTAAATTGATCCAAGAATGTCAAAGTGGTTGAAAGAATTTAGGCTAAGGAAAGCAAGTTCGGAAAGCTATATTGTGAGGAAAATGAAGGTTGAAGCTAGGTAAGTGCCTCATCCAATGTCATTACCCAAAATGATCATTTTAAAAGGAGGATTTCATTTGACATGTCTTGCTGATAAGAGTGTCTTGGTTTGCTTCAAGGGTTTTTTCTTTTCGAAGCTTTCCTATAGCAACCTAGGACTCATCTAGAAAGGCCAGCTGGAAGGTATTATAGGAGTTCCTTGATCCTATATATAAATATCCAAGAACTATCTAGTCTATGTCGATATAGGGTTTAATACATATATATGAGTCCTCACATATGCTTCTCACTAAAGCCCTAGCATCCTCTCAAGGGTTAGGGTCCAAATCCATTCAGTTTCAATCACAAACACCATGATCGGCAAGTGATCAGTCTAAATAGGCTCATATTGCATTGTCACCTAGTCCACATGGACGATAAGTTGGATTTGCTCTGATACCATTTATAATAATATCCAGAATCTTATCCAAAAAGGCTAGCTTGAATATATTATTTAAGTTCCTTAATCCCTTATAAGTATCCAAGATTTACTAATTAAATAGTCGATGTGAGACTAAATATATAGCCACATGGATCCTCACACTTTTTGTCTCTCTCTTTATTAAAGAAATATGCTCTGAATGCAACCATTTGGTTTGAATATAAAACTCTCCTTAAAACATGTCATTCCAAGTAATGTCGAACCAACTTAGGTACATTGGTTATAGATGGCAATAGAGCACATATAATGCATGTTTTACAGCACTGTGGTTTTCATCTTCATTGAGATCATAGTTTGTATCAATATTGAGCATCTCTGGATGCAACAACATGCATAAATCTTGATCCTACTATATTGGCTGATATAAAATGGTAAAACCCAGTTATTGGCTAATATGATGTGTCTATATTGACCAATATTTTTTAATCACTTTTTCCTTAAATAAACTTTCTACATTAGTAAATTTTAAAATAAATACTAACATTTTTTATTTCCAAATTTTACTGTAGCGATAGAGATTTCAATGTCTCATTCCAAAGGCTGAGATATCAAGAAATCTCAACTCTCACCAAATTTTCTTATTGAACATATTTGCCTCGAGATCTCATTTCATCCAAGTCTTGATCACTTGCTCATACAATTTATATATCAAGATTTAGAAACATTGGAGGGCAATGGAAACTTTCCCTCCCTAAAAGATATTGATTAGACTCCAATTGTTTTATTCTTTCATTTTCATCAAGAGCCTTAATCTTTTCCTCCTTGAAGTAATGAAATTTAAGTCGAAACTATTTAATAAAGATTAAAATTTTTAAAAAGAAATCAGACACGTATAAAAAGAAAAATGAAAGAGCATTTTCGGTGAAAAAGGATAGAATTAAAGTGGGATATTCTCCAAAATGCAAAATACTTTTTAATCTAAAATGGATATATTTATTTCACTATTCCAACCTATTAAGCTCTTGACTAATGGCTATATGTGTAAATCCAACCTCTCATGTTCTAGAGCTTGTTTGCTATAAATGTGCTATAATTGTTCTCCAAAAGTCAACATGTATGGCCTTCATGACCACAACATATAGGCCCCGATGGACAAGCCAATCTATAATAACTGACTAATTGAAAGATATTATTTGAATTTTTTAATCCTGTTTAAGTATCTAAATCTCCCAAGTAGAAAAAATAATATAGGAGTAAACATGCCCACAAGGGCTCTCCCACAATCATGCATGAAGAACCTGACGAGGAAAGCCATGCATTCAACATAGAATTGACGTTCAATTTATTATACAACCTCCAATTATTATTTGCTCGGAGTATTAGTTGTATATTAAAGATGTAAGAAGATTTCAAGTACATATAAAAGAATGTCAATTCTTGATTTTCAAGCCAATATCAAATTTCTCATCAAACATATGTAGAGGATTGCTAGTAGGATTTATTGCATATAAGATTTCTAACATGAACATTGTAGGCTGGCCATGGCAATATGGGGCCCGACTTATATAACATAGGCTAAGAAGATTTAATTCCTATGGAGCATAAGAACATGTCTAAAACTAAGACATCAATTCATGCATGCCAATTTGTTTGAGTTTAGGTCTAATTCCAATGTCCAAATTAGCTTGGGACTATGTTGGGTCAGCTTGATGAGGTTAAGTTGTCTATATATTGATGTTAGGATTGGGATATGTTTGAGGATGCTACTGAGTGCAGCTTGTAAAATCTTTAGGATTTGGTATGGAGGACTTAGGTTCAAGTCCCATCAGCCACCTTGATTTCAGCTAAGATTTCTTCTATCCTATTCTCAATTAAAAAAAAAAAAGGTGATGTACAAGATATTCTTATTCCATTAAAATTGGGTTGGGTTGGCATCTTACTAATGCTTTCACAATTAAGTAGTTCATTAAGGACAAAAATGTAATCAACTGAAATATACAAATATTATAAATAAAAAACATAGATAAATACTATATTCAATTACTTTTAGGCAAGATCAAATCTAGTTTTGGTTAAGTGGATTTTGTGTTGGCTAACCTGATTTTTTTTCTTTTATTTCTCCATTCTTAAGATAATGTGAAGGGTTTTGACCCCGACCTAATTATCAAAGTAATAAATTTTTGAAGTAATATAGGCAGGGCTTGGATCCAGGTCATTGGTACCAACCTAGAAACTTTACTAGCTAAATTAGTTGGCACAGGGATGTTTTGGGATTTCATAGCACAAAATTCCCCAACGTCATGAAACCTTAGTCCAACCTAATTTTCCATGAGAAGATTGGGTTGGTCTAGCTTTGGTTGAGCCTAGGCCATGCTCACCCTCTTTCAAAACTCCAAACTACTCTAAAATATGCTTGGCTGGTTAGTAAATTGAGGTCATCAAGTTAATGTGCTGCCCTTTTTCTCATGTACTAACTCAAGTAACATATTTGTCATGCTTTTGGGGATATATAGTGTAATATCCCAACCCAATTCGAGACCCAGCCCAAATTAAAATAGTAGCACAATAAGGTGTAGCATGATTTTTAAAGTATATAAAAAAAAAAAAAAAACAAAGAACGAATGGGAGGAAGAATACTCCTGATGAGAGTCTTCATTCTATCCTAAAAGGGATTCAAATCAGAGCCAAAGACCCTAAGCACCCTCTATAAATAAGATGCCCCTCCTTTCATATGCAGCCTTCCATCGCCAAAATCCTTTTGCCTCCCCCTTTCTTTCGTTATTTCTCCTTCTTTGTTCTTGGTTCGATGGCACTATGCCGATGGATTCGTGGCCCAAACATCTTTAAGAGCTAGATAATCTTTCAAGAAAACCTTCTCTTCGATTCTTTTTTGAACTTTAGACTAAGATTTTCATGATTTATTGTTGATTTTTGACGAAAAAAAGGATTTCAAAGTATCCTATTTTGGCCATCCATGTTTATTTGATTTCTGGCATTGTCTGTCACCATCAAGCACCAAATCGGGGAGCCTAGGCTGCACAGCCGTTGGATGCACAACCATGGGCTGCACCCTCAGTCATCTTTTTGGGCAAGACTTCTTTTGAATCGAGGGAGAAGAAGGGGATTCAAGAATCCCCTTTTTGCCTAGCTGAAGGAAGAAGAAGAAAGAAAAAAAAAAACAAAAAGAAAAAGAAAAGGAAGAAAAGGAGACTAGCTTTCTCTCTCTTTCCTCTTCCCTCTCTCACTATTTTCTCTTCCTATTTTCTCTCTCTATCTTCTCTCTCTTATTTTCCTCTCTGTTAAAGTTCTTGGATCATAGAAAAAAAGTTTGTTTCTTCTAGTGACCTAGATTGGCTAATCAAAAATCTCGAACGCTATCATCTAGCCAATCCTTATGGAGATACTAAATTGTAGAAATTTTATTTTTAAGATAATTATGATGAAATTTTGATTGAAGTATGATTTCATATATCAAGCCTCGAGAAGGATTTTCGAGATTAATTGGATTCATAGTTTGGTTTTCCTTTTGAGTTAAGTAATATTTCGTTCTTACTAAATTTATCTAGTAATTTATAAATTAATAAACTGATGAATTTTGAATTGTATTAATTCATGATATGAATATGGTGCAAGGTATTCTAAATATTGAAAATATTTTATTTTTTTAAATAATTATGATGATGTGTGAATCACAATGAATGAACTGATTTGATTGATTTGATATTTTATTATTTATTTATATTATTCTCAAAATAAGATATGAAATTAGATGATAATATGAATTGTTGACCTAACTATATAAAGGATACAGCTAATGGGGGTTAATATGTTAGTAATTGATTTGTCTTAAGAATTTATATCACAAATGGATCCACGAGATGTCACCAGCAGTTTTGTGATAAATCACTAGCAAATTATGGTTCCTAAGACTTTACTGTCAGATGATATATAATATATTGCAGGATAATATGCAGTACGCTGCAAGGTGACACGCAGTATACCGCAAAATGATACATGGTGTCATAATCCTGCTATAGGAAAAATATAGTCATAGCTCATCATTGATAAGAAGAACTTGATAATGTGATGAATTTAAATTTATGAATACAAGTTATCTCTATGATGAATTGAAATTCTATATATGAATACTTGATAATATGCTACATTAAGCACTAAATTTTGAATTAACATGCTTACGATGTTACCTTGGTAAATTGATATATATAATTGTTACCTGATTTATTTAGTTAAAGATATTCATTACTTATGAGGTTGTTTAGCTTAGATAATTTTTTATTTTTTCACAGATTCAAAAAATTATCTTGATGCGAGGTTTCATTAAGGGAGTGCGGTGAGAGATGGAATTTAGCCTACTTTATTTGATTAGGATTTATCAGAGTTGATGCAAGATCTTGTTTAATTTTGACTTTGTCAAATATTTATTTTGATTTCATTGATGTTGAACTTTGATTGAGTTATTTGAGTTAAGATTTGAACATTAATCATTTTTTTTTATTATTCTGTTATCCATTATGATATCATTACGAGATATCTTGCATACTTATTGGAAGAACTTCCTATGAGTATGCGGCAGTTGCTATGACTCCTAGCTGGTGATCTTGGGTCGAGGGTGTAACATATAGTACTTACAGTAATTCTCATAAGTTCTTTAATTTAGAAGTAGTATAGTGCATGTGATGAGTACAACCTATATCCAATCCATATGAATAGGATCAAAAAATTAAATCTAAAATCTATTATAACACTTTTCAATTGGATCAGCTTAGATTTACTATTAATTTTATCAATCAATCATATTTATTTGGCTTAAATCAGACAAAAAAAAGATAAAAATCACAATATATGTGAACTAAATACCTAAATATATTATGTAATAAGATTGTAATAAGCAACATTTGTATGCTATCAAAACCATATTTTAGATAAATTTGATTGAGGGCCACATAATTAATTAACAACACAAATTATTAGCAAAATATACAACAAAATAAACCTTCAATATATATATATATATATATAGGGAGGGTTCAAAAGATATGGTGTACTAGTTTTGAATCAGCTTAGATTTGTTCTGGCTTGGATTAGGAATTTAGCGATCCAAAATCAATCCATATTTTAAAATGGGCATGTTTTGAATCCAAACCTCATCTAAATAACTTCGCTTTGAGTTAGACCAGATTAACTTTGAAACTGTAGAAGAGAGTGACTCAATATAATCCACCTGCAGCCCTACCTATGAATTCTAGCCTCAACGACTATTACTATCCCTAGTCACGTGAAAAAAGACACTAGCACATCAGCCCAGTGCCATCCCTTTGTTAGTATTCCTCAAGCAATAATAGAATAGTTTAGGATGCAGTTTTATTGCAAAGGGTATAGTCCAAACAAGCCATACATGGCAGCATCTCAAGGTCAATATAATCTATGTTGAAAATAATTAAATTACCTTATGCTAGCTATATTTGAACACCAACAACTTTCTTTCTTTAATAGAGACCAGCAGACAGGCGTCTGCAATGCATATTGGAGGAAAAAAAATGAAAATTATTTTAAAATGCATCATATGGGAACTACAAAATTATTATTTCAACAAAATAATATTATATTTTAAAAGGAAATTCTGGACACGTTGGATTTAGTTTACTAGAAATATTTCTATTTCTTGTTAGATTAGATTTTCAGAAATCTACCAAATTTATTTCCATACTTCGATCAAACATTTGAAAATTAGTTTTAAAAAATAAGTCTCCACGAATATGATCTGTTTTGGAAGAAATCTTTTTACATCCATATCAGGCTGGATTTTCAAAAGCAATCAAAAATCTTTTCATATGGTTTCATTTGTAGCCATAGTTGATGGGCGCCGGTGGATGTTAAATATTATAAAACGTTTTCAACGTAAAAAAGTATAGATTGAATCTGGAGGAAATATTCTTTGATCTAGAAATTGTCGTTTTCTTAGTATTAGCAATCCAAACATATGCAATGCATGATCTAAAAAAATATATAAAAAATTTAAATAAAATTATATAAATATGAAAGAGAACAGTAGAATCTTTAGAGGGCAGAATTTCCTGTAGAAACTGTCAGTATCCTGTAGAATTTCTGTATTTTTTTCCCTTATACTGTCATCCCTGAAAAGAGGGGGCAGAATTGGTCTAGGTTGAGATCAAAGAGTTAAGAGAGGGTAGCAGAACTTGCCTCTTCACTGCTTTTATTTCCTTTTTCCAAGAATTATAATTCCCTTTTCCCTAGAATAGATTAACTTAAGTATCTATTATTATTTAAATAGGGATCACAATTTTCAATAGAATTTATTATAACAAAATTAGAAGGGTATTATTGGTAAAAGAAACGATAGATGGAAACAGAATGCAATCTTCTCCAAATTCAAAATTATTTCTAAAATAACCAGCAACTATGTTTATGTGTGTTTGTCGTGCACATGTCCGCATGAAATACATGTTTCAGGAAAAGTAATACATACACGCACACAAACACACACACACACACACACACATATATATATATTTATCGAATTAGCATCTATTATAAGAAAATTACAGGATACAACCTATAGTAAATGAAGATGCAATGAAAATAAAATATTTTCTAAGTTCAGACTACTGTTAGGTACTTTGAGAATGCCATAATCCGAGGACAAATCTTAAACTGTTGCAAGATTGAAGGGATGCCTTCTAGCTAACTAAAGTATCATTGGTTCTTGTCAAAAAAAAAAAAAAAAACGTATAATTGGTGAACTGGTATTCTTTCCATATCTGAGATGAATTAGAAAATGTTTATTCTCAAATCATGTGGTAGATAAGGAAGAACTACATATCTATTTGAGGTCATACGTACATAGACATTCCATTTTGTGTACCTCTCATCTGCCTTTCTTGCTCATCTACTTGGAATTACTTGCCAGCAGGATAGAGATGGAGGTCTAGCATGGCAGATAAGAGCCACTCAGAGTAGACAAGGTGACTGCCCGTGAAGCCACTAAGAGCTTTCAAACATAGAAAACCTCCGTAATAGGACACTGGCAAGTCATCCTTGGCTACCAGAAACAGACTTATCTCCATGTAAGACCTCTCTCCCAGTCTACATGTCCTGCACGAGGATGGTCTGGCTTGCTTCACATGTATTTATACTGCAGGCAAGGGGAGACATCAGATTTCACTTTCCACGTAACCTTTATCCATACCATGCAACTTGCGTTGGCCAGAGTCTTTAAAAGTCTATCATGCCCTTTTCTTTTTCATCCTTTGGTGATCTCAGCCATACAGAATATATTCTTGCAACCAATCAAAGTTGCAATCATTCTGCTAGGAGTTGCAGTGGAAACAAAAATGTGGATAAGAACTTAAGAGGTACAGAAACAGCTTGCCGTCAACACTCCTCAATCTCGTGGTATTATAAGGAAAACACATCGATCATGAAACTTGTCTTTGAACAGAATCTTCTAGTGAAGTCATTGGAAACCCAAGACATCATAACATGGAAGCTTTCTTTTCTTCTGGTTATCGAATCCCCCCACTTTGGCAACTAGGATAATATTGACAATCCTTAAAGGAGAAGATGCCAAACATACTATATATATACAAATTCAGTATTCCATGTCAGAGTTCCCACCATTATAAAGTCAATGCCATGGGAAAGATTTGGTTCCCTGCAACAGGGGTTTGACTTCTGTTAGGACCGTTATTTTTCAATCCAATAATTTTGTATTAGTCTCAAAACCACCTGTCAGATAACCAACTGGAAGAGAATAAGAAGATAATAATAATTGGGAACAAATTCCAAGAACAATCCAAAAAAAAATGGATAGTTAGATCCCATTGAAAAATACCATAGTACTATAAATGCCACGTAAGTGATGATAGATTAGTCTAACTTTGATCTATTTTTTGGTTCCCCCTATTTGCAGTCAGCCAAGTGGTTGGAACTTTGTATAGGTCTAGCTTTGACTATTCTTTTGGGTAACTGTCTTAATCACACAGAGAATCAGTTCTATTCATGCTATTTGCAATCTGCCATGTGGATGGAACAATTTTGTGATGTGTTTTACATTTAATTAGTTCAATTCAGGTGGCGTATGCGCATGTTTTCTTAGCTACCTTTTCCTTCTGATTCATAAAGTTATTCGATGCACAACGTGGAGGCTTATTGTTGATTATGAGATGTCCATAAGGTGAACTCATAAGTGCAACACAGGTTCTTGCATAAGGCTACTTGGTTGGTTGATGCATTCTTAAAATAAAAAAATAAAAAGTATAAGCTTTAGCAAGTCAGATATGTAACTCAAAAAATCACTCAGCTGGTGTGTTATACCAATCCATTTTCTCCCTTCCAATCAGCAAGATGAATTGATCAATTTCTCTCATCACTAGTGTAACTCAGATTAGTTACTTAAACCAACGACTAATCAAAAAGTTTGGGAGAAAGGTATGGGAGCTCTAACAAGATAGGTTTTCTTTTTAACAATGGGGAATCATGGATGTCAACTGTTCCTGTTGACGTGTAAAACAGCCGCATTTAACAAGCGGGGTATAAGCAAAATTTCCTCTCATGTGATCACAACAATCATGATTTCCCTCACCTCTTATGAGATCTATTGCAAGAATTATATGTTGGGCAAAAATCATATGTTCTTATATATGCATGCCAAATATGTCATCTGAGCTAGTGCGTAAGAAAAAAAGGGGCATCCACATTGCCTTAATTGGCTTTGTTATTTGATGAGCTCATCCTACTTTAGAATGGTTTTGAAGTTTGGCATATGCATGTTGGTTGGCTTGGGTTCATCCTAATTTTCATCAGCCTAATCCACTCTTGGGATTGCATTGGACCGAGCTTTTGTGAAATAGGGTTGAGATTCTGTCCAATGTCCAAAACCAATTCTAAGTTAGGGTAGGTTATGGTTGAGCTTGAACCTAACATGTATCTGCCTTAACTGTAGAGAGAACCACAAAGAAATAGAACAAAAAACCTGAAAGATTTTATGAGCCTTAAAAAGGTTGACTAAAATTAGGAAATCCGACATAGAAAAAGGGAAACACCAGGACTTGTAAACTATAAAATCTGAAAATTAAGTGAAAAACTGATATGATTTTTTGTTTTGTTTTTTTTTTTTTTTTGATGAAAAAGGAGGCATTAAGCCATCAGGAGTCTCTAATGAAAAGATCATGGGGGTTGTTGGGGTCTTCACTGCAAATCCACTGACTCTTATAAGACTTGGTATGTTCAACAGACCATAGTACGTGTCAGCCATATCCTAGACTGCATCATTAACCCAACACGAATTAGACCAAACTTGGCCAAACTTAATATATAACTAATTTGTTAAACATTAGGCTAATAAACTATAAAATTTGCAAATAAGATGAAAAAAAAAATCAATATCGTCTCTAGCTAATAGAAAACATATGAATTGTTGGGATCTCCCATTGCAAACCTGCTGGCTTAATAAAACTTGAAAAATTCAGCTGAACATAGCCTGCTATATCATGCACTGCATCACAAACCCAACTCGAGTTTGACCTAGCCTGACCCCACTAAATAATCATTTTTTAATTATTTTATTTGTTGCCCCGTGGGACAATCCAAGAGGGAAGAGGTGAGTTGGGTTGTAAAAATTTTTTCAGATTCAAATAAATGTGTGCTGTGCAGAAATAAAAGCAAACTAGAAATGCAATGATTAAATGAGCTGAAGCTATATGCCAAAAAAAAGAGAGATCACAAATACACAAACACAATAAATTTATAATGGTTCGGTGTACTTCAAGTACCTACATTCACTCTCCAAGTAATCCCTTGAGAATTTTCACTATAATCAACCTGATTACAACGTGTTTGTTTTCACCAGACTCATAAAAAAATTCAATTGATTTTAGCTTAGATCAACCAATCAAAATCTTTATAAGCCTTATCCCAAAGCTCCTCAAACTAATCCCAGTTTGGTACAAATAAATCCCTTTAAGTTTCAACCCCAGCTGAAACTATTACAGCAAATTAGAAATACAAATAGAATAACAAAAGAAACCCTTGAGGAAGGTCGGATTATTATCGTCGAAGCTCGATGGTTGGGAACTTGAATGCCAGCAATGAAAGCTCTTTGTCCTCTCTTTAATGCTTTGAAAGAATCAAGAGTTAATTAGTGGAGAGTTGGTGAATACTCTTGATTGCAGTGAATACAAATTTTTTTTCTTTTTGGATGAACATTTCTCTCTTCTTTTTTCTCTTTCCTTAGCTTCTCTTTTATCTTTTGATGATTCCCTCCAACCTTTGAGTGATTTGGACTTAAAACTAGCCATTTGTGACTGTTGGAGATGGAAAAATAGCCGTTGGAAGCTTTTTTTGATTGAAAAATGATGTTTGAAAAATTATCCATTGAGGTTGTCAGATATCATCGAGTCGGCTCGAACAGCATTTTTTAAAAATCCAACCTTCTGTTCGACTGAGAGAGCTAGCTCGGAGCACTCTTCGAGCTAGCTCGACAGCTTACTCCAAAAATCAACGTTCTATTTTTCTGAGAGAACCAGCTTAGATCTATCCGCGAGCTGGCTCAGCTTGCATTTCTAAAAAAATAATTCTCTGCCGACCTGAGAGAGATGGCTCGGTGCCAGTTTCAAGCTAGCTCAGCTTATAGAATCCAAAAGCCATCTTTCTATCATCTTGAGAGAGCCAACTCGGATCTGTCTCGAGCTGGCTTGGCTGCATGCCAAGCCAAATTATTGAAGATGTACCATATCAGAGCTGGCTTGGATTTTGACAGAGTTGGCTCAACTTCCTCAAAGTAATTTTTTTGTCCTGATTTTCCTCCAAATACTTTTTCTTGACTCAAATGATCTCCAATTAAATTTAGAGTCTCCAAACAGTCTTTTTCTTCTACAAAAATATTCTTTGCCATACTTGAAGGAATATTAGTATCGAAATATGCTCTAATATTTTATAAGCATCAAAATCATTCCTAGGGTAACATTGTTATATGTTTTATTTGACTATATTTTTAGTCAAGTGAGTTATGATTACATAAAGCATCCAAGTGAGATCTCAAAACATTCCAATATTAATCAAATACAAATGCCCTAAACCTTTTTCTCATCTTAAAATCACTACACAAACAACTTAATTATGTTGATTGAACCTAACTTGACCCAATGCTATAAGGAACCAACTGCAACTTAGTTTAACACAGCGTAGGGTTTGGTTGGGTGGGAGAAATCCCAACCTGCAATTGGTTTGCATTGAAAGATTTAGAGGTTGAATTGGGCATGGATTAGACTTAAACTTGACTGAACTGGCCTCAATTATTTTTAAACTTATTTTCATGCACGTTATGGTGTTCCATAGGAGTAACGATGCATATTTTCGGTGAAGAAAAAATCGATAGTTTTATGCATGCAATTTTAAAAATTTCAGCAAAATCATGTTAGATTAAACTATTTAATCTACATTATATGCATAAGATCATATCTAAACTACCAAATAAGGATCTATGACATGAGTTTACATGCAATTAAAGTTTAAAATTAAAAAAAAATCTACATCGATCACATTGATATCCTATATCAGATCTAATCATTTGATTTGATCAAATGAGTTTAGAACTCATTACCTTCAGTGAGTTGTTGATCTCTGCAATTGAATCTATGGATCTGAGGTCCTTCTTGATTGTCATAGCTGCACAGGATGTCCTATGATAAGTAATATATTTTTTTATTTATTATAGATATTTTTGATAATTTATGATGTTAACATCTTCTTAAAAATCTAATTTCATAAATTTATTAATTTTTTTTGAAAAATAAGTTGTTGCCCAGCTATGCAACCCAAGAGGGGGGTGAATTGAGTTTTTAAAAATTTAAACTTAACTTATAATTATGAAGAATATTTAATAATGAGCAAGATAAGTATGGAGAGTGTAATTTATGCAAGGTGTAGAAGTTGGATGCAAGAATGCAAGAGGATAAAAAAATTTAAAAGGAGAGCAAGTAAGCATAACACAAACAAGAAGATTTATAGTGGTTAGATGCCAACCTTGCACCTACATCCACTTCCCAAGCTCCTACTTAGAAATTCAAATCTACTAAACTGTATTCAATCCGAATACAACATTGGAACCTCCGACTCTAGCTATTCCAAGCTAGAACACTTATTTTTTGGATACAAGCCAACCCAATACAACGTCGAACCTCTGACTTTAGCTATTCCAAGCTAGAATACTTGTTTCTCAGGTATAAGCCAATCCAATATAATCCGATTCAAGATTCGGATCAACCTTTCCATGTTTTGGAACCCTTCCAAAATAAAAATAACAACTCAAAAGGAGTATGACAGTTAATTGCACAGAAATACAGATGTAGCTCCTTTAATGAGTGAATAAAGCATTAAATACACTTTACACAATAAGAAAGAAGCTTTTCTGATTTCTCTTAAGGTGGTTGAAGACTTGAATTTTGGCTTTGTACCCGGCACTTTTTGGATTTATCACAAATGTATATGAAAACAATTCAAACACCACTTCTTCTTTCTGGTTATCGGTGAGCAGGTATAAGCTCTTGAGGGGTTGGTGAACTTGAAATGAAAGCTTCTTTAACTTGAAGCGGGCTCTTTTCTTAGGGCTGAAAAATGAATGCTTGAATAACCTCTTCTTTCTTTTGATTTCCTCTTTTAAGTGCCTTTTATAACTTTAAATGATGGTGGAGAGTAATCTGAGCTGAAATAGAGCTGTTAGAGCACATTAAATAGGCATTAAATGCAGCCAGAACGAGCTAAAAACTAGCCGTTGTAGAGTTTTTCCATCGCAAGGATCGACTCATGGGGTCGACTCATGCACAGAGATCGACTCATGGGGTCGACTCATGCACAGAGGTCGACTCATAGGGTCAGCTCATATGGCGCAGAACAAAAATTGACAGTTCTGTATCTTTGGCTTGCATAGCAACAGAGGTCGACTCATAGGGTTGACTCATGCACAGGAATCGACTCATAGGGTCGACTCAATTGGGTGTGCCAGCTAAAAATAACGTGTTGTTCAACTCTTTTGCCATGAGTCGACTCATGGGGTCCACTCAAATTTATAAACATGATTTTCTTTCAAAATATACATCCAAAAATATTAAAATTACCTCCAATATATTACAAATCTTCTACTCTTGCTCTTGAGGCTTCCGAATCAAAATTGATAAAATTATGATTTTACTCCTGAAATATAATAAATCTTTTTTCAAGCCAAAATCATTAGTAATTCCCTCAAATACTTTGTAATTATAAAATCAATTCAAGGAGCAACAATCTCCCTCTTTTTGATGATGACAAAACACTTGAGCAAAGGCATATATAAAGTATTGAACATGAATTTCAAATTTATGAAGATGCATCACTTAAATATTATAGCCAAGTATTTGAGCGAAATGCATCATAAGCAGTTTGAAGACAAATTTAAAATTTGCTAAAAATTTAAAATTTGCTTATAAGTTCATTTGCTTGAGAAAAAAAAAGCTGATGATTTTGATTCTTTGACACATGTGCCCATTTGCTTAACAATTTACTTATTGCTCATTCTTTATTGCTTATTACTCAATCTTGATTTATTGCTTATTGCTCAATCTTATTTTAATTCTCTACTCCCTCTTTTTGACAGCATCAACTAAGATTCTCTACTCCCCTTTTTAAGGACATATTTTCTCTATTCTCCCTTTTTGATGGGATCAATTTTACTTCTTTAGCCCCCTTCTTTGATTGCTTATTTTTCTATTGCTTATTGTTTTACTCTCTCTCAATATAGCAAACGTAAAAGATATACCAATTTTCTCATTTAGAAGATATTACAATTCATAGTATTTCACAACATAAATATAAGTTATTTTCATATCTCATAATTAAAAATAATTCAATTTGATCACATTCATAGACATTCATTGAAGGTCAAAGTATCTATATATATATTCAAAAAGTGACTGAATACATAGGTATTTCAATACATATGAGTCAACTTAGAGTACAAAATTCATGGATAGAAACTATCCAAGAGACAATCAGTCAACACATTACATAGCCCACAAGATAGATCCTAGACAAAAATAAAAGAAAGGACAGACTACACTGGATCTAATAGATGTCATGGTTGGAAGGATTGGAGTCTGATGAATCAGAGATAGGGTGAAAAGATGTAGGATCATGTCCATGAGCTCGACCTCGATCGCGTCTGCCTCAGCCACGATAAAGGTGCCAGCATGAGTAGAGGGGTGAGAAGATCTTGAAGCCTGAGAAGCTATGGACTGAGCTATGAGTGAGAGTCTGATGGTGTCCAGAAGATTCAAAGCTCTCGAGATAGACTGCATCATGGCACTGAACTGAATAGAAGTATGTTCATTAGAGTCCCTGATCTCTCTCCTCAAGAAGTCAAAACCACTCTCTAAGACTCCTCGAAGTCTGGTCGCCTCTGCAGATAGGTCTGAGACCTCTATGATGCTCTCATGCGGCTGTGGATGGGCTAGAGCTAACACTTGCCCCTGTAAGTCAAGTACTCTGTCAGTCAGTCTCAATATACAACCCTCAAGCTGCTCAATGCGTACCGACTGATCAGTAATCATCTGAAAAATAGTGAAAATGTGAGGGATCAGTGTCTGATCAGATACATCCTGAGATGTCGATCCCTGTGCAAAGACTGAAGTACCAAACTGTCGAGATAGAATGGAGGCTACATGCTGGGATATCATCTCAATTTGATCATCTACCAATCTGAGCTCTGAAGGATGTGCCCTACTGTCCGACTGTGGAACTGAAGTATGTTTCCTCACAGACTCTGAGGGCCAGCCTCGTGTTTAGAAACAAACTGAATATCTGATGATGCTGCTTTGTGATCATGAAGGGGTGAGGATGGTCCTTCCTCCTCTGCTCTATCCTCAGCTCTCTCTTCCACACCTTTTATCCAACCACAATCAATTTTAGAAAATTCCATGCGGTGCAATGTGTGACGGTTGATAGTGTCGGAGTGGGATAGTCTAGCTACAGCTTCCCCCTCAAAACTAACTCCGAACCTCCTAAAAACTAAGGTGAGAGCCATACCAAAAGGCAAGTGTGCCTTGGACCTATTCAAGGTCTCTCTCATGGCCTCAAACATCAATGCAGGGAGGTTCAGAGGGGTTTGTGTGATCACATGGTACATAATACAGATGTCCCTACCAGAAAGAAGATCGTGTCTACCACTTCTAGGGAAAAATAATTTGGTTACCATATGGTGTAGCAGTCTCATCTCAATAGAAAGAATCTTTGCCTCTAATTTGTTCAGACTTTCAGTGAAGGTTCTCCCTAGGATAACATTTATTCCTTCCTCTTTAACTGGGAGCTCCATGTTGGTATACCCCTCACATGGTAAATGAAGTATCTGTCCCAAAAGCACAGGATCTAGGCTAATGTCTACACCCTTCACTATGGATTTCACTATTTCATTGCTGTACCCCAAATTTAGGTAAAATTCTCTGACAAGATCGACATATGTATTTTCTTTTAAGGAGCAGTAAAATTTTCATCCTTGGTCCTTAATCTTTGATCCAATGGTGAACCCTTCTTTTTCAAAAAACCTGAAAACAATATTTTTTTCGGATTCTACTTTCCTATCAGAGAGGGGTACCTTACTAGGGCTGATTGGTGATCGGGTTGAAGCTGAAGCTGAACCAGGAGCAGGGTTTGAAGTAGAAGTGGTCTCGGTTGCTAGTCTCTTTCGGCGCACACTTTCCTCCAACCCACAAACGGATTTCTTCCTCTGTGGAAGCTTCATTTTGGGAGCCATTTGCACAGGCAGGACTAGCACAGAACTTAGGAGAGCAAATGTGAGGGAGAGATGAAGGGTTTTTAGTGAAAAGATAAGGATTTTGGAGAAGTGATGTGTCGATTTGGAGAAGATAGGTAGAGTCTAGGGTAAGCTCGAATCACTTCAAATGAAGAAGGAGAAGGGGAGGAACTTGATTCCTAAGTGGGCGATTTGGAGTGTGAGAGTCGGTGGGAGAGGAATTTTGAGGGAAATCTTGGGTTTGAGGAAGAAGAGAGGGAGACCTTTGGTTCGGCGGAAGGAAGAAGGCAGAGAGTTGGGTTGGCTCAAGGAAAATTTTCAACAAAAAGAGAGCGCCCGAAGGATTTTGTCATAATTATAAGTTTACCCTAGGGTCGACCCTAGGGGTCGACTCATGGCATAAAGAAATTCAAAAAAATGATGAAATAATTTCGAAAAAAAATTTGAAACATTAGGAGAAAGATGTTTATCCAAAAAAAATTGATCATGTGAATGATAATTTTGAGCTTTTGAGCTCTTAAGAAAAGATGAGAATTGAGCTAAATAAATTTTGGCATTGAGACCTTAGAATCAGAGAGATATTTAAGCTGATAAATCAAGGATTCCTAGTTCTCTCCTAATTTCACAAAATCTATCTTTACTTAAGGCCTTGATAAAGATGTCAGTTAATTATTTTTCAGTACCAACATAGTCAAGAATTATATCTTTATTTTGGACATGTTCTCTTATAAAATGATGCTTGATTTAATATGTTTTGACCTAGAATGCTGAATTAGATTTTTAATAAGATTTATAGCACTAGTGTTATCACATCTTATGGGAGTTTCATTGAGTTTGATATCAAAATCTTCGAGTTGTTGCTTAATCCACAAGATTTGAGCACAACAACTTTCGACTGCAATGTATTCGGCCTCAGCCGTAGACAGTGCTATCAAATTTTATTTCTTGCTAAACCAAGAGATTAGGTTAACTCCAAAAAATTGGCAAGTTCTACTAGTACTTTTTCTATCTAATCTACGTCCAGCAAAATCGACATCTGAATATCCTATTAAGTCAATTAATGAGTCCTTAGAATATCATAATCCTAGAGTTTGTATACCATTTAAATATCTAAGGATTCTTTTAACTGCATTCAAGTGTGATTCTTTTAGATTTGATTGAAAGTAGCACATAGACAAACACTAAACATAATATCAGATCTACTAGCAGTTAAATATAATAGAGAACCAATCATACCTCTATAAAATTTTAAGTCTACACTTTTACCTTCTTCGTCCTTGTCAAGCTTACATGATGGGCTCATGGGTGTGCCAATTGCTTTGGAGTTCTCCATTCCAAATCTTTTGAGTAATTCTCTTGTGTACTTGCTTTGGGTGATGGAGATTCCTTCCTTTGTTTGTTTGATTTGGAGTTCGAGGAAGAATATAAGTTCTTCCATCATGCTCATCTCGAACTCTCTCTGCATGAGCTTTGCAAAATCTTGACAAAGAGTTTTATTAGTAGACCTAAAAATAATGTCATCAACATATATTTGTATAACTAATATATCATCTTGATTTCTTTTAATGAAAAGAATTGTGTCTATATTTTCTCTTAAAAAATTATTATTAAGTAAAAATTTGCTTAGCCTTTCATACCAAGCCCTGGGTGCTTGTTTTAAATCATATAGAGCTTTATTTAACTTAAAAACATGATTAAAAAAAGCATGACTTTCAAAACCTGAGAGTTGTTCTACATAAACTTCTTCAGCAATATATCCATTTAGAAAAGCACGTTTGACATTCATTTGAAATAACTTAAAATTATAAAGCAAGTATATGCAAGTAGAAGTCTAATTGCTTCTAATCTAGCAACAGGTGCAAAAGTTTCATCAAAATCAATTTCTTATTCTTGATTATAACCTTTTGCAACCTATCTTGCTTTATTTCTTATTACATTTCTATGTTCATCCAATTTATTCCTATATACCCATTTTGTGCCAATTATTGAATAATTTTTAGATCTTGATACTAAAGTCCATACATTATTTTTTTCAAATTGATTAAGTTCTTCTTGCATTGCATTAATCCAATTATGATCTTTTTTCGCTTCGTCTATGGTTTTAGGTTCAAGATAAGAGACAAAAGCAAAATGATTGAATGCATCTCTAAGTGAGGAACAAGTTCTTACACCATGTGTAAGATCACCAATGATTAGTTCCTTGGGATGATTATGATCATACCTCCATTCTTTGGGTAGATCATTTATACCTTGAGGTTGTTCTTGTTGTTCTTCACCTTCCTCATCCTGTTTGTCTTCATGTTCTTCATCATCTTGAATGATTGAATCTTTTAGAGTGATCTCCTTCATCCATTTTATAAAAGATCTGCATCATCAATACCTTCATTCTTCCTTGAAGGAAGATCGTTAGTTTCATCAAAGACAACATGTATTGACTCCTCTACTACTAAGGTTCTTTTGTTGAAAACTCTAAAGGCTTTACTAGAAGAGGAGTAACCAAGAAAAATTGCTTCATCAATTTTGCATCAAATTTTTTAATCTTTCTTTACCATTATTTAACACAAAATATCGACAACTAAAAACATGAAAATATGCAATGTTTGATTTTCTTCCTTTTCAAAGCTCATAGGGAGTTTTCTTTAAAATTTATCTAATTAAAGCACGGTTTAATATGTAACATACCGTGTTAATTGCTTCCGCCCAAAAGTATCTTGGAAGGTTGCTTTCACATAGCATGGTACGGGCATTTCTTCAAGAGTTCTATTTTGTCTTTCTACTACCCCATTTTGTTGAGGTGTCCTAGGTGCTGAAAAGTTATGGCCAATTCTTTTTTCATCACAAAACTTTTCAAAATCTTGATTTTCAAGTTTGGTTCCATGATCACTTCAAATATTTTGAATTAAAAAATTTTTCTCATTTGTGACTTTTCGATAAAATTTAGAGAAAACATGAAATATTTCATTCTTATGTGCCAAAAAGAAGACCCATATAAAATGAGAGAAATCATCAATAATTATAAAATCATATCATTTTCCACCTAGACTAGTAGTTCTAGTAGGTCCAAATAAATCCATGTGCAATAGTTCTAATGGCCTAGAAGTTGAAACAACATTTTTAGATTTGAATGAAACTCTTGTTTGTTTACCTAGTTGGCATGCATCACAAATTCTATCCTTTTCAAAGTTCAATTTGGGTAAATCGATAACCAATTCTTTTTTAATGAGTTTTAAAAGTAAATGTATGCTAATATGTGCAAGCCTACGATGCCAAAGCCAACTAGTCTCATTACTCTTGGCGTTCAAGGCTACTAGGCATTGCATGTTTATTTTGGATAGATCATTCAAATCTACCATATAAATATTACCATGTTTATGCCCAACAAATTTAATGCCTTCATTAATAGGACTAGTTACAATGCAAACTGGTTTCATATATCAAATATATGTAGTTTCAGATCTAAATAAAAATGCATCACATATACATCAAATTTCAGATCTAAAACTAAATTTACACATATCAAATATATATATATAATTAAATCTAAAATAATAATTAAAATATTTTAAAATATCTTTTCAAAAATTGATTCATATCAAACTAGGACAACCTTTACAATATAAGGGGTAAACCCTATATCAGGACAATCTTATATCAGTTTGATGTGAATTTTTTTAATCATTTCAATTTTAAAATTAAACTTAAATTAAGCATATCATATATGCAAATTTTTAGATCTAAAAGATTTGATTTAATTATAAAGATTCAAAAATGACTTTGTATCCTTTATCATAAAATGACTGATGCTTAATAAATTATGTTTTAAACCATCTACTAATAAAATATTTTCAATATACTTGGAGGAAGTGATACCAATGTTACCTATACCGATGATCTTTCCTTTGTCATTATCTCCAAAGGTGACCATCCCTCCATTTTTAGCAACAAGTGTGATGAATTGGGATTCATCATCAGTCATCTGTCTTGAGCACCCGCTATCAAGATACCATCTCCGGTTTGCTCCTTGGGATACAAGACACATCTGTACACAAGAATCAAGTTTTGATTTTTGGTACCCAATTTTTTTGGATCTTTTTTGGTTAGTCATAATGGTTCCTTTGGGAACTCATATTTTATTTACATTGAAATTTTCAGATTTGTTAGAAAAATATGAATAAGATTTGTGTCCTATTCTACCACATTTAAAGTAAGTTATATTTAAAAATTTGTTGTATGATGAGTTTACAAAGATGTTTTTCAAAAATTTCTATTTCTTTAAAGGATTATAACCAAGACCGGCTTTATCATAAATGGTCTTTTGATTGTCAAGTATCATGTGAAGTTTATTTGAACTTAAAGTGAACTTTTCAACCATTGGTTTTAACTTGGCAATCTCATTTTTTAAGTTCAGATTTTTTTGAGATAGGATTGATTTTTCATTTGAAATACTCTCATTTTCTTTTAGTAAAGATTGATTCTTTGATTTTAATTCTTTGTTCTTTATCCCTAGCTTCTTTAGTTCATCAATTAGATCATAAAAAGCTTCATGAAGTTCTTCAAAAGTAAAGTCAATAAGAGTTTCAATATTTATCTCCTTTTCATGTGCCATAAGGCACAAGTTGGCTTGTTCATTTGACTCTTCTTCTTGATATTGTTTCATGCTCAGCTCATGAGTCATTAGCGATCCTAGAAGCTCTTCCAAAGGTAGGATATTCAGATCTTTGGTTTCTTGGATTACGGTCATTTTGGCCTCCCAAGTCCTTGGTAAAGACCTAAGAATCTTCCTCATGAGGTCACTGTTAGAATAAGACTTACCAAGACTTTTTAAACCATTAATAATATCAATAAAATGAGTAAATATTTCAGTTATTGACTCATCATGCTTCATTTTAAAAAGTTCATATTTATGCACAAGCATATTGATTTTTGATCCTTCACTTGGTTAGTTCCTTCATGAGTTACTTCTAATCTATCCTAAATTTTTTTAGCAGACATGCATATTAAAATACGATTGAATTCATTAGCATCTAGAGCACAATACAAAATATTCATGGCTTTTACATTTAGTTGAGCCATTTTCTTATCAACCTCATCCCATTCTCTTTTGGGTTTGGTTGATTCCACACCATCAATTATTTCAGTGGGTGTGTGTGGTTCATTTACTATGATACTCCATATATCATAGTCAAGTACTTGAATAAAAATTTTCATCTGAGCTTTCCAATAGGTATAGTTTGACCCATTGAAAAGTGAAGGTCGGTTAGTGGACTGCCCCTCGGCTAGTGAAGTACAACTTGAGTTGCCATAAATCTTTAGCTCTTTGATGGTTAAATCAAAGCAGGGCTAGAGCACCAAGCTCTGATACCACTTGTTGCCCAGCTATGCAACCCAAAAGGGGGGGTGAATTAGATTTTTAAAAATTTAAACTTAACTTACAATTATGAAGAATATTTAACAATGAGTAAGATAAGTATGGAGAGTGTAATTTATGCAAGGTGTAGAAGTTGGATGCAAGAATGTAAGAGGATAAAGAAATTTAAAAGGAGGGCAAGTAAGCACAATATAAACAAGAAGATTTATAGTGGTTCAGTGCCAACCTTGCACCTACATCCACTCTCCAAGCTCCTACTTGAGAATTCAAATCTATTAAACTGTATTCAATCTGAATACAACATCGGAACCTCCGACTCTAGCTATTTCAAGCTAGAATACTTATTTTTTGGGTACAAGCCAATCCAATACAATGTCAGAACCTCCGACTTTAGCTATTCCAAGCTAGAACACTTGTTTCTCAAGTACAAGCCAATCCAATATAATTCAATTCAAGATTCGGATCAACCTTTTCACATTTTGGAATCTTTCCAAAATAAAAATAACAACTCAAAAGGAGTATGACAGTTAATTGCATAGAAATATAGATGTAGCTCTTTTAATGAGCGAATAAAGCTTTAAATACACTTTACACAATAAAAAGGAAGCTTTTCTGATTTCCCTTAAGGTGGTTGAAGACTTGAATGACTTTTGAGGGGTTGATAAACTTGAAATGAAAGCTTCTTTAACTTCAAGCGGGCTCTTTTCTTAGGGCTGAAAAATGAATGCTTGAATAACCTCTTCTTTCTTTTGATTTCCTCCTTTAAGTGCCTTTTATAACTTTAAATGATGGTGGAGAGTAATCTGAGCTGAAATAGAGCCGTTAGAACATATTAAATGGGCATTAAATGCAGCCAGAACGAGCTAAAAACTAGCCGTTGTGGAGTTTTTCCATCGCAGGGGTCGACTCATGTACAGAGATCGACTCATGGGGTCGATTCATGCACAGGGGTCGACTCATAGGGTCAGCTCATATGGCACAGAACAGAAATTGACAATTCTGTATCTTTGGCTTGTACAGCAACAGAGGTCGACTCATAGGGTTGACTCATGCACAGAAATCGACTCATGGGGTCGACTCAATTGGGTGTGCCAGCTAAAAATAACATGCCGTTCAGCTCTTTTTGCCATGAGTCGACTCATGGGGTCAACTCAAATTTATAAGCATGATTTTTTTTCAAAATACACATCCAAAAATATTAAAATTGCCTCCAATAGATTACAAAACTTCTGCTCTTGCTTTTGAGGCTTCCGAATCAAAACTTGGTAAAATTATGATTTTGCCTCTGAAATATAATAAATCCTTTTCCAAACCAAAATCATTAGTAATCCCCTCAAATGCTTTGTAATCATCAAAATTAATTCAAGAAGCAACATAAGTAATTTTAGAAAAAAATATGAAATTAGATATATTTATGAAAAATAAGATGTTAATTTAATTGAGCAATTTAAGCACCAAAATGAAAAAAAAATTTTAAAAATTTAATGCATATTTTTTTAATTTTTTAGGTAAAAATTGGAGCAAAAATAGAGCCAAAATATCTTAAAAAAACTTAAAAATAGCCTCCGATGCATGATGGATCGGCCGATCGATCCATAGAGCCAGGACGCAGTCCATAAAAATAGTTATGCGGTCCACGATGGTGGAAGCCTATTTTATGTGATCCAACGATCCACATTCATCCATCTCGAGATCCAACGGCTCTATTCATCATCGATTTATAGGAGAACTTTTGCGCGATCCGACGATTGAAATTTCATCCATCAAGAGATCCAACGGCTGAGGATGCTCCTGACTTTGAATAGGAGATTAGAAGCACTGATCGACGGCCCAGATCTCATCTGAAGCATGATCGGATGGCTATTATTGAATCCGACTTTAATGAAGATTAAAATAGTAGATTTTGGGCAGATCTGGGCGATCCAAGCCTGATTCGACGGTCAGAAAAATTCCTAACAGTTTTTATATGATTTTAAGGGTTTTAGGATTCCTTGTTCTATCAAAAAATATAAAAAATTCACCTATAAATAGGAGGTCCGAGAATAAGCTTTGAGAGGAGAAAAAAGCAAGAAAAAAATAGAAAAAAATTCAAGGAGCTTTAGGGATCAATTATTAAGAGATTATGGAGCTAGAGAGCTTGATGCGAGGCTAAATTCCTTCAATCCAAGAATATGATGAAGCCTGTAAATAGATTTTTATTTTTTTTTTGTATTTAATTTTTATGTAATAAAATTTTACTTTTATTTCATATCTTTTTACTTTTTTTTGAGATATTGATCCAGCCTACACGGCCTATACCTTTTCTTGACGTGCTGTGATCTTTGGATACGGTATGTGCTTAGAAAAGATAGATCATGGTATGCTAGATTAAATCTTATATCCTGTAATTGAGTTTAGATAGTTTATACTCTAATAGGACAAGCTGTGATCTACTGATACAGTTCGTATCCCTTAGAGATAAACTATACTAATACCATAATTATAAAAATTAAATATTATAATATAAAAAAAGAAGAAAATAAATCTTTTTGCATGGTGGATTCAGAATTTTTGGATTATTTTTTTGGATTATTTTTTTATAATTTAATTTATGTTTTTGATTTCTTGCTATTCTATTTCTTCTTAATCCTTCTGTAATCAATTCTCTTTTAATTTTTTTTCTTTATAAAAAAAAGATAATCATCCTAAATCCTTGTGGAGATGATCCCGACTCACTCTATCTATATAGTTTGAGTTGGTTTGTATTTTTGACTGCCTACGACAGCGATCATCCTACCTCTATGGATGGTCCAGTCAAAGATCCAATCCGATCCGTCCCTCCGAGAGTGCTAGCTCACATAGGGATCAATTTGACGGCCAATCTCGATCTTTCTTTGACTCTCTCAGACTCCTTCGAGAATTAGAAGGACACTAAAGAGGATGTAAAATGGAAGAAGAAAAGCTAAGAGAAGACTCACCACTTTTGATTTTCTCTCTTCCCTTAAAACCCTAGACTAGAAACCTTAAGGGACACACCCTAGTATCTCACGCCCAAAGAGGGAGCAGATATCCTCTTTCTATCACACAGAGTAACCCACCCCCTCTCTACTCATGCCCCTATTTGAGAACACAATTCTCATGGTAATCACAAGTATTTTGTCACACAAAATAAATACCATTTTATGGTGGACGGTGAGATAGGACAAAAAGATAAGATACGGGCTAGTTCTAGATCAAATTCAAAACCATTTTGAATCCAACCTTTAACCAACATTATCTTTATCCAAAGGCAGGGTGACAAAGCTTCTTTGGCATGTAATTTCTCCATGCAAAAATTAGAATTCTCATGGAGAGGAAAGCATGGAGAAAGTTGTCGGCGTTAGGAAGAGTCCAACCTAGTTTGGACTCTTTAGAGTTTATCTAATTAGGTCTCCATCCTAATCAAATTAGGTTAGACTCAATTAGACATTAGAACCTAATCTAATAAGGTACTTAACTAACTTAATTAAATCCAAATCTAATTAAAAATTAATCGAGCCCATATCCTGATCAAATCAGAAATAGAACACCCTTAGCAATTAGGTCATCTCATAACCTAATCGGATCCAACCTAATTGAATCTAATTCAATTAGACTTGATCCAAACCTCAATGCTCAATCAAATTAAGCTAATCAGTAATCTAATTACTAATTAATCCTTCTATAATTTACTAACCCTTGGTGAATTAATTTATTTATTATAATTTTTGCATAAGATTAACCATTAATCAAATTGATGATTATACTCTTAGACGATTCTCAATCATCGATCAGTCATCTGATCAGTCAAAAACTTCTTTTGAATATGATCCCATAGATTCGAACCTAAATCAGTAGCACAAAAAAAAATTTGTACTAATCAAAGTGGCCATCTAGCAATGGTTCCCGATATCTGAATAGGTCGAATGATTGTAAAGCAATATTCAAGAATCCATTGGCATATGGTTCCTATATAATTTATCCCTTTAACTTTGAATGCTCACAATGACTTAGGATTTAACTGTCAATCCTGAATGAGCCATCCACATTATATTTCAATCTTTCAAATCTATCATATGGATTACTCCGATCGAGATTTTATTAAATTGAAATACAATGATGCACTATCTTCTATAATCCGAAGGGCTCAATTCCATCTTGACTCACACACTGACTTTGCAAGTACTTAAATATGTCCAGAAATCTTTCATCACTAAATTAAAAATTCAAGTGGTCCGGTACCAAAGTACAAAGAGTTGCTTGCAAGTTACTATGATGATCTCAAGTCGGAAGGACACTTATACTCATATCCTTCGTGAGCTACTCTTGACGGTAGAGTGCTCTGTAGTTGGTCACATTCAGTGAGATATACTCCTACATCTCACCTGCATGCTATACTAGTATCTTTACACTCTTTAGTTAAGAGGACAACCAACCCATATGGCACACAACGATCTATACTTGATAATCACTATAATCTTAGTAATAGTATATCGTTTGGTCATGAATAAGTTTAAGGACTAAACAATATATCCTCCTATATCAATTAAAATAGTCCTTAGGACTTCATCATAACACAGGAGTTCAATAAGAAGATGTACACAAAGTGATGAAAAAGTTAAATAATATTTATTAATTATAATTCATTTACATGTAAGAGCACAACCATCAACAGGCTGACGATTGACTTTGGGACATAATTTTCAACAACTTTCACTTGGACTAAAGTCAATCGGTACAGTATCATATACCCATCTTTGATTTATGATCTTTGAACTCCTTAACACTAAGAGCTTTAGTAAATAGATCGGTCAGGTCCTCCTTTTCATCGATCTTCTGAAACTCGATGTCACCTCAATCCATGATCTCCCAAACAAGATGATAGCAGTGTAGAATATACTTGATGCACTGATGAGACTTCGATTCCTTTGCTTGAGCAATGGCACCGGTACTATTGCAGTATAACAAGACAGGGCCATCGAGGGAGGGTGCCACTTCGAGCTCACTGATGAACTTTCACAACCACATAACTTTTTTTACATCATCGGATGTCGCGATATATTCTACCTCATAAGTAGAGTCAGTTATGGTGTGCTGTTTGAAACTTTTCCAACAGACTGCTCCACCATTCAGGGTATATCATATCCCGACACGCTCTTGCTATCATCATGATCTGACTGAAAACTGAAGTCGATAAACTTCATAATTTTAAATTAGATTCTTCATAAATGAGCCACTGATACTTAGTATTTCTTAAATACTTAAGGATCATCTTTACAACCTTCCAGTAGTTTTCACCTGGATCGGACTGGTATCTGCTCACTACTCTTAGTGAGTATGCCACATCCGATCTCATACATATCATGACGTATATAATAGATCCCACTATCGAAGCATACAAAATTCTACTCATGCACTCTCTCTCTTAAGAAGTTATCAGACAATCCCTCTTTGAGAGAGATTCTATGATCTATTGGAAGATAGTTTTTCTTAAGATTCTCTATTCTGAACCGCTTCAGCACAATATCAATGTACGTAGACTGGGATAACCCAAAAAATTTCTTCAATCTATCTCCATAGATCTTGATCCCAAAGATGTAGGATGCTTCTCCTAAGTCTTTTATGAAGAACTGAGATGATAGCCAAATCTTTATTTCATGTAATGTAGAAATATCATTCCTGATTAAGAGAATGTTATCCATATACAAAATAAGAAATACAATCACAAAATTATTAGCCCACTTGTATATGTAGGATTCTTCTCCATTCTAAATGAAGTCATACACTCTGATCACCTTATCAAAATGCATGTTCCAACTTTGAGATACTTGCTTCAGTCTATAAATAGATCTCTGAAGGTTGCACACCTTAGACTCATCTATAGATGTGCAACCTTAAAGTTATATTATATACATCTCTTCTTTCAGTTCTTCATTTACGAAAGCGATTTTCACATCTATTTGCCAGATTTCATAGTTCAGATATGCTGCTATCGCAACCATGATCTGAATGAAGTTGAGCATTGCCACAGGAGAAACAATCTTATCATATTCAATATCATAATGCTGACGATAATCTTTGATAATCAAACAGACTTTATAGATCTCTACCTTTTCGTCTGCATCCTTCTTCCTTTGGAAGATCTACTTACATCCTATAGAGTTTACCCCTTCAGGTGGGTCAACTAATATCTATACATCATTGACCTTCATGGACTATATTTCGAATTTTATGACTTCTAACCACTTATCAGAGTCAGATCTCTGCATTATGTCCATATAAAATTGGATCCTCATTGTTCCCGTCAAGTTCAACAGGATCACCATCCCAAATCAAGAAATCGTATCTATCCGACTGACTCGATACTCTATCGAATCTCCTTAAAGATGGATTAACAATGGGTTTTAAATTTAATCTAATCAAATCTGATTCTATGGTTCACTAGATTGTATCGATTCTTCTATCAATCAAACTTTATCAAGCTCAACTTTAGTGGCATTAATGTCTTCTCCAAAAAACTTTTTTTCCAAAAAGACTACCATATTACTGATGAACACCTTTTGTTCATCAACAAAATAGAAGTAATACCCCTTAGTCTCTTTCAGGTATCCTACAAATTAACACTTGTTAGATCTAAATCCGAGCTTATCTATTTTCAAATATTTGACATAAGTCAGACACCCCCAAATCCTAAGATGAGAAAGTATTGACTTACGTCCTGTCTATATCTTATGTGGTATTTTATTTACAGACTTACTTAAAATTTTATTTAGTAAATAATAAGCTAACTCGAGTGCATATTTTCAAAAAGAGATCAACAGACTTACAAAGCCCATCATGGATCGAACCATATCTAAAAAGATTTGATTCTTCCTTTTCGACACACCATTGAGTTGTGGTATTCTAGGAGGGGTCTATTGTGAGAGAATCATATTCTCTTCTAAGTATGTCAGAAACTCACTGAAGAGATATTCATCTCCTCAGTTAGACTGAAGAGTTTTAATACTCTTTTTAGTTTATTTTTCTACCTCATTACGAAATCATTTAAACATTTGAAATGATTCAGACTTATACATCATTAAGTAGAAGTACCCATATGTTGATTGGACATCTATAAATATAATGAAATAGTAATACCCATCTCTAATACTTATGTTCATAGGTTTATATACATCAGTATATACTAAACCTAGAACTTCACTAGCTCGTTTATCTTTTTCAATAAAAAGTGACTTGATCAATTTTTCAAGGAGACAGAACTCACAGATTGAAAGTGATTCATAATTTTCAACTTCGAGGATTCTTTCTTGAGTCAACCTATTTATTCTGTTCTTGTTAATATTACCTAGCCTACAATGCCAAAGATAGATATCAGAAACATCATCAACTCTAAAATATTTGCTAGATGTGTACACTATACTAACAGGTTATGATAATATATAAATTTTATTATTTAATTATCTATTCATCACAGTAACATCATTCATAATGATATTATAAAAAAAAATATATTAAAATCTCATAACCGTTCATGATCAAAAGGTCTACAGAAATAATATTCAATAAAAATGAAGGATAAAAGTGACATTCACTAAGAATAATTACATCAGATCTGAATACAAACTTGACAATTTCTAATGCTAGAATTGAAACTAATCTTCCATCTCTAATATTAAGAAATCTCTCACCTTCTTTAAATCTTCTACTGACCTGTAGACCCTGCAATAAATTACATATATTAAAAGGGCTTCCGATATCTAATACCCAGGTAGTAGAATCATAAATAGAAAAATTACAAGGCATTATTATATAATTATCATGTCTAGCAACAACTTGCTTTTTTCTCTTATTTTGCCTATTTGGATCCAGGGAGGCAATGTATTGAGGATAGTTCCTCTTCTAGTACCCATGGTTCTTACAGTAGAAGCATTCTACCTGACTCTGATCGGACTTAGATTTTTTGATTTGACTAGACTTCGACACCCCAGCACTTTGCACCTTTTTTTTATTCTTCTTTCCTTTCTTAAAGTGTCGACACCCAGAAAAAGATCCTCCCACCACATTACTGACTCCTTGTAGTGCTAGTGATCTTTCTCAAAGTTTCATAGCAATTCCAGCAAATCATGGTAGTTGACTACAGACTTTATCATTCTATAATGAGTAAGGAATGGGAGGTAGGATTTAAGCAGGGAGTTCAAAATTGCATCTTTCTCCAGCTGCTCATGCAGGAGAAAGTCGAGCTTGCTCAAATGCTCAACCAACTCGATCATGTATAATATATGATCAGTGACTGATGCCCCTTCCCTCATCTAAGCATTGTGTTATGAAATATACCTCAAGATTTGATCCATAAGGAGCTCACAGTGAGGTCTGTGATGATGAATGGAGTCCAACAAGTCTAAGAATAGCCCAAATGGAGTCTAGACAGCAAAGTTATGCATGAGAGAAGCTAGCATGGCCCATGGAGCGGTGGAGGCTGGCGGTGGCATAGCCAGGCTTGGTGGATGCGTGAGCACGTGTAGGAGAGTGCAGCCCAGTGCACGGGTGGGCCCAACACAGGCGCATGCGAAGCATAGCCTATAGCTCTTCACGTGGTCCATCATGGACCGTCGGTCCATATGAGGAGGCATGGACCACTACCTGGTTTCCCCATGCATTTTGTGCAGTCTACGATGGATTGATGCATTTTTGGAGGCAATTGTCATAGTCCACGATGGGTTCTCATAGACCGATGCACGATCGAGCAGTCTACAGGAAAAGCATGGACTAAGAACCCATTTCCCACATGGTTCTCATGGTCCAACCATGAATCGAGGCCATTTTTGGGTGGTTCACGTGTGAGATTACATGATCTGACAGTTCAGATTGCAGGCGGTCTTGATCTGAAGGTCTGGGATACTATTTTGATGCATTCAGAAATTCTGATGGGACTGGGACTCAGATTGAAGCTTTAAAGGGCCCCGTGGTGAAACAGAGAACACTGGTATCTTGTGGTGAGTTTGACGGAACCTGAACAGCAGCCACGAGCAGAGGCAACAGCAGGAGGCCCTAAAGAGAAGTCAATAGAGAGCAGAGACAAGGATGCTTCAGACAGACTGTCAGGTAGTAGACAGCGGTCGCTTCAAAAATTTAGAAGATCTTTTTAGAGGAAAAACTTTTGTGAGGGAGAGCTTTTTATGAGAGAAAAAAATTAGATGTACAAGGATTGAGGGTGTGATCTTCTCTTATAATTTTTTTTCTTATAGTGAGGCTTGCATGCCCTGTGGAGGTGAGCTTTTTGGCTGATCCACGTATTTGATTGTTTCTATTTTATTTCTTCTTTCTTCCTGCTGCGATGCATGGTATCGAAAAGGTCCTGTGAAGGTGATGTCTTGGTCAGACATTCCCAACAAGTGATATCATAATAGGTGATATCATAACAAGTGGTATCAAAGCGAGGCATACCAGAATAGTAGGTTATGATGGTGGTGATCAAGATTAAAGATAGAGAAGATAGGCTCAATCAAGGTGAAGATCAATAGGTTTGATGAAAAAAGTAATTTCTCCTTGTGACAAGTGAGGGTGAAGGATGTGCTCATCCAGTAAGAGTTGATCGATGCTCTCTTGTGCAAGGAGAAGTCGATTACCATAGAGGTGTAGGATTGGAGGCAGCTCCAGATGCATATGGTGAGTACGATCTATTTGTACCTAGCAGATGAGATGGTGATCTTTGTACTTAGCGAGACTTTTCTGATGATACTGTGGAGAAGTTGT
This sequence comes from Elaeis guineensis, assembly GCF_000442705.2. Taxonomy (NCBI): domain Eukaryota; kingdom Viridiplantae; phylum Streptophyta; class Magnoliopsida; order Arecales; family Arecaceae; genus Elaeis; species Elaeis guineensis. Next base: position 67,006,485 of record NC_025999.2, read on the forward strand.
ATATGATGAGTCTCACCAATACTTTCTTCCTCTGGAGGTAGTTCTACCAGCTGCGGATAACCAAAGGATAGAGTGTGCAGGAGCATCTCAGTCACTTTCAGAAGATCTTCACCAATCTCCTCAGCATTGGTGAGAAAGTTAAAGAGCAAACCAAAGTGCTGGTCTTCCTAGCATCGCTTCTCCCTTCGTATGAGTCCTTGGTGATTGCTCTTTTAGTGAAAAAGAGCACCATCAAGATGGACGAGGTCACTACCGTGATTCTTCAGAACAAGGTTCTCAGACAAGAGAACCCAGCTTCGAGCTCAGGCGACAACTCAGCTTTGACGATTTCTGAAGGAGCAGGAGGCAGCAGACAGAGCGACAGAAAATCATAATGAGGGCAGTCTAAGTCCAAGATGAGAGACTTGAGTAAGATTAGATGTTATCGATGTGATGAGTTAGGACATCTCATCAGAAATTGCCCTCAACTCAGGGATCAGATGAGGGCTACTACAGTGATGGTCAGTAGCGATCAGAAGATGATGTCTTGAAGATATCTGATGAGGTATCTATTTTTTTTCAGAAGTGAATTTTAGATTCTGCATGCACCTATCATGTATATTGCAGAGAGGAGTAGTTTGACTCCCTAGAGAGTAGTGAGGGTACTATTTTTCTATCGGATGGATCAAGCTCTGCGATCAGAGGCATCAAGATGGTCAGCTGGAGAACACATGATGATATAGTGAGGAGATTGGGAGAGATCCAATACATATTCGATTTCAGGTGGAATCTTATCTCACTGAGTAGACTGAATTCGAGAGGCTACAAGACAGTAGCTGATGGAGGAATCCTGAAGGTGTTGCATGATGATAAAGTTATTCTAGAGGGAAAGAAGAGGATGAGAGGACATTACTACTTAGTAGAGAGTCGAGTGTGAGGTAGAGCTTCAAGAACCAGGAGGAGTCCAAAGTAAGGTGGAGCTTTAGGTGGAGATGGATCGGACACGAGATGCGAGACTCAGAAGGATGAGAGGTAATATTGTAGGATGAGATTCTTATTACCATAGGAAGATACTCCGAGTAGGTCTCAGATCAGGAGGAGTACAACATACGATGGAGATGAAATTGAGTGACCTAGCTTGATTCTCATGTTTGCCCATCCATGATCAGCAGATGATTGCCCTAGGGTATGGGGGCGAAGAGATTTAGAAGCTCTTAGAGTTAGATGGAGATCGAATATCGAATTGAGATAGAGATTGTTAGAAAATATGTCTCAAGATTCAGTCCACAAAGAGTCTACAGTGAGGTCCGCGATGATGAACGAAGTCCAACGAGCTCAAGAATAGTCCAAACGGAGTCCAGACAGCAAAGTTATATGTGAGAGAAGCTAGCACGGTCCATAAAGCGACGAAGGCCAGCGACGAGCCAACGGTGGCTGACGGCGGCATAGCCAAGCCCGACGGATGGGCAAGCGTATGCAGGAGTGCATGGTCCAGCACGAGTGCATGTGCGGGGCATGGCCCACAGCTCTTCACATGGTCCATCATGGATCGCTGGTCTGTGCGAGGAGGCATGGACCGCTACCTGATTTCCTTGAACATTTTGCATAGTCTTTGGTGGATTGGAGCATTTTTGGAGGCGATTCTCATGGTCCATAATGGGTTCTCATGGATCGATGCATGATCGAGTGGTCTACTGAAGGAGCATGGATCGAGAACCCATTTTTCACATAGTTCTCACGGTCCACCATAAACTAAGGCCATTTCTGGGTGGTTCACGTGCAAAATTGCACAATCTGATAGTCCAGATCACAGGCAATCTTAATTTGATAGTCTGGGATGTTGTTTTGATGCGATCAGAAATTCTGATGGGATTGGGACTTGGATTGAAGCTTTAAAGGGCCCTATGGTGAAACAGAGAGCACTAGTGTCCCGTGGTGAGTTCAATGGAACCTAAGCAGCAACCGCAAGTAGAGGCAGCAATTGGAGGCCTTAGAGAGGAGCCAACAGAGAGCAGAGACAAGGGTGCTTTAGGCAAATTTTCAAGCAATAGACAGTGATCACTTCAGAGGTTCAGGGGGTCTTCCTAGAGAGAGATTTTGTGAGGGAGAGCTTCTTATGAGAGAGAGAGAGATTGAAAGTATGAGGGTTAAGGGTGTGATCTCCTCTTATAATTTTTTTTTTCATAGTGAAGCTTGCATGCCCTATAGAGGTGAGCTTTTTGGCTGATCCACATATTTAATTATTTCTATTTTATTTTTTCTTTCTTCTTGCTATGATGCATGGTATCGAAAAGGTCCTGTGGAGATGGTGTCTTGGCCAGACATCTCCAACACATTAAAGATAGCATAACTAATTTTATGCCTCTCAATATCGTTGGAAATGCCAAAGGACTCGTTCAACATTTGAAGCATGTCTTCTGGCTGAGCATTCTCAAACCTACAGTTGAACTCATCATTCATAGTTGCCAGCATAATATAACGCATCATGGTACGATTGCTGAGCCACTTCTGATAAGTATCTTGGACTGTACCACGAGCATTCGGAGCTAGCTCCTTAGGTACCAGATCTGTCAGTACGTACAAGATCCATTCATGCTCCAGGATGATCTTAAGTTTTGGATACCAACTATCAAAATTGGATTCCATCTGTTTATCACTATCTTATAGTGATCGAAGCAATAAAGTGGTGCCCATAACTGTAAAAAAAAAAAATAAAAATCTAATTAGTATATGAATTGATTAAGTCTAAAGATATAGACTTTAGTCTAAAGGTTCTCTCACTATTTTATATAAGTTGATGGTCTTTACCTCTAATTCGAGAAATTACTTTAATTTCTTAGTAGATACTAGAATCCACACAAGCTGCACATGGGCTCGAGTGTGGCTCGACCAACCCCTGTGCACCTATGAGTAGGTTCTTAACCAATTATTTCTCTAAATAACTTTTAGTAATTAATTTTGCCCTAGGTTACTTTTCAGTCAGCCTTGGCTATCTCTGCAAGTCTTGGTTAGGTCCAACTATTAACATGACAGAACTCAATGCATCTATCAAATGAATGATAAGGCCAGAGTGTGGCTCGGCTAACTAGACCACCATCGAAAAGACACATCTAAATCATCATATTATGAATGATAATTTTGATAGCCAAATGAGCACCAAACATGTGCCGCCTCCAATGATTATCTAAACTATTGGATCCATTATCACCTAACTTAATGGGAAGCTATGATCTAGTTATCACTATAATTATTTCATTTTTAGGAACCTAATAATTTGAGAAGATTTGGTTAAATATTTTAAGAGAAAAGACTGACTAGCTAATCATAATCCTTCTACTGATTTCACCAAGTCATGAAGAGGACTACTGATAAGTCGAACTAGGGGCACCTAAATCAGTCATACTGATTTTCTTATTTGCATGGGTCAATCCTAATCATTAAGCGATTTGATCAAAATATAATTCATCACATTGGCCAGATAAGTGAGATCGGTGGAAGGGATATGCCATTAACTCGTCATGGACTCAATCTATGCGAGTAGCTCCCAATTAATGAGCACCAATCAAGACTGTCAAACTTACCTTAGACATCAACTGGTTAATCAGTTTTAATTCGATCAACTTATAGACTTGGGTTCCACCACAAAGCTAAAGATCAAAGTCCATTTGGATCTAATCAAAGATATAGGCTCAACCAACTATAACTATTGTATTGGCTCTAGAAAAATTCTGATTTAATCTAATTCAACTTTTGATGAGATTTAATCAATTTTTCTATTTTTAGTCTTTGATTCTAACTCTAGATCTAACCCAACTAAGAGGATCCGATCAAGCTAACCCATGAACCCTATGCAAATGTCATTAGATCTTTAATTCACAATTCTAGATCTAAATGTTTCAACTTAATTCTCAATTAACTGTATAGATTTGGGTTAGGTTGGAAATAATTTTAATTTATAAATAATTTATAATGATTTATATAAAAATTTTTCAATTTTGAAACTGGATCGGCTTATCTCTGGACTAAACCGGCTCACTACAGTGGGTCGATCAAGTCTACTACTTGATTGATTAACTAATAGTGAACAATAACTATTACTGCTCGATCTGAGGCAATTGGGTCAGCTCAGTTAGCACTGAGTTGACTAAACCAGGGGACTAAGTGGGCTCAATTCAAAATTATGTCGGCTCAGTTAGCATGACAGCAGGTTTCATAATATTTCAAATCAAAAATATTCAGCATAAACAAAAATAAAATCAATCATAAATAAATTTTTATATCATATCTAAATATTTTATGATTCTAGATTTTATTTTTTATGATTGAAACAATTCAAATCAAGTAGATTAGATAATTTTATTTTTCTTACAATCTGTATCGCATACAATAAATCTAGGGTTTCAAGATCTAGATTTTTGCAGAAAAATAAGTTTTTCATCCTTTCACAATTCATCTTCATGAACAAACAACACCATCCATAAGAGATCCCATGGCATAGGAGGAAAGGGTCATTAAACCCTACTTTCTCTTATGACCAGACAGCCATGAAAGTTTAATCTGATTACTATGCTACTAGGTATCTAATCTAATCATATCATATATGAAAAAATTTAGATCTAATATAAATCATATAAGATCTAATCAAAATCAGATCATAAATATCACATACTTGAATTAAAATCAGATTTTATAAAGATCTGTACAAACTAGGATAATTTAGTTTGTGCGATCAGATGTATAACTAATTACAGATCTTAGATATCATATATCAGATCTAAATAAAATTAAATTATAGATCTAAATACATATAAAATCATATCATATCGAACTGAAGCTCTGATATCATTTGAAAAAAAAAATCGACAGTTTTATACATGCAATTTTAAAATTTTAGTAAAATCATATTAGATTAAACTATTTAATCTATATTACATACATAAGATTATATTTAAACTACCAAATAAGAATATATGACATCAGTTTATATGCAATTAAAATATAAAATTAAAAAAAATTCAGCATCGATCACATCGATATCCTAGATCAGATCTAACCATTAGATCTTATCAAATGAGTTCAGAACTCATTACCTTCATACGGGTTGCTGATCTCTATAACTGAACCCATAGATCTGAGGTCCTTCCTAATGGCTCGTAGCCGTATAGAATGTCTGATCTTTATAGATGGTTCATGATAAATGGTATATTTTTATATTTATTGAAGATATTTTTGATAATTTATGGTGCTAACATCTTCTTAAAAACCTAATTTCATAAATCAATTAAATTTTCTTAAAAAAATAAATAATTTTAAAAAATATGAAATTAAAATATATTTATAAAAAATAGATATTAATTTAATTGAATAATTTAAGCACCAAAATAATAAAAAAATTTAAAAATTTAATACATATTTTTTTTTTATTTTTCAGATAAAAATCGAAGCAAAAACAAAGCCAAAGTATCCTAAAAAATAATTTTTATAGCCTCCAATGCACGGTGGACCGGCCGATCGGTCCACAAAATCAGGATGTGGTCTACAAAAAACTTCACGCGGTCCATAGGCATGGCTCACAGTGAGAGAGGGGTTTTTGCATGATCTAACAGTCAAAAACTCATCCATCATCAAATCCAACGGTCCACATTTGCTGTCAGTTTATAAGAAGAGGATTTGCATGATCCGACGGCCCAGAAGCGATCTATCATGCGATCGGATAGCTGAGGATGCTCTCGACTATGTTAAGAAAACCTTTTGTGCGATCCGACGATCAGAACTTCATCAAAACCTAGATCGGATGGCTGACATTCGATCCGACTTTGATTCAAATTAAAATATTAATTTTTCGAGCAGATCTGGGTGGTCCGAAGCTAATCTGATAGTCAAAAAAATTTCTAAGGGGATTAATATGATTTCTAAGGGTTTTAGGATTCTTTTTCCTATCAAAAAAATATAAAAAATTTACCTATAAATAGAAAGTCTGGAAATAAGTCTGGAGAGCAAAAAAATTGAGTGAAAAGTTAGGAAAAAAAAAGAAAAAAAATATTAGAGCTTTAGAGACCCAAAGAGAAGGAGAAAAGCCGGTTTGCTCTACGGAGTACAATGGAAGAAAGAGAGATCATCAACCATCTTTTTGATGAGGCTGGACTGATCAACTTCAGATCTTTACTATAGTTTTATTTTTATTTTATTTTATTATTTTTTTAAATTTTTTGTACTTAAATTTTAATTTCAATTAATGTAAAATTTATTTTCTTGCACTTTAAATTCCTATCTTTTATTTTTATTGCAATTAGATGCTAGGATCTAGTTAGTAGATCTTAGTACCAATTTATTTTATATATTTTAAATTTTTATTTTTTATTTTTATTTTAAGTAAATGCTAGAATCTAAATAGTAGATTTTAGTACTAGATTTATTTTTTATACTTTTAATTTTTATTTTCTGACTTAAATTGCTTTTCCCAATTTTTTTTTTTTTGCAAAATCAAAGATTTCAAATCAAAATTCTATCTTCTCTATGGATTCGAAATGACTCACTACTTTCTATATATTTTTAATTTTTATTGAAGTCAAAATTTGATTGATAATCATGATGTCCTAATGATAGCATCTTGACCGTATCAATTTTTGGCACCATTGCCAGGAAAAGCATCAATTTTAATGTTTGATTTCTTTAATTTTTTTATAAATATAACTTACTAACTTTTTTAATTTTTTAAAAAAAAAATAAAAAAAAAAGAGATAGAAAGCGTCTACTTTTGCTTGATGAGATCAATCCTAGCCCTAATTATTTTTTTAGTATTAATTACTATATTTTTCTTAAATTAACCTAAAATTCACCCACATAAATCTAATAAAAATTACATGACAAGAGTAAAAATTTGATTGTTTAGAAGCATTCATCATATTAGATTTACTGTTGGTGATCGCTAGAGACAAGGTAAGCTTTCAAGTTTGATTAATTTCATGCATCTAATTTAGTTGCATAGAACCCCTTGTTTGAAATTGGTTGTGTATATTCATCTCAAATTAATTTAAGGGCAACACCCATAACAAGATAAGGTGAGAATTTCATCACCCTTTTTTAGCCTAAAAATAACCAACCAGCATCCCGCATTAACCCAAACCTAACTAAAATCAAGTAGATGTTGACCCCTAGGATCAATTGAGTTCAATTTGAGTATGGTGGTGAAGTCAAGTGCAAAGTAAGTTCGAACTCACCCCTGAAACTGGTGTCTAAGGCTAGAGGTTACAAAGACTCAGCCTAAGTGGACTCGTAGTTATTTAATTGGTTCCGTTAGCTTACCTAGCCAATCTAATTGGTGTCTAAGGCAAGTAACGGGGGGACCCCACGACCCCACCTCTTACCTGGCTAGTTGAAGAAAGTGAGAACAAATCCAATTTGTATTTAAGTTAAGCCACTCTATATCAAACTTTTAGATCTAAAAAATCCATAAGTATTTAGGTTTAATTGTTTGCTAACTTGATTACAATTAACACTTAACCACAACTAATTCTTCTCATATTTCACCCTTAGGTCTAGGGCTTTCTTAAGGATCTCACATTTAGAACTTCTCTCTTTCTATCTCTTCTCTTCTTTTTTTTCTTCTTCTTTTTCTTAAAAAAAAAAACTCAATCATATATTAGGGTTTGCACTGGTATATGCATGGTAAAAGATCTCTTTATCCTAACCTAGTTGAACCTAATCCTAAAAATTAAACTGCTAATTCACGCTAAACCCGAAAATCAAATGGCTAGAGACCCTAGAAAATCACCTAGGCAGATGAAAGAATATTTTATTCCTTCTACCTATAACCCATCGACTTGTATCCACTTACCTGATATCCCTGCAAGCCATTATGAGATCAAGTCGACTACAATCCAGATGCTCCCATCCTTTTTATGGAAACACCAATGAAGATCCTTACAAGCATCTAGATGAGTTCTTAGAAATCTGTTCCATGGTGAAACTTCAAAATTTTACTGATGATGTACTTAGACTGACCCTATTCTCCTTCTCACTTAAGGACAAAGCCAAGTACTGGCTTGGCACAATAGGAAGACCAATCCGAACATGGGCTGAAATGCAGCATGAGTTTCTTAAGAAATTTTATCCTATAGGTCGAACCAACACCATGAGATGAGCCATCACTGGATTTGCTCAACTTTCAAGGGAACAAATTCATGAATCATGGGAGAGACTTAAGAAACTTCTTAAAAAATATCCACACCATGGTCTATCTAAGTGACAAATAGTTCAAGCTTTTTATGAGGTTTAAGTGACCAATACAGACAGATGGTAGATGTATCTTGTGGAAGTGCATTCATGAGTGAGAGTGAAGATGAAGCCTATACTTTGTTTTGAAATTTTGAGTGAAAATTCGATCAATCATGCTTCATTATCTTCCTATAAAATATCAATCCCTCACCAAAAGTGGATAGAAATTTTTGAGATCAAGCAAACATACTCTAGTCCTAAAGCCGATTTGAACCTAATAGTCCAAAAATTAGATAAAATCGACCTTCTTGCCCAGAAAATAGATCAGTTCCTAATCCTAGGTCAAAATCTCCTGCACAATATACACAACCTTCTAATTATTAAGAGATTTATTCTATCTGTGCTAGCCCAGCCCATCATGTGAGTGAATGTCCTATGGCTGCATAATTTTTACCTTTCATCCAAGAACAAGTTCAAGCTGCCCAAGGTTACTTCAAGCCTATCAATGATCCATTCTCTAACACATATAATTTAGGCTGGAGGAACCATCCTAATTTTTCTTGGAGACCCCAATAGACTCAGGCTCAGACCTAATAATTTCTCTTCTGTAAAACTTCCAGACCAGGTGAGAGAGGCTAGTACTGATGCTAGCCAAAATGAAGAATTTAAAAGAAGTGGTTGTACTGAGACTAACCCAATAGAAGAACTGAGTCGAAATTGTTACTGATCGAGTGAAAAAGATAAAGAAAAGAAAGAGACGGATGAGTTATCCGAGATATATAAACCAAAAGTCCCATTCCCTTCAGCCCTAGAAGCTGGTTCTTCTCATAAAAAATAAGAAGCACACAACGAGGAATTAATGAAATTGTTTAAGCAAGTTCATATTAATCTACCCCTCCTCGATATAATTCAATATGTCCCAGCTTACGCTAAATTTCTTAAAAAACTTTGCACCCAAAAGCATGAGCCACAAAAAATAGAGAGAATTATGCTATCTGAGAATGTTAGTATAGTCCTATTGAATTTATTACCTCAGAAAATGAAAGATCTAGTGCTCCTTTGATTTCATGTGTTATAGGAGGCATCACCTTTGATCGAGCTCTGTTAGATTTAGGAGCTAGTGTCAACCTACTTCTAACCTTAGTCTATGAAAAATTTGAGATAGGAGAACTAAAACCCACGTCGGTTATTTTGCTACTAGCCGATAGATCTATGAAGATGCCATGGGGTCTGATTGAAGATATTATAGTCAAAGTCAACACATGTTATTTTTCAGTAGACTTCCTCATACTTGATATGGAACCATCCCAAGAGCTGAATCAAAATCCCATAATTTTAGGACGTCCATTCCTAGCCACTGCCAATGCCAATGTCAATTGTAAAACAGGAGCTATGGATATTTCTTTTAGAGATCAAAAGGTGAGAATTAATATTTTTAATGCCTCAAAGTATGCTCAAAAGGAGGAAAGCTGTTCGGTAATTGATCTGATAGATGAGATAGTTGAAACTGATTCCTCCTTAGATTTAAAAAAAGAAGATTTTCTGGATGAACCCATTGAAAAAACTCAAAATCAGGAGATGAATGCCTTGTTTGATTCACCTCACCCAACACATTCACTACCTTGGTCAATAAAAATTGAACCCTTACCTAAGCTAGAAACTGAACCACTAAGTCCTTCAATCAGGCCCCACCACAACTTGAACTGAAACCTTTGTCTGAATCACTTAAGTATGTGTTTCTAGGACTTGAGAAAATTCTGCCAGTAATCATTGCTTCTGATCTAACCCTCGAGCAGGAAGACCAATTACTAAATATATTGAAAATACATAGAGAGGCCATAGGTTGGATCATTGCTGATTTAAAAGATATTAGTCTGTCAATATACATGCACTATATTTACACAGAGGACAATGCCAAACCCATCCGAGAAATGCAAAGATGGCTCAACCCGAATATGCAAGAGGTGGTCAAGAAGGAGGTAATTAAATAGTTAGATGCTGGTATCATTTATCCTATTTCAGATAGCCACTGGGCGAGTCCTACTCAAGTTGTTCCAAAAAAATCTAGACTCATGATTGTCCATACTGACCATAGGGATCTAGTGCCAACACGACTTTCTACTGGGTGGCATGTCTGCATAGATTATAGAAAACTCAATGTAGCCATCCGTAAAGATCATTTTTCTTTACCCTTTATTGACCAAATCTTAAAGAGACTAGCTGGCCAATAGTATTTTTGCTTTTTAGATGGATACTCAGGATACAATCAGGTAGCAATCTACCAGGAGATCAGGAAAAGACCACCTTCACATGCCTCTATGGAACCTTTGCTTTTCGTAGAATGCCTTTCGGACTATGTAATGCACCCGCGACCTTTCAAAGGTGCATGATGTCAATATTTTTAGATATGGTAAGAGATTTTCTAGAGATATTCATGGATGATTTTTCAATCTTTGGAGAATCTTTTGAGAGTTGCCTCAACAATTTGAAGAAACTATTAAAACGATGCATTGAGGCCAATCTAGTTTTAAGTTAGGAAAAGAGTCATTTCATGGTTAAAAAGGAGATAGTATTAGGGCATATTGTGTCAAAGAGAGGGATTGAGGTTGATAGAGCAAAAGTTGAATTGATTTCTAAACTTCCTCCACCAACTTCTGTCAAATAAATCCGATCTTTCCTTGGCCATGTAGGATTTTACTGTCGCTTCATCAAAGACTTTTCTAAAACATCCCGCCCTTTATGTAATCTGCTTGCTAAGGATGTCCCTTTTAACTTTGATGAAGAATATCTTAAGGCTTATGAATTTTTGAAAGAAGCTGTGACCAAAGCTCCAATCATCCAACCTCCAAACTGGTCACTACCTTTTGAGATCATGTGCGATGCTTCTGATTTTACCATAGGAGCTGTCTTGGGCCAAAGGATAAACAAATATCCTGTAGTGATTTACTATACTAGCAGAACTCTGAATAAAGTTCAAATAAATTATACCACAACTGAAAAAGAATTACTAGCTGTAGTATTTGCCCTGGAGAAATTTTGATCATACTTGTTAGGATCAAAAATCATGATTTATTCGGGTCATATGGCTTTGAAATATCTACTTTCAAAGAAAGATGCTAAACCATGATTGATTAAATGGATCTTACTGCTACAAAAATTTAATATTAAAATTCAAGACAAGAAGAGATCTAAAAATATTATAGCAAACCACCCATCGAGGATCCTAGTTAAAGATTGTGAACCTGCATCAATTGGAGAATCTTTTCGGATGAGCAACTTCTAGTAGTTTCACACACAAAGACCCCTTGGTTTGTAGATATTGTGAATTACTTAGCAGTTGAATAAATTCCTGATGGTTGGTCTAAGAATGAAAAGGATCGATTGTTTGCTCAAATCAAGTATTATTTTTAAAAAGATCTTGAACTTTTTCGAAATTGTGCTGATCAGATCATTCGTAGATGTGTTTTTGAAACTGAACAATTGAGTATCTTGAAATTTTGTCATACTCTTGCTTGCAGAGGATATTTTTTTGGATAAAAAAACATAGCCAAAGTATTACAAAGTGAATTTTACTGGCCCATATTGTTTAAGGATGCTTATAATTTTAGTCAGCAACGTCTTAGATGTCAAGCTTTAGGAAACATTTCAAAGAAAGATATGATGCCTTTGAACCCCATCTTGGTAATTAAAATTTTTGATGTTTGGAGAATTAATTTTATGGGACCTTTTCCACCCTCCAATAGTTTTGAATATATTTTGGTGGCTGTCGATTATGTTTCTAAATGGATTAAGGCAATAGCAATACAAACCAATGATCATAAGATAGTCATAAAATTTATTCAAAGGAATATCTTTTCTAGGTTCGGATTTCTATGTGCTATCATTAGCGACGGAGGTACCCACTTCATGAACTATCATTTTCGAACACTGCTGCAAAAATATGAGGTCACACATAAGATAGCTATACCATACCACCCGCAAACAAGTAGCCAAGTTGAAGTATCCAATAGGGAGATCAAGAACATCCTACAAAAGATTATTAGGCTTGATCGTAGAGATTGGTTAGATCGATTAGATGATGCATTATGGGCCTATAGGATAGCTTATAAAAATCCTATTCGAATGTCTCCCTACAGATTGATTTATGAAAAAGCATGTCATCTTCTAGTAGAACTTGAACATAAAGCATATTGGGCAATCAAGCAACTAAATTTTAATTTGAAATAAGCTGGTTCCAATCGGATGTTGCAACTAAGTGAATTGGATGAATTGAGACGAGAGGCTTATGAAAATTCATGAATTTATAAAGAGGAAATGAAAGCCTTTCATGATAAACACATTTCAAGAAAAACCTTTAAGCCAAATCAACATGTCTGGTTATTTAATTCAAGGCTACAATTATTTTCAAAAAAATTAAGATCTAGATGGGATGGACCTTACATTGTAAATCAAGTATTCCCACATGGTGCAATCAAACTTTATGATCCTAAATCAAGAAATTTCTTTAAGGTAAATGGTCAAAGATTAAAACCATACATTGAAGGGATGTCATTAAAACAAACCATTGACCAAGTAGCATTAATAGATCCACACTGAATTGAGCTGCATTATGTCTGGCTAAAGACGAAAAACTTAGCACTTTCTGGGAGGCAATCCAACTTTTACTTTTTATTTTCTTTTGTATTTTATTTAGGTTAATCGAGTTTTGCTTAGTGTCTTTTGTAGGGATCTGAAGATAATATTGGCTAAGTTGGGGGGAGAACCAATTTTGAAAAGATTTCTAGATCAGGTGGTATCTCTCCTTTTTCTTTCTCTTTATCTACACCCTTCATTTTTCCTACTCCATTGAGGACAATGTTGATTAAGTTGGGGGAGATAATAAAAATTTTTAAATTTTTAAAGTCCTCAAGTAAGTTAGTATTTAGTATTTAAGTACTTGATTATACTTAAGAATCGAGTTAAACTATGTACTTTTTTTAAAAAAAATATTGATATACAGATCAGAGAGTTTGTGAGATATTGAGGGATCAAGTATTAAGAAAACTCAATAAAGAGTTAAGTTTAGAACTTAAATAATTTTTTTTAAATATTTTTAAATTTTCTACCAGTATTAAAGAAGAGTTTACTTTCTATGGGCTTGTGTAGAGTAACTATATGTTTCTTCATATGAAAAAAAAAAAAATTTCAAGTACTTCAAGCTGAGTAACCGGACCTCTTTGCCTAAGCAAGTATTGAGTTTCACATCAAAAGATATGAAAGGCAAAGAAGCTTTATTGTAAAGCTAGTTTTAACTCGTAGCCTATTTGATTCGAGCAAGTCTGAGGGGTATTCTATACCTAATACCCTAAAGCCATCTGGTTTGGGAGTCATTGATTGAAAACTTGCTACATGGGTCAAACAGAAAGCTTAAGGGGTTAAGACATTCAATAGCAGTACAACATTAAAAAAAAATTAATAAATAAAGAATGGAAGTAACAATATACTTGTCCATATGAAGGTGAATGATTTGAAGATAAAGGTAGGAATAATTTAAAAAAATTCAAAAAAATTAGTATTCTTAGTTTAACTCCCACATTGATTAGTATTAATACCCCAATGACATATCTCACTCATGTTCTACTGAATATCAATGATCTTTTAAAAATTATTAGGTGAAATTTAAAACTTTAAGTTAAACGGTACTTAATTCTAAATTTTTTTTTTACTCGAGGATGAGCAAAGTTCAAGTTAGGAGGTTGATAAATGGTATATTTTTATATTTATTGAAGATATTTTTGATAATTTATGGTGCTAACATCTTCTTAAAAATCTAATTTCATGAATAAATTAATTTTTTAAAAAAATAAATAATTTTAAAAAAATATAAAATTAGAATATATTTATGAAAAATAGATGTTAATTCAATTGAGCAATTTAAGCACCAAAATAATAAAAAAATTTAAAAAAATTAATGCATATTTTTTTTATCTTTTAGATAAAAATTGAAGTAAAAATAGAGCCAAAATATCTTAAAAAATAATTTTTATAGCCTCCGATGCATGGTGGACCAGTCGGTCGGTCCATAAATCAGGGTGTGGTCCATAGAAAACTTCACGTGGTCCACAGGCGCGGCTCACAATGAAAGAGGGATTTTTGCATGATCTAACGATCGAAAACTCATCCATCATCAGATCTGACGGTCCACGTTTGCTGTCGATTTATAAGAAGAGGATTTACACGATCCGATGGCCCAAAAGTGATCTATCATGGATCGGACAATTGAGGATGCTCCCGACTTGTTAAGGAAATCTTTTGTATGATCTGATGGTCAGAACTTCATTAGAACCTAGATCAGACGGCTGACATTCGATCTGATTTTGATTGGATTAAAACATTGAATTTTGGGCAGATCTGGGTGGTCCAAACCTAATCCAATAGCCAAAAATATTTCTAAGGGGATTAATATGATTTCTAAGGGTTTTAGTACTCTTTTTCCTATCAAAAAAATATGAAAAATTCACCTATAAGTAGGAGGTCTGGGAATAACTCTGGAGAGCAAAAAAATTGAGTGAAAAGTTAGGAAAAAAATAGAAAAAAAAATATTAGAGCTTTAGGAACCCAAGGAGAAGAAGGAGAAAAGTCGGTTCGCTCTACGGAGTACAACAAAAGAATGAGAGGTCATCAACCATCTTTTTGATAAGGCTGGAATGATCAATTTCAGATCTTTATTATAGTTTTATTTTTATTTTATTTTTTTAAAATTCTTTGTACATAAATTTCAATTTTAATTAATGCAAAATTTATTTTCTTACACTTTAAATTTTTATCTTTTATTTTTATTGTAATTAGATGCTAGGATCTAGTTAGTAGATCTTCGTACCAATTTATTTTATATATTTTAAATTTTTATTATTTATTTTTATTGCAAATAGATGCTAGGATCTAAATAGTAGATCTTAGTATCAGATTTATTTTTTATACTTTTAATTTTTATTTTTCGACTTAAATTACTTTCTCCAAAATTTTATTTTTTTTGTAAAAGCAAATATTTCGAATCAAAATTCTGCCTTCTCTGTGGATTCGACTCGACTCGCTACTTTCTATGTGTTTTTAATTTTTATTGAAGTCAGAATTTGATTGATAATCATGATGTCCTAATGACAGTATCTTGACCGTATCAGTCCACTCGAAGATCCGATCTGATCTGTCCCTCCAGGAGTACTAGCTCATGCAAGGATCAATTTGACAGTCGATCTCGATCCTTCTTCGACTCTCTCAGACTCCTCCAGAATCAGAAGGACACTAAGGAGGATGTAAAGTGGAAGAAGAAAAGCTAAGAGAAGACTCTCCACTTTTGATTTTCTATCTAACCTTAAAACCCTAGAGTAGAAACTCTAAGGGACCCACCCTAGTACCTCATGCCTAAAGAGGAAGCACATATCCTCTTTCTGGCGCACAAAGTAACCTATCCCCTCTCTACTCACACCCCTATCTGAGAACACAATTCTCATGGTAATCACAAGTGTTTTGTCACATAAAACAAATGCCATTTTATGCTGGACGGTGAGATAAGATAAGGAGATAAGATAAGGGCTAGTTTTAGATCAAATTCAAAACCATTTTGAATTTAACCTTTAATCAACATTATCTTTATCCAAAGGGAGGGTGATAAAGCTTCTTTGGCATGTAATTTCTTTATGAAAAAATCAAAATTTGCGTAGAGAGGAAAGCATGGAGAAAGCGGTCGGCGCTTAGGAAGAGTCAAACCTAGTTTGGACTCTTTAGGGCTTATCTAATTAGGTCTCCATCCTAATCAAATTAGGTTAGACCTAATTAGACATCAAGACCTAATCTAATTAGGTACTTAACTACCTTAATTAAATTCTAATCTAATTAGAAACTAATCAAGCCCATGTCTTGATCAAATAAAAAATAGAACATCCTTAGTGCTTAGGTCATCTTATAATATAATCGGATCAAACCTAATTGAATCTAATTCAATTAGACTTGATCCAAACCTCAATGCTCAATCAAATTGAGCTAATCACAATCTAATTATTAATTAATCTTTCTATATTTTACTAATTCTTGGATGATTTTTAATCATCGATCAGCCATCTGATCAGTCAGAAACTTCTTTTGAATGTGACCCCATATATTCGAACCTAAATCGGTAGTATAGGAATAAATTTTTATATTAATCAAAGTGACCATCTACTAGTCAATGATTCGAATTCAAGAATTCATTGGCATATGGTTATCGTATAATTCATCCCTTTGACCCTGAATGCTCAGAATGACTTAGGATTTAGCTGTCAATCCTGATTGAGTCATCCACATTGTATTCCAATCTTTCAAATCCATCACATAAATTATCTAGTCAAGATTTTACTAAATTAAAATACAGATATACTAACTCCTATAATCCAGAGAGGTCAATTTCATCTTGACTCACACACCAACTTTACAAGTACTTGACTATGTCCAAAAACCTTTCATCATCGAATTAAAAATTCAAGTAGTCCGACACCAAAGTACAGTAAGTTGCTTGCAAATCACCATAGTGATCTTAGATCGAAGGGACACTTATACCCATATCCTTCATGAGCTACTTTTGACAGTAGAATACTCCGCAGTTGATCACATTCAGTGAGATGTACTCCTACATCTCATCTGTATGCCATATCAGTATCTCTACACTCTTTGGTTAAGAGGGCAACCAATCTATATGAACACAATGACTTATACTTGATAATCGCTATCATCCTAGTAATAGTGTATCATTTGGTCATGAACAGATTTAAGGACTAAACGATATATTCTCCTATATCAATTAAAATAGTCTAAGGACTTCATCACAATACAGGAGTTCAATAAGAAGATATACACAAAGTGATGAAAAAACTAAATAATATTTATTAATTATAATTCATTTACATCCAAGAGCACAACCAGTCAACAGACTGATGATTGACTTTGGGACACTATTTTCAATAACTTCCACTTGGACTAAAGTCAATCGGTACAGTATCGTATATCCATCTTCGATTTATGATCTTTGAACTCCCTAACATCGAGGGCATTAGTAAATAAGTCGGCCAAATTCTTTTTTCTATTAATCTTCTGAAGCTCGACGTTATCTCAATCCATGATCTCCTGGATAAGATGGTAGCAGTGCAGAATATACTTAGTGCACTGATGGAACTTCTATTCCTTTGCTTGAGCAATGGTGCTGGTGCGTCACAGTACAAAAAGTCAGGGCCATCGAGAGACGGTGCCATTTCGAGCTCATCGATGAACTTTCACAATCACACAGCTTTTTTTGTAGCATTGGATGTCGCAATATATCCACCTCGCAAGCAGAGTTGGCTACGGTGTGCTACTTGAAATATTTTCAGCAGACTGCTCCATCATTTGGGGTATATACGTATCCTGACACACTCTTGCTATCGTCATGATCTGATTAAAAGCTGAAGTCTGTAAATCTCATAAATTTTAAATTAAATTCTCTATAAATGAGCCACTGGTCCTTAGTATTTCTCAAATACTTAAGGATGGTCTTTATGACCTTCCAGTGATTCTCATCTGGATCAGATTAGTATCTGCTCACTACCCCTAGTAAGTATGCCACATCTGATTTCGTACATATCATGGCATATATAATAGATTTTACTGTCAAAATATATAAAATTTTACTCATATGCTCTCTCTCTTGAGGAGTTGTCAGATAATTTTTCTTTGAAAGAGAAATTTCATAGTCTATCGAAAGATAGCTTTTCTTGAAATTCTTCATGCTGAACCACTTCAGCACAGTATTAATATACGTGGACTGGGATAATCCAAGCAATCTCTTCGATCTATCTCTATAGATCTTCATCTTAAGAATGTAGGATGTTTCTCCCAAGTCCTTTATGGAGAACTGAGATGACAGCCAAATCTTTATTTTCTGTAATGCAGAGATGTCATTTCCAATTAAAAGAATATCATCTACATAAAAATAAGAAATATAACCACAGAATTATTAATCACTTGTATATACAGGGTTCTTCTCTATTCTTAATGAAACCATACATTCTGATCATCTTATCAAAATATATGTTCTAACTCCGAGATATTTGCTTCAGTCTATAAATGGACCTCTGAAGCTTGCATACCTTAGACTCATCTATGGATGAGATATCTTCAGGTTGTATCATATACACCTCTTCTTTCAGCTCTTCATTTAGAAAGATAATTTTCACATCCATTTGCCAGATTTCATAGTTCAGGTATGCTGCTATCGCAAGCATGATCCGAATGGACTTGAGTATTACCACAAGAGAAAATGTCCAATCATAATCAATGCCATAATACTGATGATAACCTTTGACAATCAAATAAGATTTATAGGTCTCCACTTTTTCATCTGTGCCCCTCTTCCTTTTGAAAATTCACTTACATCCTATGGATTTTACTCCTTCGGATGGGTCAACTAATGTTCATACATCATTGACCTTCATGGATTCTATTTTGAATTTCATGGCTTCTAGCCACTTATCGAAATCAGACCTCTGCATTGCATCCATATAAGTGATCAGATTCTCATTATTCTCATCGAGTTCAACAAGATCATCATCTCGAACCAAGAAACTATATCTATCCAGCTGACGTGGTACTCTCTCGGATCTCTTCAAAGATGGCTCTACAATGGATTCCAAATTTGATCTAATCAAATCTGATTCTATAGGTTCACTAGATTTTATCGATTCTTCTACCAATCAAACTTCAATAAGTTCAACCTTAGTAGCATTAGTTCCTTTCTCAAGAAATATCTTTTTCAAAAAGACTATCCTATTATTGACGAACACCTTTTGTTCATCAGATAAAAAAAAGTAATACCCCTTAGTTTCTCTCGGGTACCCTATGAATTGATACTTGTTAGACCTAGATCCAAGCTTGTCTATTTTTAAATATTTGACATAAGTCGGATACCCTCAAATCCTAAGATGAGAAAGTACTGGCTTACATCCTATCCACATCTCATGTCGTGTTTTATTTACAAACTTACTCAAAACTTTATTCAGTAAATAACAAGCCAACTCGAGTGCATATCTCCAAAAGAAGATCGATAGACTTGCAAAGCCCATCATGGATCGAACCATGTCCAATAAGGTTCGATTCCTCCTTTTCGACATACTATTGAGTTGTGGTATTTCAGGAGGGATCCATTGAGAGAGAATTTTATTCTCTTCTAAGTATGTCAAAAACTTACTGGAGAGGTATTCACCTCTTCGATCAGATCGAAGAGCTTTAATACTCTTTTCAGTTTATTTTTCTACCTCATTACAGAACTGTTTGAATATTTCAAATGATTCAGACTTATGCATCATTAAGTAGACATACCCATACCTCGATGGGTCATCTGCAAATATAATGAAGTAGTAATACCCACCTCTAGTACTTGTGTTCATAGGTCCATATACATCAGTATGTATTAGATCTAGAACTTCACTGGCTCATTCAACTTTTCCAATAAAATATGACTTGATCAATTTTTTAAAGAGATAGGACTCACAGGTTGGAAGTGATTCACAATCACCGACTTTAAAAATTTTTTCTTGAGTCAACCTGTTTATTCTATTCTTGTTAATATTATCTAGCCTACAGTGCCAAAGATAAATATCAGAGACATCGTCAACTTTAGGGCATTTGCTAGATGTGTACACCACACTAATAGATTGTGATAATATATAAATTTTATTATTCAATTATTCATTCATCACAGTAACACCATTCATAATGATATTATAAAAAAAAAATTTATTGAAATCTCATAATCGTTCATGGTCAAAAGGCCTATGAAAATAATATTCAATAAAAATGAAGGCCAAAAGTGACATTCACTAAGAATAATTATAATAGACTTGAATACAAGCTTGACAATCCCTAATGCTAGAATTAAAACTGATCTTCTATCTTCAACATTAAGAAATCTCTCGCCTTCTTCAAATCTCCTACTAATCTGTAGACCCTGCAACGAATTGGATATATTAAAAGAACTTTCGATATCTAATATTTAGGTAGTAGAATCACAAATAGAGAAATTACAAGATGTTATCATATAATTATCTTGTCCAGTAACAGGTTGCTTCTTTCTCTTATTCTATCTGTTTGAATCCAGAGAGGTAATATACCGAGGACAGTTCCTCTTTCAATGCCCCTGCTTCTTATAGTAGAAGTATTTTGTCTGACTCTGATCCGATTTAAATTTTTTGGTTTGACTGGGCTCAGATGCTCCAACACTTTGAACCTTCTTTTTATTCTTTTTATTCTTCTTCTCTTTCTTAAAGGGTCAACATCCAGAAGATGACCCTCCTACTACATTCACTGACTCTTTATGGAGCTGGTGATTCTTCTCAAAGTTCTGCATCAATCCTAGTAAATTATGGTAGTTAACTGTAGGCTCTGTCATTCTGTAACGAGTAAGGAATGAGAGGTAGGATTTAGATAGAGAGTTCAAAATCGCATCTTTTTCCAGCTGCTCATGCAGGAGAAAGCCAAGCTGCTCAGGGGCTCAATCAACTGAATTATGTACAGTACATGATCAGTGATTGATGCTCTTTTTCTCATCTGAATATTGAAGATAGCACAACTAGTTTTGTGCCTTTCAATATCGTTGGGAGTGCCAAAGGACTCATTCAATATTTGAAGCATGTCCTCTGACTAAGCATTCTCAAATCTATGGCTGAACTCCTCATTCATGGCTGCCAACATAATACAACGCATTGTGGTTCGATCGTTGAGTCACTTTTGATAAGTATCTCGGATCGTACCATAAGTGTTCAGAGCTGGCTCCTCAGATGCTGGATCTATCAACACATACAAGATCTACTCGTTCTCTAGAATGATCTTAAGTTTTCGATACCAACTATCAAAATTAGGTCCCATCAGTTTATCATTATCTAATTGAGATCGAAGTGATAAAGTGGTAGTCATAACTGTAAAAAAAAAAATAAAAAATATAATTAGTATATGAATTGATTAAGCCTAAAGACATGGACTTTAGTCTAAAGGTTCTATTATTTTATAAGAATTGATAGCCTCTACCTCAAATTCAAAAAATTATTATAATTTTCTAGTGGATACTAGAATCCACACAGACTGCACATAGGCTCAAGTGTGGCTCGGCCAACCCTTGTGCACCTATGGATAGATTCTTAACTAATTATTTTTTTAAATAATTTTTAGTAATTAATTTTACCTCAGATTACTTTTCAGTCGGCTTTGATCATCTTTGCAAGTTCTGATTAGGTCCAACCATTAATATGGTAGAACTCAGTACATCTGATAAACAAAAGATCAGGCCCGAGTGTGGCTCGACCAACTTGACCACTGTCAGAAAGATACATCTGAATCATCATATTATGAATAATAATACCAACAGCCAGATGAGCACCAAGCATGTGGCACCTTCAATAATCATTGAAACTATTGGATCCATTATCATCCAACTTAATGGGAGGCTATGATCAGTTATCATCATAACTATTTTATTTTTAGGGACCTAATAATTTTAAAAAATTTGATTAAATATTTTAAGAAAAAAAATTGATTAGCTAATCATAATCCTCTCAATGTCTTCACCAAGTCATGAAGAGGACTACTGACAAGTCGAACTAAGGGCACTTAAATCAGTCATTCTAATTTTCTAGCTTGCATGGGTCAATCCTAATCATTAAGCGATCTGATTAAAATATAATTCATCATGTTGATCAGATAAGTAAGATCGATGGAGGGATATGCCATTAACTCATCATAGAGTCAATCTATGTGAGTAGCTCCTAATTAATGACCATAGATCAAGACTATCAAACTTATCTTAGACACCAACTGGTTAATCAATTTCAGTTCAATCAACTTATAGACTTGGGTTCGACCATGGAGCTAAAGATCAAAGTCTATTTAGATCTAATCAAAGATATGGACTTGACCAACTACAACTATTATATTGGCTCTGAAAAAATTTTGATTTAATCTAATTCAACTTTTGGTTAGATTTAATTAATTTTTCTATTTTTAATCTTTAATTCTAATCTTGAGTTTAACCCAATTAAGAGATCTGATCAAGCTAACCCATGAACCCATGTTTTATGCAAATATTATTAGATCTTTAATTCACAATTCTAGATCTAAATGTTTCAACTAATTCCTAATTAAGTGTATGGGTTTGGATTAGGTTTGAAACAATTTCAATTTGTAAATAATTTATAAAAATTTATGTAAAAACTTTTTAGTTCTGAAACTAGGTCTGCTCATCCCTAGACTGAGCCGGCTCACGGCAGTGGGTAGACCAAGTCTGCTAGTTGATCGACTAACTGATTATGAATAGTAACTATTACTATTTGACCTGAGATAACTGGATCGGCTTAGTTAGCACTGAGTTGACTAAACTAAGGGACTGAGTCGGCTCAATTAGCATGCCAGCAGGTTTCATAATATTTTAGATTAGAAAAATTCAGCATAAACAAAAATAAAATTAATCATAAATAAACTTTTAGATCACACCTAATTATTTTATGATTTCAAATTTTATTTTTCATGATTAAAATAATTTTAATCAAGTAAATTAGATGATTTTACTTTTTTTTATAGTTTATATCATATATAATAAATCTAAAATTTCAAGATCTAAGATTTTGTAGAAAAATAAATTTTTTATCCTTTCACGGTTCATCTTCATGAATAAATAGCACCCCTATATGCCATAAGAGATCCCATAGAATGGGAGGAGAGGATCATTAAACCCTACTTTCTCTTATGACTGGATGGTCTTGAAAGTTCAATGCGATTACTATGCTACTAGGCATCTAATCTAATCATATCATATATAAAAAAATTTAGATCTAATCTAAATCATACAAGATCAAATTAAAATCAGATCATAAGTATCACATACTTGAATTAAAATCAGAGTTTATAAAGATCTATACAAACTAGGATAACTTAGTTTATGTGATCAAATCTATAACTAATTTTAGATCTAAGATATCATATATCAGATCTAATAAAAATTAAATTACAGATCTAAATATATATAAAATTATGTCATATCGAACCGAAGCTCTGATACCATTTGAAGGAAAAATCGATAGTTCTATGCATGTAATTTTAAAAATTTTAGTAAAATCATATTAGATTAAACTATTTAATCTACATTATATGCTTAAGATCGATCTAAACTATCAAATTACGATCTATGACATAAGTTTACATGTAATTAAAATCTAAAATTAAAAAAAAATCTACATCGATCACATTGATGCCTTAGATCAGATCAACCATTGGATCTGATCAGATGAGTTCAGAACTCATTACCTTCGCACGGGTTGTGATCTCTACAACTGAATTCATGGATTTAGGTCCTTTCTGATTGCTTGCAAGCACATAGGATGTCCAACCTTTACGGATGGTCCACTCAAAGATCCGATCTGATCTATCCCTTCGAGAGTGCTAGCTTACATAGAGATTAATTTGATGATCGATCTTGATCCTTCTTCAACTCTCTCAGACTCCTCTGAGAATCAGAAAGACACTAAAGAGGATGTAAAGTGGAAGAAGAAAAGCTAAGAGAAGACTCTCCACTATTGATTTTCTCTCTTTTCTTATAATCCTAGAGTAGAAACCCTAAGGGATCCACCCTAGTACCTCACGTCCAAAGAGAAAGCAAATATCCTCTTTCTGTCACACGTAGCAACCTGCCCCCTCTCTGCTCATGCCCCTATCTGAGAACACAATTTTCATGGTAATCATAAGTGTTTTGTTACACAAAACAAATGCCATTTTATGGTGGGCGGTGAGATAGGATAAGGAGATAAGATAAGGGCTAGTTCTAGATCAAATTTAAAATCATTTTGAATTCAACCTTTAACCAACATTTTCTTTATCCAAAGGGAGGGCAACAAAGCTTCTTTGGCATGTAATTTCTCCATGCAAAAATTAGAATTTGTATGGAGAAAGTGGTTGGCACTTAGGAAGAGTCCAACCTAGTTTGGACTCTTTAGGGTTTATCTAATTAGGTCTCCATCCTAATCAAATTAGGTTAGACCCAATTAGACATCAGGATCTAATATAATTAGGTACTTAACTAACTCAATTAAATCTTAATCTAATTAAAAATTAATCAAGCTTATGTCCTAATCAAATCAGAAATAGAACACCTTGAGCGATTAGATCATCTCATAACTTAATCGGATCAAACCTAATTGAATCCAATTCAACTAGACTTGATCCAAACCTCAATGCTCAATCAAATTGAGCTAATTAATAATTTAATTACTAATTAATCTTTCTATAATTTATTAATTCTTAATGAATTAATTTATTTATTATAATTTTTGTACAAGATTAACCATCAATCGAATTGATGATTATATCTTTAGATGATTCTCAATCGTCGATCAGCCATTTGATTAGTCAGAAATTTTTTTTGAGTGTGACCCCATAGATTCGAACCTAAATCGATAGTATAAAATAATTTTTTATACTAATCAAAGTGACTATCTAGTAATGGTACCCAACATTCGGATAACCGACTGATTACAAAGCAACATTCAAAAATCCATTGCCATATGGTTACCATATAATTCATTTCTTTGACTTTGAATGCTCAGAATGACTTAGAGTTTCACTGTCAATCCTAAATGAGTCATCCACATTGTATTTCAATCTTTCAAATTCATCACATGGATTATTTCGATCGAGGATTTATTAAATTGAAATGTAGTGATGCACTATCTCCTATAATCCAAAGGGGTCAATTCTATCTTGACTCACACACCGACTTCGCAAGTACTTGATTGTGCTCAAAAATCTTTCATCACTGAATTAAAAATTCAGATAGTTCAGTATCAAAGTATAGTGAGTTACTTGCAAGTCATCGTGGTGATCTCAGATTGGAGGGACACTTATACCAATATCCTTTGCGAGCTACTCTTGATAGTAGAGTGCTCCACAGTTGGTCACGTTCAATGAGATGTACTCTTACATCTTATCTGTATGTCATACCAGTATCTCTACACTTCTTGATTAAAAGGACAATAATTCATATGGCATACAAGACCTACATTTGATAATCGCTATCATTCTAGTAATAGTGTATCGTTTGATCGCGAACAGATTTAACGATTAAATAATATATTCTCTTATATCGATTAAAATAATCCTAAAGACCATCACAATAGAGAAGTT
Organism: Elaeis guineensis; assembly: GCF_000442705.2. Taxonomy (NCBI): domain Eukaryota; kingdom Viridiplantae; phylum Streptophyta; class Magnoliopsida; order Arecales; family Arecaceae; genus Elaeis; species Elaeis guineensis. Next base: position 67,031,886 of record NC_025999.2, read on the forward strand.
CAATAAAAAGATGTACACAAAGCGATGAAAAAGTCAAATAATATTTATTAATTATAATTTATTTATATGCAAGAACACAACCATCAACAGGCTAATGATTGGCTTTGGGATACAATTATTTACAAACTTATTTTCATGCACATTCTTGTGTTCCATAGGAGTAACGATGCATGTTTTCGGCCACATAGTATATGAGTTAGGCTTGATATGGTCATTACCATATCAAATAAATATCTTGTATGCCTCTCAAAGGACAACAAAATAAATTAATATTCAAAATAAAAAAAGGGTATTCACCATGTATGTAATAAGAGAAATTTGATACCGGATAGAAAATGAAGAAATTAATCAAGCTTTTTTTTTTGTACATGGAAGTTAGAAAACCTCTTCATTACATCAAAGAGCCATCTTCATTTTGAAGCATGTGAAACTTTCAAATTTAAAGATTTATGATGCATCAAATAGTATGTACAAAAATCCTTTGGTAAATAGCATAGAGTAGGATTCATTTTCTACCACACCTCCTATAGGGAGAACGTAAGGATCTGATTTTCACACCAATCTTAAAGCAAAAAAAAAAGAAAAGAAACCAAAGAAGAAGAGAGTCCCTATTGGACTCTACTTCTTCCTCTTCCATGCCCGACAAGATCAAAATAGAGGCTCAATTCGAGCCAAATGAGGCCAATAAATCCTTCAAAATCCTCTCTATAAGAGGACCTCTACCCCTCCATCGAGTCCCATCTTGATTCACAGAGAGATCGCTGCTGAGCGCCATTGATTTCTTAAGTTTTATTCTTCCGAGTTCTTACTATTTCATCGAAATAGATCACTAGTTTCCTATCCCATTGGCATCACTGAACTGAGGTAGTCTTTTGCCTTTCTTTTACCAACCCAAAATTATTGTCGAAGCTAGATTTTGAATCGATAAACCATCGATAGGGCTTGGACAGGGGTTCCCCAATTTCGATCTCCTTCTTCCTTTTCTTTTGGTTCACCAGCCATGGCCACTGATGGGATATTTCCCTTCTTACCACTGTCAGGTGTCATCATGGGTTGCAACCCCCAAGTCTCCAATGGCCATGGTTGGGATAGAAGAGGGAAGAAGAGGATGCCCCCTCTTTTCAAGAAGAATAGAGGAAGTGATTATTTCTTCCTTTCTCTCTCTTTCCACTTTTTTCTCTTTCTTCCTAGTTTATATATTTTTTATTTAATTTATTATTGATGGATCAAGGGATCAAGAGGATTTGTTGGTGGACCTTAGTGAACCTTGATAGAAAGTTCTAGACAGATAATCCCTGCATTATGGATTTATTTTAATATTAATTTTAGATCTGTAGGAGAATAGTTCTTTCGACAAAAGGATATTGAGCAAGGTTCTTGACACCTAGATCATAAATCTAGTGAGTTTAGTATGATGACAGTAAAGATAAGAATTTTGGACATTATCACCTATTTATATAAAAAATATTTTATGCATCAGTGATTTTGATTTATATGGCTTTTAATGATTATATGTTATATACTTATTTGTTAAGTATATGTATAATTTTGTATGAAGTTACGTATGATATACTACTGATCTTAACTTAGATGGATTTTAGTAATCATGTGCATTGAGTTTTGCAAAAGAATGCAATTTTGAATTACAATATCTGACAAGCTGGTAGTTGAGTTGTGTGACTATATATGGGGTGGTGGTGCTCTGGGCTAACCACTTTGTTGATACCCTCTCATGGATTTGAAACAAGGCCGTGGTAGTTTAAAGTTAAGCACTTATAGTTCTCTGGACTAATCATTTTTATTGATGTCTTCTTATGGGCTTGAAACATGACTGTAGTAGTTTAAGATTGAGCGCTTGTGGTCCTTTACACTAGCCATTTTATTTTCTGAGAAAGTCTTTGTGCACTACATGTGGTGCAATAAAGTTGACGTAGAATGAACCATCCAATCATCTTAAAGCATGTAGTTATCACTTTCCAATGCGTATTTAATAACATATTTAACGTCTGTAATTTTATTTTTTTGTTTGAAATTTTGAATGATGAAAATGCCCCTTCTCTTCAAAAAAAATTATGACATCATGTAGTCATATTATGACATTCTGTAGTCACATTAAGACTTTCTACATACAGAATGTCATAATTTTTCTTTCAAAAGTCATAAAGAGAGAAAGATATTTTCATCATTAAAAATTTATAAAATTTTTAAATGATGAAAATACCCCTCCCTTCCTTATGACATCCTGTGTATAGAAAATCATAATTTGACTGCAAGATGTCATAATATGATCACGAGATTGAAGGAAAAACCATCTTTTTCCTGTGTAGGATCTTCCAGATTTCATCAAATCTGGGGTGGAATAAATTAAAATTTTTTATCCTATGTTATTTCAGATCTAATGTCTATTAGATCTAATTTTATTATCTAATATTTAAAATCTAAAATTAAATCTAAAAGTATGAGAAATATAGACATACCTCAAGGGTAATCTAATTATCCTGTAGATGATCGCAGCACTACCTAAGGTTCTGATGTAGCCATGCAAGTACCTGGCCTCTACTAGTATCCACTTAGGTAGGATCTGGAACATCTTCTCCTCATGATTCTACACTCCAAAAATCAGATCAATATCTAATTTGGAAGTACTTCAGAACTCCTTCTGAAGTTGGAGCAGTAGCCTGTCGAAGATGTCCTGCAGCCTTCTGTTCCAGGCGTCACCACGCCTTGTACCTTTGCCAGATGAATGTCCAACTTCTTGGATGTGAAGAGGGGAGAAAGCAGAGCAGGGAGGATGTAAAGAAATGGGGAGGGGGCAGCAGCTAATAGGTTTTTTACATAAAATAAGTTCTATCTTGAAACCCTAGGTGCAGTAGGGTTTATATAGATTCTGTATGCTGTGCAGTGCCACATTATTCGACCAATCGAAAAATTCTAATAAATTTTGGAAAAATTATGATTGATGGAGTGATATCATCTGATCACATCAGATAAGAATCTCCATGCTCTCTCCTATGTTGGTGCCAACATTGGATAAGCACAAATAAGGTGGCGCCAAAGAGTCCAAGTTTATCAGGACTCTTTGGTTCTTATCCATTTGGGGCGCCCACTTAAATCCAATTGAGCTCATGCCATAATCTGATTATGGTGCCCAATTTGAAGTGGTTTGTATATGTGGACACTCCATAAAAATCCTCCAATGAATCTCTTCAGTTTAAGACCCATATGTCAACTTTTGATAGATGTCCTAAAATGAAATTGGCAGGTGCTAGAAATTAGTAGGTGTTGTCTTAAATTCATCTCATGAATTAAGATAAGCCTTTTCTAAGCTGGACAAGCTTCAATTAGATGAGAGAAACCCTTTCAAGGTTCTCAGGATGAGCCAGATCACATTTGGCTCAGTAGAGACAGAAAAGATTACATGAGGAGAAAGTTAGGTTCAATCGAGTGCTAGCACGATTTCTTGAACCTAATTGGATCTTATCCAAATCAATTGGGGTATCCCAATTGATGACATCCAGACCCTAACCCTTGTTTGTGTGACCCAGTTAGGTTCAATTCTGTATGGTAATGAGACATGTCATGATCTCATCATCGACATCATCGAAACTCTTTTCGATGGACCAGAACTCTTCTGATTCAGACAATTAGAATGATCGATCATCAAAATCATTCTAATTGCTCCCAAAATCCACCAATGACACCTAGCAGTATATGGTGATAACCCATCAGAACTGAAGACAAACCTCTTGGTGCAGCTACCTGTGTGATTGAGTTCCTCTATCATGAGTCCCGACTGAATTAGGGTTAAGGTAAACTCGTCAAACCCAACATCAGTCATATGAATCAATCGATCGATCGAGTCCGATGTGAAACCCAATGAAAAACTTTTTTTCATTATTTCACTCTGCCATGGCCGTGGGCTTAAGGACTCAATCTTTCGATCATCATAGGACTACTCCTCTCATCTATCGAGGTTGATAGATCCCATTTTGGTGCGATCTGGTTCCTACAATGAACATGCTACAGCCAACATACACCTCAGGGTTTCGAATGGCTAGGAGATCGAGTTATGGTGTAGTCAAACTATAACACACTCAAGGTGAACCATCGATGCACCTCAGGTCAAAGAACTAGATACACAACTGCAGCATCGAGCTAGTCATCGATGAGAAGGTAGACTTCCTTATGACTGCTCGAGGTGGTCACGCTCAGTACTCTCATTCTCAATGAATACCTGTACTCTCGCTCCGGTGTCTCCACACTGTAGATTCAAGACTCATCTACCCTAAGAAAGTGATCGTACACCAACCTTCCAAATCAATCACCATCCTCATGATGATCCTATGGTCAGGAGCAGTTTATGAGTTAGTTATGTAAATTCATACCTTAAATTTTCAACTCTTGAAAATATAAATTTACATTCTCACTAACTCAAAGGATGTATCACAGACACAATGCACACAATGTGATAGAAAATAATCCTTTTATTCATTTATAGTCAAAATTATAAATTTGCCCTTAGTTCTGTACAGGAATGTGTCAGCCGATCTGGCATCTAGGGCACACATCTAACAAACTCCCACTTGATCTAATGCCAATTGGCTACATATCTAAGTTTCATCTTTTCAAGGTGAGCTTCGATCTTCTATTGGCTCAATAGCTTAGTCAGCGGATCTGCCATATTGTCTGTGGAGTCGACTCTCTTGACCTCGACATAACCTTTTTCGAGGTAATCACAGATCAGATGGAATCGCCGCTCGATGTGCTTGGACTTCTGGTGAGACCTTGGCTCCTTAGCTAGGGCTATGGCGCCATTATTGTCACAGTAAAGAGGGATGGCATCCGATGACAACACTCCAAGCTCTGCGGCAAACTTCTTGTACTAGAATGCCTCCTTTGTAGCTTTCGATGCAGCAATATACTCTGCCTCCATGATGGAATCTGCAATTACCGTTTGCTTGGAACTCTTCCAGCTAACTGTACCACCATTGCAAATGAACAGACTCCCAGATGTCGACTTTGATCATCTATATCAGACATAAGTCTGGTAAATCCCTAAATCTGGAGTTCTCCATTCCCAAAGACTAGAAATATATCCTTAGTCCTTCTCAAGTACTTAAGGATATATTTCACAAAGTCCAGTGCTCTTCGCCTGGATTCGACTGATATCTGCTTGTGACACTCACAGCATGGGCTATATCAAGTCGTGTACATAGCATGGCATACATGAGGCTCCCTATTGCTGAAGCATAAGGGATCTTGCTCATGTGTTCAATCTCCTCAGATGTGCTAGGGCATATCTTCTTGGAGAGATAAATGCCATGTCTAAAAGGCAATAAACCTCTTTTGGAGTTATCCATGCTAAACCTTTTTAGCACCTCCTCTATGTACATCTTCTGTGAAAGTCCCAGCATCCTATTTGGTCTATCTCTATAGACCTTAATACCAGTATAAAGGATGCTTCTCCTAGATCTTTCATAGAGAACTCCTTAGACAACCATACTTTGACTGAGGTCAACATGGAATGTCATTCCCAATTAGGAAATGTCATCCACGTACAATATGAGGAAGACAACTGCGCTTCCACTGACCTTTTTGAACACACATGGTTCCTCCTCATTCTTGATGAAACCAAATATTTTGATCATATCATTTAAACGAGTATTCCAACTCTGAGATGCTTGCTTGAGTTTATAAACGGACCTTTGTCATTTGCAGACCTTGTGATCATCATCACTGGATGTGAAATCAAGCGGCTGTTCCATATAGATATCTTCCCAAGATATCTATTTAAGAATATCGTTTTCACGTCCATATACCATATTTCATAATCGAAATAGGCTACAACAGCAAGCAATATGCGGATGGATTTTAGCATGGCTACATGCGAGAAGGTATCCTGATAGTCAATGCCTTCACGCTGACTATAACCTTTCACTACGAGCCTAGCCTTGAATGTCTCCACATTTCCATCTGCACCTATCTTTCTCTTGAAGATCCATTTACACCCAATAGGTACAATACCTTCAGGTGGATCTACCAAGATCCAGACTTGGTTTGAGTGCATCGAGTCAATTTTTGATCTCATTGCCTCTAACCATTTCTCGGAGTCGATATCTGATATCGCCTCGTCATAGGTCTTGGGATCATCACCATGAACCTCATTTTTCATGAGGAACATTTCCTCTATATTCTCTTGTATGGTACCTAAGTACCTTTCAGGAGGATGGAAAACCCTAGTCGATCTACGAGGTGGAAGAGGTTGTGTTAGGACTGGTTCTGATTAATTAGGTTCCTCAGGTTCTTTAGCTCGTTGCTCTTGGGAGACATTCTCCTTGAGCTTAATTATTCTTTCGATGCCACCATCTTGAATAAATTATTTTTTCAAAAAAAATAGTATTTCAACTCACAATCACATTGTGGTCTTTCAGAATATAAAAATAATATCCTAATGACTCTTTAGGATATCCTATGAACTGAGCTCTAAAAGACCTGAACTCTAACTTGTCCGTCTGCTGTCTCTTGACATGAGCCAGACAATCTCAAATTCTGAGATGATTCAGACTTGGCTTCTTACTATGCCATATCTCATACGGTGTGGTAGGAACGGTTTTAGAAGGAACCCTATTCAATACATAAATTGCTGTCATGAGATAATGTCCCCAAAGAAATTCTGAGAGGACTGTGAAGCTCATCATGGAACGGACCATATCTAATAGGGTCCGATTTCTCATTCTGAAATCCCGTTGAGTTGAGGCGTTCCAGATGGAGTCTATTGAGAGATTATACCATTGTCCTTAAGATAGTCTAGGAATTCCTGACTAATGTATTCACCTCCTCAATCTGATCTAAGAATCTTAATGGGCTTTCCTGTTTATTTTTCTACCTCATGTCTGAATTCTTTGAACTTTTCAAAGGCTTCAGACTTGTGTTTCATAAGAAACACATATCCATACCTAGACATATCATCGGTAAAGGTAATGAAGTAGATAAAGTTGCCTCTAGCCGGCACATCAAATGGGCCGCACACATCCGTATATACTAGGGCAAGTAGGTCTGTGGCCCTTTCCCCATATCCATAAAAGGGAGCTTGGTCATTTTGCCATGAAAGCATGTTTCACAAACTGAATATGACTCAAAAATCAACAGACTCAGTAGCCCAAATTTCTCCAATTTGTTAACCCTATCTTTTGCTATATGACCTAGCCTTAGGTGCCACAGATACTTATTATTTAGACTATCTCTAGTCCTTTTAATTCCTATGGCATTCACATTTTGCTCAATATTAAAAATAGATACATCAACATGTAACTGATAGAGACCATTAATAACAAAACTATTTGTAACTTTATTATTTTCATAAAATATGTTACAATGGTCCTTATGAAAGCTAATCACATAGCCTTCTTGTGCTAAACATGAAACAGAAATCAAATTCCTGCTTGCTGCAGGCACATAATAACAGTCTCTTAAAACTAAATCTAATCCTAACGGTAATCGCAGAGGGTAGGTTCCTATGGCCACAGCAGCAACTCTTGCTCCATTCCCGACACATAGGATCATCTCCCCATCTCTCAGCCTCCTGCTCTCCTCAAGACCTACATAGAAGTGCACAAATGAGCACTAGAACCAGAGTCAAGCATCCAACTGGATGCAGAAGAAATCATAAGATTAGATTCGATAATGAGCATACCTCCAGAAGGACCATCCTTCTTGTTCTTCAGGGTGGCCAGGTACTGAGGACAGTTCCACTTCCAATGGCCTTCTGACTGACAGTGGAAACACTTTTCCTTTTCAGAAGTCTTCTTCTTTGATCTTGTCTTCTTGTTCTTGCCATCCACCTTCTGCTTCTTCACGGACTTCTTTTTCTTTCCAAAAGACTTTCTCTTGGAAGAAGTCCGCTCCACAGTAAGAACTGAGCCTTTTGAACCTTTCATTGAAAGCTCAGCCGTAACCAGCATATTCATTAACTCAGCCAAGGTACATTGCATCTTATGCATATGAAAGTTCATGATGAACTGACCATATGCATCGGACAAGGACTGAAGGATCATATCAATCTGAAAATCTTTGTCTAAGATGATACCGAGCTTCTCAAGCTCCTCAAAATCCTTGATCATTATCAAACAATGATCTTGGACTGACTGTCCATCACGCATCTTGGCCTTAAAAAGTCTTTGACAGACTTGATACTTGGCCACGTAACTTTGTTCACCAAACAACTCTTGTAGGTGAGCCAACATTTGGGGGTAGTCAAAATATTTTCATGTTGGCACTGCAAATCATCAGATATTACACCCAACATGTAGTACCTGGCTTTGTTATCATCATCCGTCCACTTTTTCAGAGACGCTCTCTGTTCAGCAGTCGGACGTGCTGGCATGGCAGGTGAGTCCTGATCCAAGACATAAGTCAATTTTTCAGAACCTAAAATAATTCTGTAGTTCCTCAACCAGTCCTTAAAATTTGGTCCAGTCAGTCTATGAGTGTCTAGAATTTTGGTCAGGAGGTTTGAGGCAGACATATTTTCTGTAGAGAGTCAAAAGTTTCTAGTTAGATTTTGTAATTAGACTCAACCAATTTGTTTAGGGTTTTCATTTTTAAACAAATTAGGCTCCCACTATTTTCTCAGATCCCTACACTCCCTTGGTAGAGATATGAAAATCTCCATGATTAGTGATTTCTAGTGGGTGGTGCAGTCTCACCGACTGGCTCATCACCTCACCTAATAGTTATTGATGATGGGTCAACTGATGAGTGGACAACTCTTGTCCAATGATTCTCTAATCATGGTGCACTCAAAACTTGATTTCTAATTCATGAAGCTCACCGTATCCGGGATATTGCTCCAATCTTTAGTTAAGCCAAACCCACCATTTGCACGAACTAGATTCCTGATTGGGTCCCTCACCGTATCCAAAATATTAAGCCCAACCCATCCTCTAATCCGTAGCATCCAATGCCTAATGGATATGGTTGCATCTTTTCGATGCAACTAAGCCACTGTAATCAGCTGAGAACAATCAACCCCGGGAAGGACCCGCACATCCACAATGGTGGAAGACCTAGACTTAATATTTTCTTAGGAAGATTTGATTTAGGTCTCTTTAAACTTGACTTGACATAGTCATAACAATTATAACTAACCTAGTGGCATGGGTCAGCTTGAATTGTTAATCATCTCAAATCAGAACTGGATCGACACATATGGCCAGGTAAGTGAGATCGGTGGGAGGGATATGCCATTAACTCGACAAGAACACATTCGAGTCGAGTAGCTCCCAATTAAAAACTAGTCGGTCGCATCTGCCCAACTTACCTTAGACATCAAATTATCGAACCAAAACTAATTGAGTTAGTCTACAATCAGGCTCTAACCACTGAGCCAAATTAGGTCTTAACTTGATCGAGTCATATCTAAATGTGATTCGACCTTGACCTAGACTTAATCCTATTAGGCTGGTCAATTTTTAGCTTTCATGATCCCACCTAACCAACTCTTGATTCAGTTTGATCAACCGCTAGACCTAATTGAGCTACCCAAGTCCGAACCCAATCTTATGAAAATATCTTAGATCTGAAATTCTCAATTTTAGATCTAACTTAATTTCATAAGCTCAATACATTAATTAAGTTTGGGTTCATAAACAAAGCATGTAAAATAAATCCTAGGATTTCAGGATCTAGGATTTTGCAGAAAAATAAGTTTTAATTTCTGATTAAGGATGAACGTGCGACACCCCTACATATCATATGAACACCCCATTGAATGGGAAGAGAGAGTCTTAAAATCCTAGTTTGTTCTTATGATCAAACGGCCATGAGAAATACCTTAATCAGAAATATAAATTTAACTACAAAACTAGTTAGATCTAATTAACATATCACATATATAATTTAAGATCTAACTAATACATGCTTTGCATACATCTCTTGTATCAAAAATCAATCTAATTAACATGCTTTCAGATCTGATACATCACATGTAATATCTAAAAATAGAATTTAAATTGAACTATTCAAAATAAAAATTATTCTAGACAAGTTACTAGAATAATTCAACAACTAGTCTGGCATGCAACAGATCAATTTTATGAAATAATTAAAATTTTATTTTTTATTTTTTGATCTAATTATAATAATTATAAAATCAAAAAAAATAGAGAATAAATTATATTTAATTCATATTTTAATCTCACTAAAATATAAAACTTAAGACTATTCATGGATTCAATTAATCCTAGTCTAGTTATGCATCTCATGCATGTTAGATCTTCTTAGATTTAATTTTAAATATTTTGATTTCAAATCCTATCATATCTGATGTGACATCTAAAATCATTTAATATCAGATAAATTAAAATTAAAATTAAATCTAAAGTAGATCTGAAATAGAGCCAACAACCTGGCTCTGATACCACTTGAATGAAAAACTATCTTTTTCCTATGTAGGATCTTCCAGATTTCATCAAATCTGGGGTGGAATAAATTAAAATTTTTTATCCTACACTATTTCAGACTTAATGTCTATTAGATCTAATTTTATTATCTGATATTTAAAATCTAAAATTAAATCTAAAAGTATGAGAAATATAGACATACCTCAAGGGTAATCTAATTACCCTGTAGATGATCGCAGCACTGCCTGAGGTTCTGATGTAGCCACGCAAGCGCCTGGTCTCTACCAGTATCCACTCAGGTAGGATCTAGAACGTCTTCTCCTCACAATTTTATGCTCCAAAAATTAGATCAATATCTGATTTGGAAGTACTTTAGAACTCCTTCTGAAGTAGGAGCAGCAACCTGTCGAAGATTTTCTGCAGCCTTCTATTCCAGGCATCACCATGCCTTGTACCTTTGCCAGATGAATATCCAACTTCTTGGACATGAAGAGAGGAGAAAGGAGAGCAGGGAGGATGTGGAGAAGAGGGGAGGGGGCAGCAGCTAATGGGTTTTTTGCATAAAATAATTTCTATCTCGAAACCCTAGGTGCAGTAGGGTTTATATAGATCATGTATGCTGCGCAGTGCCACATCATTCGACCAATTAAAAATTTTAATAAATTTTGAAAAAATTTTGATTGATGGAGTGATGTCATCTGATTACATCAGATAAGAATCCCCATGCTCTGTTCTATGTTGGCACCAACATTGGATAAGCACAAATAAGGTGGCGCCAAAGAGTCCAAGTTTATCAGGACTCTTTGGTTCTTATCCATTTGGGGCGCCCACTTAAATCCAATTGAGCTCATGCCATAATCTGATTATGGCACTCAATTTGAAGTGGTTTGGATATGTGGACACTCCACAAAAATCTCCAATGAATCCTCTTCAGTTTAAGACCCATATGTCAACTTTTGACAGATGTCCTAAAATAAAATTGGCAGGTGCTAGAAATTAGCAGGTGTTGTCTTAAATTCATCTCATGAATTAAGACAAGCCTTTTTTGAGCTGGACAAGCTTCAATTAGACTGAGAGAAACCTTTCCAAGGTTCTCAGGATGAGCCAGATCACATTTGGCTCAGTAGAGATAGAAAAGATTACACGAGGAGAAAGTTAGGCTCAATCGAGTGCTAGCACGATTTCCTTGAACCTAATTGGATCTTATCCAAATCAATTGGGATAGCCCAATTGATGACATCCAGACCCTAACCCTTGTTTGTGTGATCTAGTTAGGTTCAATTCTGTATGGTAATGAGACATGTCATGATCTCATCATCGACATCATCGAAACTCTTTTCGATGGACCAGAACTCTTCTGATTCAGACAATTAGAATGATCGATCATCAAAATCATTCTAATTGCTCTCAAAATCTATCAATGACATCTAGCAGTATATGGTGGCAACCCATCAGAACTGAAGATGAACCTCTTGGTGCAGCTACCTGTGTGATTGAGTTTCTCTATCATGAGTCCCGACTGAATTAGGGTTAAGGTGAACTCGTCAAACCCAACATCAGTCATATGAATCAATCGATCGATCCGAGTCCGATGTGAAACCTAATAGAAAACTCTTTTTCATTATTTTACTCTACCATGGCCATGGGCTTAAGGACTCGATCTTTTGATCATCATAGGACTACTCCTCTCATCTACCGTGGTTGATAGATCCCATCTTGGTGCAATCTGGTTCCTACAATGAACATACTACAGCCAACATACATCTCAGAGTTTCGAATGGCTAGAAGATGAGTTATGGTGTAGTCAAACTATAACACACTCAAGGTGAACCATCGATGCACCTCAGGTCAAAGAACTAGACACATAACTGCAGCATCGAGCTAGTCATCGACGAGAAGGTAGACTTCCTTATGACTGCTCGTGGTGGTCACGCTTAGTACTCTCATTCTCAATGAATACCTATACTCTCACTCCGATGTCTCCACACCGTAGACTCAGACTCATCTACCTTAAGAAAGCGATCGTACACCAATCTTTCAGATCAATCACCATCCTCGTGATGATCCTATGGTCAGGAGTAGTTTATGAGTTAGTTACGTAAATTCATGCCTTAAATTTTAACTCTTGAAAATATGAATTTATATTCCCACTAACTCAAAAGATATGTCACAGGCACAATGTACACAATGTGATAGAAGAATAATTTTTTATTCATTTATAGTTAAAATTATAAATTTGCCCTTAGTTCTGTACAGGAATGTGTCAGCTGATCTGGCATCTAGGACACACATCTAATAGAGATATCATAATTTTTTTAAAATAAGAGGGATATTTTTGTCATTCAAAATTTTAATCGAAAAAACAAACCTACAGATATTAAATGTGCGTTGAAAAGTGAAAGCTACGTGACCCAATCAGATAAGATGGTATACTTTTTCTGCTCCGGATGCGGTGTTTAAAGAATTATTTTATTTTTTATTGATACCTTCTCATGGATTTAAAATATGACTATGGTAGTTTAGAGTCGAGCACCTATGGTCTCTTAGATTAACTACTTTCTTGATGTCTCCTATGGGCTTGAAAGAGCATCTTGATGTGATCGAATCCAGTGTACGTTGGTTGAGAAAATTATATGATGTGATCAATTGCATAAAGGATATATTTGCTATACATATTTTATGAATTATGATATCTTTTGGCATGGATTTACATGAGTAACAATAATGATTATTTTTTTATTTATTATTATTATATTAATATTGATGTGTGAAAATTTTTACTAGACTATGAAGCTCACCCCCTCTGTTTCTTTTTTCTTTTTTAGAGTTGTAGGATACATGCATTTGGCTATGACTAGAATCATGATTGAAAAGATAAATTAGATAGAACATCATTAGTGACAATTGGATGATCAAATTTTATAAATTATAGTAGATTTGATATTTATTAATGTGGAATATTTATTATGAAATAAGATGAATAGTATTCATGGGATCTTAAGGTTGTAACAAATTTTAAAGCTTTACATATTTTTTAGGATCTTACTCTAAGGAGCATGCAGCCATCATGTATTCGATCTAGGTATGGGGTTTGAGGCATGACAGAATGGTATTAGAGCTTAAGGTTATAATCTCTAAGGACTATGATTTAAGGGATATTTGAGCATAAGGTTATGATTACTAAGGATGTGATAGAATGGTATTAGGGCTTAGGTTATGATGACTAAGGATTGTGACCCAAGTGGTATTTGAGTGATAGATGTAGTAGAAAAGGATTCAATGTTTAGATTTCAAGACAATTAATAAGGTTATTTGATCTAGGTATAAGAGGTGTTGATCTCGGAATAAAACAAGATATATTGATATGTAGTGTGTGCTGGATGTAGACTGTTTAATTGTTATTAACATGATTTTAAAATTTTGAATTTGATGCGAGTACAAACCATTATAGTCCCCATAGTTTTGTTGTTGATTATTGGTTGCAAATTTTGATTTAGCAACAAGTCATTTAGAGGATAAAATGTTCTTTAAGGATTGCACCTATTGGTAGATTATGTATTATATTGATATTGTGTTCTATTGATTAATTTAGATTTTTATTGAGAGGACATGGGATATAAATCATGATAGAACCTTTGATAATTTAAACTATAATTTTTGGATCAGCTTACTTGATTTCCCTTATATTTGTTAGAAATTATTGGATATGTTAGATTTTAAATCAAAATTTAGGTTTTTGAGCTGATCTAAGCTATCTTGCTATTGTTATCAAATTCAGAAGGAACTTTTGGAAGACTTATATGAGTCTTCACATATATCAGATAAGATTTCATGTGTCAATACTAAGGGTCATGATGAAGGAAGTTCTATATGGAATAATCAAATTGATTCTACATTTAGGGATATTGATTCGAAGACCTCTAATTTGTTGAGATTTAGAGTTAACCTTATTTTTAAAAGAAAAGATCAATTTAGAATTGTTTAATTGATTGTCAGATAAATCTAGGGTTAACTCACTCCGATTAGTTCAAGATTTATGAGATTTTGGATGAGTAATAGAGCTTATGCAAGGGCTTCAAATATAAAAGTGGACCAAGGTTTGATCTTGATGTGATATGCTCAAGGGACAAAGAAACTTTAAAGTTTTGCTTAAATTCTATCAAAAATTTGAAAGGTTGGATCTTTTTAGATTCAGATGTAAAATAGTATTATTATCGGGATTCATCTGATAATCCTAGAGGATTCAATAGGTTTAGATTACAGTGCGCAGTAAAAGTGTGGTGGTTGACTGATATTAAAACTAGTTAAGAATACTAATCTAGCTTCATAAGTGCTATGAATGGAGAAATTGATTTCAAGTAAAATAGACAATTGATAAATGAAAGCACAAGGTTGTTGATCCTTGGGCTCATCTAGATGTTGCACTACCATCTTCACTGATTAGTTCTTTTGTTATTGTTAATTATCAGAAGAATTTTGAGCATCTTAAGTTTAGGGTGAATGGACTAGTAATCCTTGATTGAGTTTGGATGTAGAATGTTTGGACATAGATATTTTTTTTTTAGATTTGACATCATTACTCCATTTGTTTGAATGGATTTGATGTCTTTCTATGATAAGAGTTTAATTGTTACATCACATAGGAAGTTAAAAGGATAAAGAAGGCTGTAGATCCTGGTGAGCATCTAATGCTCCAGACTCTTCTATTTTTATTAAGAGTAAGTTGGGTTGATTATGATTTTTATATGAAACTAATCAAGAGCAAATAATTTTATGGCCAAAGAACTATGGTATGTTAAGCCAAGAATAAGAGATCAAGAAAATTCATTGTTCTATCGATAAGAAGAATCTAGTTTTAAAATACCACATAATCATTTATGTTGAGGACTTGTGAAGCAAGCACTTTGAGATGTAGACAATTTTGAAGGTTAAGGACCATATGAAAATTATGTATTTTCAATGTTCGAAACCTTAGACACGTCAATTTTGAGGACAAAATTATTTTAAAGTGGAGAGAATATAAGGACCCGATTTTCACACCAATCTTAAATCCAACAAAAAAAAGAAAAAGAAACCAAAGAAGAAGAGAGTCCCGATTGGACTCTGCTTCTTCCTCTTTTGTATCTGACAAGATCAAAAATAAAGGCCCAATCCTAGCCAAATAGGGCCAATAAACCTTTGGAAATCCTCTCTATAAGAGGACCTCCACCCCTCCATCCAGTCCCATCTTGATTCATCGAGAGATCGCCGCCAAGCGCTGTTGACTTCTCAAGTTTTTTCCTTCCAAGTTCTCATTGTTTTTTCAGGAAAGATCACCGGTTTCCTTTCCCATTGGCATCGTTAGATTGAGGTAGTCCTTTGCCTTTCTTTTTCCATCCCTGAAACCATTGTTGATGCTAGATTTTCAACAGGCAAGCCATTGGTAGGGCTTAAATAGGGGGTTCCCTTGTTTCGATCCCCTTCTTCCTTTTGTTTTGGTTCACTGCCCCCGTCAGCCATGGCTGCTGATGAGATATTTCCCTCCTTGCCGTCAGGTGTCATCATGGGTTGCAGCCCCCAAGTCTTCGATGGTCGTGGTTGGGAGAGGAGGGAAGAGGAGGATGCCCCCTCTTTTCAAGAAGAAGAGAGGAAGTGATCATTCCTTCCTTTCCCTCTCTTCCCACCTTTTTCCCTTTCTCCCTAGTTTATGTATTTTTTATTTAATTTACTATTGATGGATCAAGGAATCCATCGAGGAAAAAGGATTCGGAGGATTTGTTGGTGGACTGTAATGAACCCCGATAGAATGTTCTAAACAAATAATCTCTACATTATGAATTTTATTTTAATATTAATTTTGAATTTATAGGAGGTTAATTTCTTTGACAATAGAATATTGAGCAAGGTTCTTGACACCTAAATCATAAATCTAGTGAGTTCAGTTTGACGATAATAAATATAAAGATTTCTGGATATTGATCACCTATTTATATAAAAATTATTTTGTGCATCAGTGTTTTTGATTAATGTGGTTTTTAATAGTTACATGTTATATACTTATTTGTTAAGTGTATATATACTTTTGTATGAAGTTATGTATGATATTTCACTGATCCTGATTTGGATAGCCTTTGATAATCATGTGCATCGAGTTTTGCAAAAGAATATAATTTTGAATTATAATATCTGACCAGTCGGTAATTAAGTTGTGTGACTATATGGGGTTGTGGTGCTCTAGGCTAGCCACTTTATTGATGTCCTCCCACAAACTTGAAACGTGGTTATGATAGTTCAGAGTTGAGCACTTGTGGTCTTCTGGACTAGCCACTTTATTGATATCTTCCCATGAGCTTAAAACATGACTGTAGTAGTTTAGGATTGAGCACTTGTGGTCTTTTAGATTAGCCACTTTATTTTATTGATGCCTTTCCATGAGCTTGAAATATGACTATGGTAGTTCACAGTTAAGCACCTATGATCTCTTGGACTTGCTACTTTCTTGATGTCTCCCATAAGCTTAAAACGTGGCTATGGTAATCCATAGAACTAGCTACTTTACTATCCTTTGTATGGATGGCTATGGTAGTCCATAGGACTAACTATTTTTGTGGCCTTATCCATGGACTTGAAACGTAGCTGTAGTAGTTTAAAGCCAAGCAACTTGATATGATCGAATCCTATGTATGTTGGTTGAGAAAATTGTATGATGTGATCAATTGAACAAAGAATATATTTGCTATACATATTTTATGAATCATAATATCTTTTGGCATGGATTTACATGAGTAATAACAATGATTATTTTCTCATTTATTATTACTATATTGATGTTAATGTGTGGGAATTCTTACTAGGCTGTAAAGCTCACTTCACTCTGTTTCTCATTTCTTTTTCAGAGTTACAGGATATATACATTTGATTATGATTAGAATCACGATTGAAAGAATAAATTAGATAGAGCATCATTGGTGATAGTTGGATGGTCGAGTTTTATAAATTATAGTAGGTTTGATATTTGTTTATGTAGAATATTTGTTATAAAATGAGATCAATAATATTTATAGGATCTTGAGATTGTAATGAATTTGAAGGCCTTGCATATTCTTTAGGATCTTACTCTAAGGAGTGTACGGCCATCCTGTATCCGATCCAAAACCGGTTCAAGGCATGACAGCACATCTTAATAGTTGGCCTATATAGTCTTTTGGGCCAATCAATGGGCCGGGCCCTTTCAATAACTTCATAATATAGGAAGCTTTCTTTTCCCTATGTTCTCTGATCATTTTCATTTGTGCCGCCTTTGGCATGAAAGATAGTATTGAGATGCATAAAAAAGAAGATACGCATAATCACAGTAACTTTAGGATTTTCTTCACTGCATTATTCTGCATCACATTTCTGCTAGTATAATCTCAATGCCATGTCGAAGCTTCGTTAGGTCATGAGGTATCCGGTGGCGATGACTTTCGAGCATGACAAAGCTTTGGTTTCTGCTGACAGATTGATGTTTAACTTGTGTTTTGAACCATGGGGTCATGATTTTCACTTTTTGAGAGACCATGGGGTCATGATTTTCAATTGACAGCAATGCAACCCAAGCATTTTATATTTGTTCTAGGGAGTTGCATCACAAATAACCAATGGGAAGAAAATAAGTCTTAGAGAAAAATCCGAAGAACAATCCAACAAAGTAAGCTTCGATCTAGAAGAATGAACAAAGGACTCTGGAGTATGAAAAAATTAATATATGAACAGAGTGATAAAGGGTTAAATGTAGATGATATATAATCAAGTTTAGGTTTGACCATTCTTTTGGGTTCTTATCCAAATCACATAATTAATCAGTTTGATTCTGTTAAGATTTGATGCCTCGAGATTCAGCCCACATTGAGCCCACGACATGGTTCGCGATGAAAAACAGAGTCCAACGAGACCAAGATCACCTGAAACGGAGCTCGGATGGAGAAGATACGAGCTTTTGAAGTCGGTATGAGATTCGAGGCAGCAGAGGACCACCGGCGACCGATGGCGGGTGGCAGCGGCGCGGCCGCAAGCAGCAGCGCGCGGGATGTGCGACCCACGTGGGTGGGCGGCCCAGGCAGGCGCACAGCCCAGCCTGGCGCACAGCCCAATCGGGCGCGTGCGGGCCCGCACGTGGGAGTGGGCCGGCCCAAGCCCAGGCGGCCTGCCTAGCCCTTTACCCCAGTCCACGGTGGACCGGGCGGTCCACGGCTGGGCTTGTGGACCACGCGGGCATTTTCTACTCATTTTGCGTGGTCCACGGCACTATTTCATGGACCGATCATGATCGGAGGGTGTGGGTTGATCTATTTTTTGATCCGACAGTTCAGAACCTGATTTGGGTTGATTAAGGACTCTTAAACCTAATCTAATTAGGTTTTAACCCTTTAAAAGGGCCCTGTGATGAACAGTGAAGTGGAGGTTTGGGTTTTCTCACCGTACAGAGCCATACGAATCCGATTGAAGAGAAAGAGGGGAAAACACTGAGAGAGAAGGAGCAGGAGGCTCCTGGACAGCGGTCGTCAGGCACTTCAGGGGTTCAAAGGGTCTTCCAAGAGAGAGAGAGCTTTTGTGAGGGAAACTTCTAGTGAGAGAGAATTGGGTGTACAAGGGTTGAGGGTGAGGTTCTCTTGTAAATTTTTTTTCATAGTGAAGTTTGCATGCCCCATGGAGGTGAGCCTTTTTGTGGCTGATCCACATATTTTGATTATTTTTTCTTTTATTTTATTTCTTCTTTCTTCCTGCTGCATCGCGTGGTACTGAAAGGATCTTGAGAGGTGATGTCCTAGCCAGACATCCACCTAACAAGTGGTATCAGAGCAAGGTGGTACAAGGACGCAGATTGCAGCGGTGGTGAGCAAGACTGAAGATGGAGAAGACAGGAACAATCAAGATGGAGATCAACAAGTTCGATGGTAAGAGCAATTCTCCTTGTGGCAGGCAAGGGTGAAGGACGTGCTCATCCAACAGGGGTTGATCGATGCTCTCTTGTGCGATGAGAAGCCGACCACCATGGAGGTGCGGGATTGAAAATGGCTACAAATGCAGGCGGTGAGTACCATTCTCATGTACCTGACGGATGAGGTGGTGATCCATGTGCTGAGCGAGACTTTCCCAATGGTGCTGTGGTCGAAGCTCGAGAGTTGTACATGGCGAAGTCTCTCACCAACACACTTTTCCTCTGGAGGCAGTTCTACCAACTGCAGATGACTGAGGGACAGAGCGTGCAGGAGCATCTGAGCCACTTCCAGAAGATCCTCACCGACCTCCTCAGCGTTGGCGAGAACATTGAGGAGAAGACCAAGGCGCTGGTTTTGCTGGCGTCGCTTCTCCCTTCGTACGAGTCCTTGGTGACTGCTCTTCTAGTGGGGAAGAGCACCATCAAGATGGATGAGGTCACCACGGTGATACTCCAGAACGAGGTTCTCAGGAGGGAGAACCCAGCTTCGAGCTCAGGTGGCAGTAGCTCAGCTTTGGTGGCTTCTGGAGGAGCAGCAGGCGGTAGACGGAGTGACAGGAGATCGCAATGAGGGTAGTCCAAGTCCATGAGGGACTTGAGCAAAATCAGGTGTTACTGATGTGAGGAGTTAGGGCATCTAGCCAGAGATTGCCCTCAACTCAAAAATCAGAAGGTGGCTGCTGTAGCGACGGCCGGCAGCGATTCAGATGGAGATATCCTGGAGATATCTGATGAGGTATCTACTTCTTTCTAGTAGTGGATATTAGATCCTGCATGCCCCTATCATGTGTGTTGTAGAGAGGAGTAGTTTGACTCCCTGGAGAACAGTGAGGATACTGTATATCTGCCGGATGGATCGAGCTGTGCGATCAGAGGCATTGGGACGGTCAGCTGGAGGATACATGATGGTGCAGTGAGGAGATTGGAGGAGGTCTGATATATACCTGATTTCAGGCAGAATCTTATCTCACTTAGCAGACTGAATTCGAGAGGCTACAGGACGGTAGCTGGTGGAGGAATCCTAAGGGTGTTACGCGGTGATAGGATTGTGCTAGAGGGAAAGAAGGGGAGCAGAGGATATTATTACCTGGCAGGAAGCCCAATGCGAGGTGGAGCTTCGGGAGCCAGGTGGAGCCTAGAGCGAGGTGGAGCTCTAGGAGGCGGATCGGGCACGAGACAGGAGACTCGAGAGGACGAGAGGCAACGTCGCAAGGTGAGATTCCTATTGCCACAGGACGATGCCCCGAGCAGGTCTCAGGTCAAGAGGAGCACAGCATACGATGGAGATGGGATCGAGCAGCCTGGCTCGACTCTCATGTTTGCCCATCCATGATCAGCAGGTGATTGCCCCAGGACATGGGGGCGAGGAGATCCAGAAGCTCTCAGAGTTTGGAGGAGCCGAATATCGAGTCGAGGTGGAGATTGTTAGGATTTGATACCTCAAGATTCAGTCCATATTGAGCCCACGGTGTGGTTCACGATAAAAATAGAGTCCAACGAGACCAAGATCACCTGAAATGGAGCAAGGATGGAGGAGATACGAGCTTTTGAAGTCGATACGAGATTCAAGGCGGCGGAGGACCACCGGCGACCGGTGGTGGGTGGCAGCGGCGTGCGGGATACGTGACCCACGCTGGCGGGCGGCCCAGGTGGGGACGCGGCCCAGGCGCGCTGGCCCGCACGCGGGAGCGGGCCGGCCTAGGCCCAGGCGGCCTACCTGGCCCTTTACCCCGGTCCACCGTGGACCGAGCGGTCCACGGCTAGGCCTATGGACCGCGCGGGCGTTTTCCACGTGTTTTGCATGGTCCATGGTACTATTCCATGGACCGGTCATGATCGGAGGGCGTGGGTTGATCTATTTTTTGATCCGACATTTCAGAACCTGATTTGGGTTGATTAAGGACTCTTAAACCTAATCTAATTAGGTTTTAACCCTTTAAAAGAGCCCTGTGACAAACAGTGAAGTGGAGGTTCGGGTTTTCTTGCCGTACAAGCCGTACGAACCCGATTGAAGAGAAAGAGGCAAAAGTGCTGAGAGAGAAGGAGCAGGAGACTCCTGGACAGTGGTCGCCAGGCACTTCAGGGGTTCAGGGGGTCTTCCAAGAGAGAGAGAGCTTTTGTGAGGGGAACTTCTAGTGAGAGAGAATTGGGTGTACAAGGGTTGAGGGTGAGGTCTCCTCTTGTAAATTTTTTTTTTTCATAGTGAAGTTTGCATACCCCGTGGAGGCGAGCTCTTTTGTGGCTGATCCACGTATTTTGATTATTTTTTCTTTTATTTTGTTTCTTCTTTCTTCCTGCTGCATCGTGTGGTACTGAAAGGATCTTGGGAGGTGGTGTCCTGGCCAGACATCCACCCAACAGATTCAACTCCTTGCGTCTGCCATGTAAATTGGACAGTTTATTGCAGTTGCATGTGGTTGAAATGCATTTAGATCAATTATATGTGGTGTATGTGTGTTCTAGCTGTCTTTTTCTCATGTATCTATACTGCATTAAGGTGATTTATTGGTCAATTAAGTTCATGGACTATGACCTTTCAATAAGGTGAGCTCATAAATTTTAATACATGGTTCTTATAATAGGTTTACTTATAGCTGAGATGCACTTTTTTCCCTTGGTGGTTGTAGATTCATTCTTTTTATCTATCACTCTCTTGGTGGTGCTATTATATCCCCTCAAAAAAAAAATCATGATATTAGTGCAATGAGAAATGTTGGAATTCCAGCTTTTTCTTCAGGGGTCTTCACAATATTATTCCCATCCCAATGGTTTATTTATTTGGTTCTCACACTTCTTAGGAAGTGAAGAATCATTTTAAACATTTAACATTCTTAACGTTGCCATGAAAGAAGCAAATTAAGCACAAAAGGCAAGAAATGAGATTCAAAAGTTTCTAGCTTCATCTGTCAGATAATGATTTTATGAGGCAAAAGTCTTCTAGTTGGAATTTGTCTGGATACACCTTTTGTATTTGATGAATATATCGCTTGATTATCTTCAAGGCATGAAATGCTAGCCTGGACTTTTGGTGAGTTCAGCTAAATCTCTATAATTTGACGGGGCTGAGTATTAGTGTTTACAGATCTATTTGAGGGTGGGTCCTATTTCATCGTCGATCCTGATAACATAAAGGGAAAAATACTAAAAAAAAATATAATAAATGGATCAAAAATATCATATGTTGGTGCAGAATTCTGTCAAAGTCAGAGGTGCTGGAGTTGAGATGACCGCGGACGTCGCCGGGACCTGCAAGGAAAGTCTAAACTGGAGTTAGGGGTGCTCCGGCAAGACCCTCTGACGCTCAAGTCAGTACTCTGCTTCAATAGAAATGGAGTGCTCGAGTGGAAATTTTAGCAGAGTTTTGGGATAGAGTTTAGAGCTTAGAGAAGAACGTATCTAGGGATCTCTTTTTATAGATGGAGAGCATAACTGATTGACAGCGACATCTGTAACCACCTGGTAGTGGGCCGTTTAGAGCCGCACGGAGTTTGTTACAGAGAGTAGTGGCGTTAGGGGTCGTTCAGGGCCACGTAGAGTTTGTTACGGAGAGTGGAGTGGTGTCCGTTGTCGCGACTTGCCAGAGAGTGGTAGAGCCATGCAGAATCCATTACAGAGAGTGGAGCAGGATAGTGGCCATTGTCGTGACTTGCCAGAGAGTTCAGATCTGTCGGCTGGAGCTCGGCTGGGACATCTGATGGAGCGAAATGGCTCTCTATCCCATCGATCTAGGAGAAGCTCGGATATTTTCGAAGCTACTGACGAGTCTACTATTACCGGATACCTTAGGCACTGATACTACAAGTGAGAGTCATCTACTGTAGAAGCTCAGATGGAGACTTTCCATTGGTAAAGTCCAATAGGAGTCCAATTGCTAGAGAAGTCTATCTGGATTCGCCTGATGTGGAAGCTCGTCTGAAGATTATCCGTCGGAGAAGTCTGGTTTCATGAAGAATCTGGTGGAGGGTCGCCGGTGGTGGACTTCGAATGGCGTTGGGGAGGTTCGGCAGACACCGGAGGTGATCGATCGTTGTAGAAATCCAGCTGTCGGAGTCTGTCCGTCATAGAAGCTCGTCCGATATCCATCCGCTATGAAAGTTCGGACGGAGTCTGGTTCTTGTAGAAGGCTGAAAGGAGACCATTTATTGTAGAAGCTCGATCGAAGATCGATTGTCGTGGGAGCTTGGAGTAGCGACCTGGCCGGTGGGTCCTGTCCCATCATAGAAGCTCGTCTGGGATCCGGCTACAAAGAAGCTCGACTGAAGTCTACCTGCAATAGAAGTTTGGAAGAAATGTGTTTACAGTAGAGGCTCGAATGGAATTTGCTTACAGTAGAGATCCGGGATAGACCGCCCGCTGTAGGAGTTCGGAGTAGCCCGCTCGTAGTAGAAGTTCGGAGTAGACCGCTCGTAGTAGAAGTTCGGCTCTCGCAGGAGCTCGATTGGAATCCTGAAGGCAGTCGACCGTCGTAGAAACTTGGACAGAGTCTGATTACTGTAGAAATCTCGTTGTCGGAGAAGCTCGGATATCGATGAAGTCTGGAAGAAGTTCGAAGAATAGTTGATCACTGTAGAAGGTCGGCTGATAGTGAGGCCCAGAGAGCCTTTAGAGTGGCCCGGTAGATGGATGGAGAAGCTCATTGTTGGAGAAGTCTGGATGGTATTATGGAAGCTCGGACGGTCGAGGGGGTTCAGAGAAACGCCACACAAGATCGAAAGCCAAAAAAGTCCTGAAAGGGTCGGTCCTTTACAAACTTCAACTGGGGGTATTTTATACCCAACACCAGTCCCCCTACTTCTGAGTTCGAATTTCGAAAGAAGAAGTACAGAGAAATTCTCACAGCCGAAGTTGCCCCCCCTCGATTTCTGCACTCGGTGGTTGCCAGATATTTTGGCATTTGACGTGCTAGTGCCGGAGTCTTTTCAAATCAAAGCAATCCGAAAAGATTTTTTCAGAATTTTCACTGGGGCGTGGCTCTAGGTAAAGCACAATAATGACTTTGTCAGCTGTCAGCCATTTTCAGCAGCCTGTCATAGTGAGTGGGACATGCGGCAAGTGTAGGTCGGCCAGAGGAGATCCACGATCATAACTGTTCCGGGTCCTGTTGCCTATTTAAACACGTCCTCCTCCTTCAGGGGTTTCACTTTGCCTGAGAGAGTCCCTCGGTTTCCTCCTCTTCCTCGAGAGCTCCAGCCTCCTTTAGCATCCTTCTCGGCCTTAGGCATCCTCCGGGTCGACTTCCATTGTCCTTGCCGTCTTCCTGCACTCCTCGGGCCAACCTAGGTTAGTTTCGAAACTTCTTGCCATTTTTCTGTTCTTTCTTCTTTGTATTCCATTCGTTTAGCTCCCTCGAGAGCTTGTTCGCTATTTTTCTCGATTTTTTTTCGAAATTTTTGTGGCTTCTATTTGATCCAAAATGTCTTCCGATATCTCCTCTTCTAGAGTTCTAGGAGTTCGTCAGCCCCAGTTTCCCAGAGTCCTTGTACCATAGACGGACCTATAGCCGGGATCGAACCTCGTCTGATCTTTGCGCCGGACACCATCCCCAGCTCTTCGACTCCGGATGAACTCTCACTGATAAGGATTCAGTATGGAGTTCCTCCAGAGTACGAGCTGGAGCTTCCTAAGCCAACTGATCGAGCTAGCGCCTCTCCTCCCGGCCGCTTCTGTCTGTATCAAGTGGCCTTCCATGCCGAACTTTGGCTTCCACTTCCGTCTTTTATCATTGCCCTCTTTCATTTTCTGAATATTTCTCTAGTCTCAGTAGCGCCGAACTCCTTTAAGTTTTTGATAGGATTTCTTTCTCTTTGTAGTTTAGCTGAAGTTCGACCGACTCTTTCTTTGTTTAGAAATTTCTACACCTTCAAGCGTCATCCCTCGATAAAGACTGGTGGTACTTCTCTCCTCAGTTCGGTAGAAAGGAGTTGCTGAAAGGTGCCCCCTCTTCTATCCACAACTGGAAGGAGAGGTTCTTCTATATCCGATGCTCGACCTTGGAGCTAGGATTACCCCCTTGGGGCTCTCTGAGGGATTTCGTCCGTCGGGCTTCTAGCCTGGAAAGGGACGACCTCGAAGCCTCCAAAAAGCTCGAGGCCTATCAAGCCCCCCTCCTCTCCGAACTTTTGAAGGAACAACTTTTGTTCAACGTCGGCCTGAGTCCTCTTAACCCTGTCGGTACCATTTTTTTTTCTTTTTTTTTTGGCTGCTTCTCCTTTCTCTTATTCCATCTCTGAGCCGTGTTGATCTTCTTTTATTGCAGACATAGATGCAGGCATGGCTCGGAGGTTAGCCTAGGATCTCAAGACCCACAAGAGAAAAGATGCCTCGACTTCGAGGTCGGTGAAGAAAGCCAGGACAGAAGGGACAAGCTCAGCTGCGCCTGCTCAGGTGGCCGTTGTCGTCGAAGTCCCTTTCGATGTCGAACCCGAAGCCCCCCGAGCCCTTTCAAGGAGGCCCCCAACCGAGGATCTCAGTCCAGAGGCTCGTCCCGAGGGGGCACCTGGGGCCGAAGGGAGGAGGAGAAAGAAGACCCTGGCCCAAAAGAGCCGCAGTCGTAAGGCTGCCGTCGAGGGGGCCGACGGCTCCGAGGAGGACCTGAGGGAAAATCTCTTCAACAACAGGGATTTAATAAAGAGGCTGGTCGAAGGGTGCATCCTGCCCGAGGTCGTCCAGAGGATCATCCTTGCTGATCCTGAGCTGCGGGTCTGGGACTCTCTGGGATCTTTCCTCGAAGTAGGTTAACTCATTTTTTTCTCCTTTTTGCTTCTTTACTTAATTTATTCTTTAGCCTTTATATTGACCCCCTGGCCTCTTTTATAGATTGGACACCAGCTTGTCGCCAACGTCGAGGTGGTGAAGATCGCCAAGAGGGAGGCAGCTCGGGCAGAGGAAGGTCGCTGGCTGGGGCCGCCTGCCTCGAGGAGAAGATCGCCGAGGTCCTAGGTCTTCAGGAGGCCCTGGAAAATGAGGGACAAACCTCATCCGATCTGAGGACCGCCTTGGAGGAGGAGAGAAAGAAGGCTGAGGCTGAGGTCTCCGAGCTGAAGGTGCAGGCTTCCGAGTTGAAGGCACAGATTTTCGAGCTGAAAGCGCAGATCCCGTCCCTGATCTCGGAGGTAGGGGCCCGAGTAGTGGAGGAGTTCAAGGCCTCCTCCGAGATGGAAGATCTAAAGGTCTAGTTCAGCCAGGATGCCTTCATCAAGGGTTTCGAACTCTGCCAAGAGAAGGTGGCTGGGAGGTTTTTCGAACTGGATCTCAGCTTCCTGGATGAGGTGTCCGACAATGAAGCTGGACCATCCAAAACCACTGCCGGTGTTCCTCCAGCCGGGACCTCATTAACCACTGTGGTCGCTGCTGCCGACCTTCCGGGGACGTCGAGCCCCTCCACTTCTGCCCCAGAGGTCCAGAACCTCTAGGTTTGTATTTTTCTTTTGTGGTGATTTTTCTTCATTCTCTTGTACTTGAAAATTATTTAATCAATGAAATTAGATTCTTCTTCACAGAGGGCCCCCCCTTTTTTTATGTATTCTTTTCCTTCTCTTTTATCTTCTTGTACTAATTTGAGTCGTGGCACTTTTGTCTCCCAACGACAGTGTCCTGCCGAAGCTCTTCCCCTGCCACAGGGGGTTCCTCTGAAGTCGATGATCTGAGACCTCAGAAGGAAGTTCATCAGTTGACAAAGAAATCCAAGAAGCTGAAAATTGAACTTCATCGGTTGAGGAAGAGCCATTCGGAAGTCACTGCAGAGGCTATTCACTTTCAGGACCTCCACAGAAAGAGTCTCATGGAATACACCCGTAGGAAGGCCGACTTCGTGATGGAGCTTCAGGAACTCTGAAAACATGCCAGCAACCGATCTTGGACTCAGACTTCCAAGATCAGTTCCCTTGAAGTCGAGCTGGCGGCCGCACGGGAGAAGATCGGCCAGTTGGAAGGGAGCTCATCCTGGCTCACAATCCAAGCCGACCGCGATCGAGACTGGTCGAAGAAGTTCTCCGACCTTCAAAAGCAGCTGCAGGACACTGAGGCGAACTACAATGCCTACCGAGTTGGCTGGAGTGGACAAGTAGAGAACTACCGAAGGAAGCTCCAAACGGTGATCGACGAAGTTGCCCGCCTTCGGAGGCAGTTGTCTGAGAGAGTCCAGCTTGCCTCCGCACAAGGCTCCGACGAGCTCCGCTCCTTGAGGGGGACCATGGCAAAACTATCTGTGGCCCTTGGGCGGGAGGAGGCCGAACTGCAGCGGTTGAAGATTCAGCTGGTCCACGAGCAGTAGGCGGTCAAAGATGTCGAGACGGAGTCTGAGGTCCTGAGGAAGAGGCTTCGAGAGTCGGAGGGCGAGAGCCGGCGGTTCCACCAGATGTACCAGGATATGCTGCTGAGAAAGATGAAACTAGATAAAAAGTTGAAAACTTGAGGCAATCCCTAATAAGGACCGAAATCGAGAGCTCGAAGTTGGAAGAAGCTGGGCTTCCTTAGAGCTCCTTTCTCTTTTTTTTTTTTGCCTTTCATCCTTCCATGTATTCTTTTTCTTTTCTTGTTGTCTCTCTTTTTGGCCTTCAAGGTTTTGTAATATATACTTCACTAATGAAATGAAAAAAAAATTTCTATTACCTTGTCCATTTTGGTATTGAGTTGTCGTTTAACGAACTCCTTTTGTCTTTTGTCTTGTTCGACGCCGTCGTTATTTCAAGGTTTCCGAATAGCCGCCGTGTTGATTTGCCTTTTTGGTTCATGACCGTAGGTCTTTTCGAGGCCATTTGAGTTTGACACTTCCTCTCGGTGCTCGAGCTTGGGGATCCGAACTTCTCGTTACTTTGAGGAAGTCGATTTCTCCTCAGCCTATGTCGAGTTTCCTTTTAGTGACTGAGGATTTTTTGATAGGATATCCTCCCTCGTTGAGATGAGGTCCCTTGTATCTTTGATGTATTTTGTTTTTCACTTGTCGCTGGTGTAGTTCGTCACTTTCCTTTTCATCTCCCCCTCTCTTTTTTTTTTATGTTCGAGTTAGGGTTTTTCCTCTGCTCTTAATGGGGTCATGAGAGCGTAGAGGAGCCATTGAGGAGGCCTTCCTCCTCATCCGATCTTGATCGACTGGATCTTTATTTGCATCAGGATGAGGTTCTCCTCTTGTTCCCGACAATCAATTTCAGATCATGTTTGGATGAGGTTCTCCTTCTGTTCCTAATAGGGCTGTAGGGGCACGTAAGGGCCACTACAAGGGCCTCTCCCCCCATCCGATCTTTAAGCAACCGGGCCTTCGACTTTGCTCATGTTAGGATGAGGTTCTCCTCCTATTCCTAACAAAGCTGTGGGGGCACATAAGGGCCGTTGCGCGGGCCTCTCCCCCCATTCGATCTTTAAGTAATCGGGCCTTCGACTTTGCTCATGTTAGGATGAGTTCTCCTCCTGTTCCTAATAAGGCTGTGGGGGCACATAAGGGCCATTGCATGGGCCTCTCCCTCTATCCGATCTTTAAATAACGAGCCTTCGACTTTACTCATGTTAGGATGAGGTTCTCCTCCTGTTCCTAACAAGGCTGTGGGGGCACATAAGGGCCATTGCGCGGGCCTCTCCCCCCATCCGATCTTTAAGTAATCGGGCCTTCGACTTTGCTCATGTTAGGATGAGGTTCTCCTCCTATTCCTAACAAGGTTGTGGGGGCACATAAGGACCGTTGCGCGGGCCTCTCCCCCAATTCGGTCTTTAAGTAACCGGGCCTTCGACTTTATTTATGTTAGGATGAGGTTTTTCTCTTGTTCCTAACACGCTTAATTTCGAATGAATAAGGGAGTTACTTCCTGTCGTTATAAGTTCATGCCAAAAAGATAAATATGCAAATATAAAATTTTTATTTAAGGCAAAGCTATTGGTAATACATCCGCAAATTTTTGGATCCTATAGCCACGGAAGGTCTGCTCCCCGTCGGGGTCCTCCTGAGATAGAGTTGATAATCCCAATCGAAGGTCGATCTTCAGGCTGCTCCTCCCTCCTTGGTGGTTTCAACTACGGTAGAGCCCTAGGCCGATCTTTCCTACCTTCAGGTCAGCGTTGAATGAATCTGTCGAGCCGACCTCATCTGATGAGCTCCTCGATCTCATCTCGGAGCTGAATACACTCCTCCATGTTGTGGCCGTGGTCACGATGATAGAGGCAGAACTTGTTAGGATTGTGCTTCCCGGGGTGTGTGCACATCCTTTTCGGCCTTAGCAGCTGTTCCCTAACCTCCATCAGTACTTGAGTTTTTGATGTGTTGAGAGGGGCGTAGCTGTGGAATCTTTCCGGGGGAAAGCTTCGTCGAACTCTGTGGGCCGGGCTCTTCTGCCTACGAGCTCGGAGAGGAGTCTGGATATGCTTGTGTCCGGAGGGAGTTCGAGAATGTGGCCGAGCTTCACTCGGCCCTTTTTCAACTGTAGGCTTGCTGGAGTCTCCCCCTGCCGCTGCTTCGCGACCTCCTCATCCTTCATCTTGAAGGCTTCTTCTGCTCGGGCATATCCTTCGACCTGAGCCAGCAAATCAGCAAAGTCCCTGGGATATTTCTTTTTCAGGGAAAACAGAATATCGTTCTTTTGAAGACCGCCCTTTAGGGCGGCAATCGCGACTGATTGGTCCAAGTTTCGAACCTCCAGCGCGGCGACGTTAAAGCAGTTGATGTAGGCTCAGATGGATTCTCCCTCCTTCTACTTGATGTTGATAAGGGACTCCAAACCTCTCCAGGGACGCCGGCTGCTAACAAAATGAGCCGCAAACTGGTGGCTCATCTGATCAAAGGAGAAGATAGTATCCGACTTCAGCGTCGAGTATCAGTTCCTTGCTGCTTCCTTCAAGGTAGATGGGAAAGCTCGGCATAAGATGGCGTCTGGCGTGCCATAGAGCAGCATCATTGTCCGGAAGACCTCCAGATGGTCAACCAGATCTGAGGTCCCGTCGTAGCTTTCGAATTGGGGAAGCTTGAAGTTTGGCGGGATCATTCCTGCATGATCATTTAAGAGAAAGGAGGGTCAATACAGATGTCCTCACCATAAGCAAGGAGAGCGTGGCGGAGCTCTTCGATCCACCGGTTCATCTTCAGGAGCCTTCGATCCAGGAGATCCTCTCGACTGTGAGTCTCGAGGGTCTTCTGGTAGAGTGGAGGTAGGGATCCTCTGGGAGTGGAATCGTGATCAGACTAAGGGCTCTCCACCCTCGGATTCCCCTTTCTGGAGAAGACAGGATGATTGGCCCAAGTGGCCTGCCCTACTGCCAGATCTTGGAACTCCGATGATGCTCTTTCCAACCGCACTGATGCCTGCGGCTGTTGCTGCTACTGCTGCATAGCCTGCACTGCTTCGGTGAGGCCTCTGACCTGCTGAACTAGCAGGTTGAACTGCTCCATACCGACAGCCATTGCCGGAGGAGGAGGAGGAGCTTGCGAAACTGGAGGCGAGGTCAGAGCCTGAGATCTGGCCCCGGAGGCCGTGGATCACCTGGTGGATGCCTTTCGGAGAGGTATCAGGTGGAGATCTAGTAGGAGAAGGAGAAGAGGATGTCAGAGAAAATGATCGGAGACAGTCCCGTTGAGCACTCCTTTAAGAATAAGGGTACTGCGAAGACACAGTCGGCCCCCCTTCCTCTAGCGCCAATTCTGTTGGTACAGAATTTTGTCGAAGCCGGAGTTGCTGGAGTTGAGATGACCGTGGACGCCGCCAGGATCTGCAAGGGAAGACTAAATCGGAGTTGGAGGTGCTCTGGCAAGACCCTCCGATGCTCAAGTCAGTACTCTGCTTCAACAAAATGGAGTGCTCGAGTGAGAATTTTAGCAGAGTTTTGGGATAGAGTTTAGAGCTTAGAGAAGAACGTATCGGGGGTCCCTTTTTATAGATGGAGAGCGTAACTGATTGACAGCGACGTCTGTAATCGTCTGGTAGTGGGCCGTTCAGAGCCGTGCGGAGTTTATTACGGAGAGTGGAGTGGTGTCCGTTGTCGCGACTTGCCAAAGAGTGGTAGAGCCACGCAGAATCTGTTGCAGAGAGTGGAGCAGAGTAGTGGCCATTGTCGTGACTTGCCAGAGAGTTCGGATCTGTCGGCTGGAGCTCGGTTGGGACATCTGATGGAGCGGAATGGCTCTCTATCCCGTCGATCTAGGAGAAGCTCGGATATTTTTGAAGCTGCTAACGAGTCTACTATTGCCGGATACCTTAGGCGCTAATACTACAGGTGGGAGTCATCTGCTGTAGAAGCTCGGATGGAGATTTTTTGTTGGTGAAGTCTGGTAGGATTCCGATTGCTAGAGAAGTCCGTCTGGGATTCGCCTGATGTGGAAGCTCGTCTGAAGATTATCCATCGGAGAAGTCCGGTTTCATGAAGAATTTGACGGAGGGTCGGCCGACGGTGGACTTCGGATGGCATTGGGAAGGTTCGGCAGACACCGGATGTGATCGATCGTTGTAGAAATCCAGCTGTCAGAGTCCGTCCGTCGTAGAAGCTCGTCCGATATCCATCCGCTATGGAAGTTCGGACGGAGTCTGATTCTTGTAGAAGGCTGAAAGGAGATCACTTATTGTAGAAGCTCAGTCAAAGATCGGTTGTCGTGGGAGCTCAGAGTAGCGACCTGGCTGGTGGGTCCTGTCCCATCGTAGAAGCTCGTCTAGGATCTGGCTACGAAGAAGCTCGGCTGAAGTCTACCTGTAATAGAAGTTTGGAAGAAATGTGTTTACAGTAGAGGCTCGAATAGAATTTGCTTACAGTAGAGATCCGGGGTAGACCGCCCGCTATAGGAGTTCGGAGTAGCCCGCTCGTAGTAGAAGTTCGGAGTAGACCGCTCGTAGTAGAAGTTCGGCTCTCACACGAGCTCGGTTGGAATCCTGAAGGCGATCGACCGCCGTAGAAATTTGGACGGAGTCTGATTACTGTAAAAATCTCATTGTCGGAGAAGCTCAGATATCGACGAAGTCCGAAAGAAGTTCGGAGAATAGTTGATCACCGTAGAAAGTCGGCTGATAGTGAGGCCCAGAGAGCCTTTGGAGCGGCTCGACAGATGGATAGAGAAGCTCATTGTCGGAGAAGTCCGGACGGTATTATAGAAGCTCGGACGGTCGAGGGGGTTCAGAGAGACGCCACACAAGGTCGGAAATCAAAAAAGTCCTAGAAGGGTCGGTCCTTTACAAACTTCGGCTGGGGGTATTTTATACCCAACATAATAGAAATTTAGTTTTTTAATTTTGACATGATAACACTAATCTGGCTAAAATGCAGAAATCTCATTCTCTTTAAGAAGATACAAGTCTTCTTCGGTCGGCAAAGCTTTCTTTCAACCTTCTATAGCTCGATTTCCATGAAGTTGATTATTTATGTTTATCAAGTGCTTGAACTCATCAGTATATTAGTAGTGTTACTAATGGAATCTTGGAGATCCTCAGGGTACTAGCGTTGGAAGATATGGATCTTTGTTCATGATATTACTACATATAAAAGCACATATAAATGTTAGAATTAATAATTTGTACCTACTTATAGTGATGTATTTGATACAGATTTTTATGAATCCTGGAGATATCATCGCCATGAAAGCATGCGACCCAATGAAAATTCTGTAAGCCCTGCTTCAGCCGACATGCCTATATTCCAAAAGTTTGGTAGGCTTTGAGTCCCTCAAAATCATAGGCAGAGAAGGCAGCGAGTAAGATTTGGGCCGGACATTATACTACTCATCTCCAAATTCGAACTTAATATCCTATACCCAAATCCTATCCGATACTCGATCGGATAAGAAAAAAGATACCTATCTCCATACCCAATGAGTTCGGAGATACCCACGGATAACCTATTTTTCCATATCCAATCTATACCCGCCCCATGCCTATCCCATATCAAAAAAAAAAATAAACAATCAAAATAATTTTATGCATATTATCAATCAAAACAAAATTACCAATTCAACATAGAATATAATTTATAAGTTCAGATTTATAAAAATCAAATATAGAAATAGAATTAAATTTAACATAAAATATATAAATAATCAAAATAATTTTATGCATATTATCAACCAAAAAGAATTACCGAAACAAATTATAAATATATATATTCGGATATGGGTTCAGGTGTTACCCATATCCGTGCTACAGTTTTCGGATTTTACCCAAATCCGATCAAATCCTATTTTTCGGATTTGATCGGGTTTGGGTATGGTGCATATCCATCAGATCAGATCGATTTTACCATCCCTAATCATAGGTAAACGGAATGCATTGCCAGAAATGCTTGCTCCTCAAGCTTTCATTCACTCCTCTCTGTTCTCAAAGAAGAGGATGAGGATCCCTGTGCTTCTCTCTTCCTCTATAGAAAAAGATAGAAAGAAGAACAAAATAAAAAGCAAAATTCTTTGTGCATAGCAAGCAGTATAGAAAATCTGACATTGAGTGATCTGCCTCGTCCGATTGATCTATGTAGTCATCACTTTTCAATGTACATTTAATTCCTGCAAATCGATTTTTTCATTTAAAAATTTTGTATAACAAAAATACTTTATTTTTAAAAAAATTATGATATTTTATGTCCATATTATGACATCCTGCATCTATAATATGCACAGAATGTCATCATTTTTTTTTAAAGAATAAAGATATTTTAGTCATTTAAAATTTTCAAATGAAAAAATCAATCAGTAGGCATTAAACGCATGTTAGAATATGATTGGACAAAAATGTCCCGCTCACGTTATGATATCCAAAGCTATATTATAATATCTTGGACTATATTATACCACAGAATATCATAATTTTTTTTAAAAGATTGAAATATTTTTATCAAACAAAATTTTTAAATGAAAAAATCGATCTGTAGATATTAAATATATATTAGAAAGTGATAACTATGTAGATCAATCGGATAAAATTGTACACTCTATGTTGGATTTTCTATACCGCTTGCGGTGTACAAAATATTTCTCTAAATAAAATATCCCAATGGTCAAGCAAATGCGGCCCAATTGCTGTCTAAAATCCATGTCCCCCACACACAAAATACCGCAGCATTATAACCTAGGGCAGCCGGCCTTCTGTCATGGTTGGGCCAAACTGGTACGACAGCACAATAAGTCAGTTGCTAGGTGAATTCTTTTAGTGAGATCGAAACGAAAGCTTCCTGTGGCTTTCAGTATCCCTGCCATTTATTCCCTTTTCTTGTTCTTTGGTTTGGTTCCCAGAACCACAAACCTTTATGTACATCATTTCATTTCTTTAATAAAATAGTGTTGACTTGGTCGCCATGTTCAAAACTCCCAAGAATTGAAAGCTTATTAAGAAAATCATTTATTTGGACCAAAACTACAACAGCATGTACCTCTAGTGCCCAACGTAGAGTGCTAATCTCCGGCATTTGGAAATCCTTCACTTTCTCTCGCTACAAAAAAAACGGTATTTTTATGGTGAATTTATTTACAGTATAAATAATTTCATTATAAATAATAATATTAATAATAATAATTTATTTTATTATTAATAATTATTTATTTATGATGAAATAAATTTTGTGTCACAAATGAGTGAGTATTTATGATGTAAATTCATTTACGTCATAAATAATATATTATTTATGAAAAAAAATTATCATAAATAATCGATGAAAAATTAAAAATTATTTAAAAAAATAATTAGTAGATTATTTATGATGTAAAATTTACATCGCAAATAATCAACATTTGTGACGTAAATAGTTTTTTCAACGTAAATATTAAATAATTTATAATGTAAAATTTTCATCACAAATAATTGATGAAAAATCAAAAATTTTAAAAAAAATTAGTAGGTAATTGAATTATTTACAATACATCATTTCCATCACAAATAATCGACAAAAAATCAAAAATTTTGAGAAAAATAATTAACAGATAATTTATGATGCAAAATTTATGGTATAAATAATTTAATATTTATGATGAAAATAAATTTTACATCGTAAATATGAATTATTTGTGATGAAAAATTTTCATCACAAATAATCAATGAGAAATCAAAAATTAAAAAAAAAAATAGCATATTATTTACATCGCAAATAATAGGTATTTACAATGTAAAATTAATTTTGTATTGCAAATATTAAATTATTTACAACATAAAATTTGTATCGCAAATAATCGATGAAAAAATAAATTTTTTTAAAAAAATAAATAGCAGATTATTTATGATATAAAATTTACATTGTAAATAATTAAATATTTATGATGTAAAATTTATTTTGCTTCGTAAATATTTATTATTTACGATCAAAATTTCATTCACAAATAATCGATCAGAAATCAAAATTTTTTTTAAAAGAATAATAGATTATTAATGATGAAAAATATTTTATAAATTAAAAAAATAATTCAAATATTTTATGATCGATTTTTTGATCATAATTTTTTTAATATTTTACAACAAAAAAATCAATTGTAAATATATTTTGCAACCGAATATAATTTTTTTTGAATAAGATATAATTTTAAAATTTAAAGTCTATCTTCACTATTAATTATCTAAATAATTATTGTTAGAGAATCGTTATAAAAGATCACTTCGATCTGGTAGCTCTAGCCATATCGATCAATAAAATTTGATTTTGACGATTACGAACGACCGCATGATGATCTGATAGATTGAGATCATCGATGGATCTAAAAATTTATAATGATAGTCTTGATGATATTTATAGTATGCTATCAAAATTTCAGTTCAATCGGACATCATTATCATGATCAATTTAGTATACGATGATTTGAATCATTAAATAAAGAGTGTTCAAAAGATCAAATGGTATTTAATTATAAGATAATTTTTTAGATAAATGACCTTTGCTACTACTTTTATCATCTGTATGGTGGTGATCGTAAAATTTAAATCGTACATATATGAACTATTCACGTTAAATAGATCTTACAAAAATATAAATATAATTACTTAAGGACTTTAAGAATGAGTATCAAAAGACATATAATTTTGAATGGTTTATATATGCATGATTTGAATTTTACGATCACCACTGTACAGATGATTAAAGTAGTACCATAGATTATTTATCTAAAAAATTATCTTATAATCGGACGTCGTTTGACCTTTTGATCATTTATTTTTATTTAACGATCTAAATCATCCCATGCTAAATTGACTATAACAATAATGTCTGATTAAAGTAAAATTTTGATAGCATGCTATAAATATCATCAAATTATTGTTGTAAGTTTTTGGATCCATCGATTGTCTCTATCTATCAGATCATCATACGGTCGTTCGTGACCGTTGAAATCAAATTTTATTGGTCTATATGGCTAGGGCTATCGGATCGAGGCAATCTTTTGTGACGATACTCTAATGATAATTATTTAGATAATGAATGGTGAAGATAGACTTTAAATTTTAAAATTATATCATATTCAAAAAAAATAAAAAAAATTATATTCGATTGTATAATATATTTGCAACAGATTTTTTGGTTGTAAAATATTAAAAAATTTACAATCAAAAAATTAGTCATAAAATATTTAAATTATTTTTTTAATTATAAAATATTTTTATCATAAATAATCTACTATTTATTTTTTTAAAAAAATTTAATTTTTTATCAATTATTTACGATGAAAATTTTTTATCACAAATATCAGTATTTATAATGAAAAATAAATTTTACATCATAAATATTTAATTATTTATGATGCAAATTTTACGTCATAAATAATCTATGATTTATTTTTTAAAAAATTTTTATTTTCTTATCGATTATTTGTGATGTAAATTTTACATCGTAAATAATTTAATATTTACGATGTAAAATTTATTTCCATCGTAAAATAATTTTTTATGGAAAAAATTTTTTAGATGGAAAATTTAAAAATTTTTAGAGGGAAAAAATTGTTTGATAGAAACTATTAGTGATGTAAATGATATTTTGTATCGCTAATAATGGTTATTAGTGATGAAAATTTGATTTTCATCATAAAAAATTAGTTTTTTATGATATTTTTTTTGATTAAATTTTTTTAGAGAAAAAAAAATTTGGAGGCAAAAAAATTTGATGAGAATTATTAGCTATAGAAATTAAATATCCATTGCTAATAATTACATCGCTAAAAGTCCTATAAAAATCCTCCGTCACTTCCGTCTCCTTCTCTCACTTCCTGCGAAACTCTCTCCTCTCTACCTCTCTCCCCCCTCCTACGCTTCCACTGGCCACTGGGCTTCTTCTCCACTACTGGTCTTCCTCTCCGGGCATCACTGCTGCCTTCCTCTCCGGCCGCCACCACCGACTTTAAGGTAAACCTCCTTTTTTTTTGGCTCTGCAGGGAAGGGAGGAGCAGGGGGTGCAAGTGGAGCGGGCCATAGGGGGGGTGATGCAGGGTGGGGCAGAAGATAGGGGGTGGGGGGCGGGGTGGAGCGGACCAGGGGTAGGGGGCACGAGCAGGTGGGCTAGGGGGTGGGGGTGATGCAGAGTGGGGCAAAGGATGGGGGGGTGGGGGCTACAAGCAGAGCAGGCCAGGGGGTGGGGTGGAGGATGGGGGTTGGGGGCGAAGGGGCACCGTAAGGGGTGGGGGTGATGGTGACGGGCCGGGAAGCGACGGTGGTGGTGGGGGGGGGGTGTTTGTGGCGTGTAGAGAAGAAAGGGAGAAAAAATAAAAGAATTATTTTTTAAAAAATAATAGTTTATTAATAATAGTAATAATAATAAGTTTTAAAAAATAATAATGATAAATAAAATAAAATAAAATATTTAAAAATATTTAAAAATTATTTTTTATAATAAAAATAGTTATTTTTTTAAAATAATGATTAAATATTATTTTTAAAAAAATAATTTAATATTTTTACTTGTTATAATTTAATGCTTTTGCTTGTTTAGTCCTTATGTTTTATTGTGATTATAACTTAATGTTTTAATTAAGATTAGCCGAATCCAAGATCTAGATCGAGATCCAATCTGATTCAATTCGGATTCGGTCTAGGATCTGGGTTGGATTTGGTCTAGGATCTGGATTGGAATCCTATTCGAATTGACGCGAATTCGGATCATATTCGGATCGGGATCCGATCTGAGATATGGGTTTGGATTTGATCCAGATCTGAATCACGATCCAGGTCGGATCGAGGTCAGGATTCGGATCGAGATCCGATCTGAATGTGGATCGGGATTCGGTCTGAATCTAGATACATCTCTCTATTTCCATAAAGACATGTATGGTAATGATTTAATGCATGCATTGTTGTAACCTTAGACTCTCACTCATAAGTCAGTCTCAGAGTCTCTAAAATGGACTATGTGGACGGCTCTTGGATGCCCCATTTTTTAGTTCAGAAATGCATCAATTTTTTATTGTTGTTATGGCTTCTTTATTCTATTATGTAAAATTTCATCACAGTTTTCTTGTTTGTTCTCTGGGTACATATTAGATATGATTAAAATATAATCCATCTATATCGTGTATTTGGAGAACTATAGGGAGATGCTGCTAGATTTTTCCTAGATATGGAATAAAGAACAAAGCCATGGCAACAATAAAAGTGATGCATTTTTGAAAGGAATAGGACCTATCTTTACCTATTAGTTGGTGTTCAAATGCATTTATTATATAAGTCATTTTAAATGATAAAATAATTAGGTAGCAATTGCCTTGTATTTGTATATGCAGAATCCATAGATAGTGAATCTGGGTTGGGATCTAGTTCAGATGAGGTGAGGACAAGGTCTGTCGAAGAACCTCGCTGGAGTGTTGGAGATGTGAGCACGAGGGACAGTGTCTCTGTATCGAGATTCCGTCCCACTTCATCATGTCCATTAGGGGATGGTGCGAGCCATGGTAGACTAAGCTCGACATCATATACTGCAGCTATGCCCCTGTGACATTTTCTATTGGCGTCATGTTACACCGACTCAAAGGGAGGTCTTTTATAGCCACTTATAGGTAAAAAATATTTAATAAAATATTTAATTAGCATTGTATTCTTATAATATTTATTATTAGCAGTCTATATTTGATATTATTGATTTTGAGCATGATTATGGTGGCGAGCTATGGTTGATCATCTATGCTCGCATTTCAAGGATTACTACCATCTCATTCATCGCCACTGGTATGCTGTAGTGCAGGATCAGGGGGTAGAGGCAGTGCGACATTAGCCATATGACAGCATCAGTATCGAGGACTGGGCTGTCATATGCCGCAGGTATGAGGATCTAGCATATCAAGTTAAGCATCTAAAATTTTTTTTAAAATTTAATAATTAAATTATTTATTCTTAAATTTAGTTAGTTACTAATTTGACTATTAACTGTATAGAATCGATGTGTCTGAAATGCTGCCAATCGGACAAGATAGACTGTCTCGCATTGTAGGCGTTCGAGGCTGTTTACTCACCATATAGAGCAAATGGTAAGTAATTTTTATTTATCAATTTTTAATTTTTTAACTATTTAAAATTTTTTTATTAATTGTTGTCAAATTGCAGAGAGATATAGAGAGTAGCAAGCTTCCTAGTAGGATCAAGATCTATTAACGGACCTACCAGCAACGATCAAGGGAGTAGATGGCAGGGAGCTAAGAGCTTTATGTAAGTTTTTTCAATTATTTTTTCATTGACATTTTGATTTTCAGTACAAACTTAGAATAGCTATAATTTTTAATTTTCAAGATCGTATAATAGAGATGAGATCCCAACCTATCCTTGAGGGCTCGATTGCACTCACAGATAAGGAGATCTATGATCAGATGCTTGGTACGAGATTTTGTTATGTTAGAAAAATAAGGTATGAGATCAGAGCTCCCCTATCCTTATGCTCATCCAAGGATGACATCTATACTACCTACGATGTCTGATTGGTGGAGATACAGAGACAGACTGCTGAGAATCGACAGTGAGCTAATGAGTTAGCTGCATGCATCGACTCCTACTAGTCGTTCTAGATGCAAATGATGGAGCAGATGGCACAGATGGAGCAGATAATAGAGCTGATGAGGTAGCAGCAGATAAGTCTGTCGTGCTCCACCCGTTCTCCTTCACCAGATGCTGATGCTTGATGGCCAGCGGCTTGTTTCTATATTTTTT
Organism: Elaeis guineensis; assembly: GCF_000442705.2. Taxonomy (NCBI): domain Eukaryota; kingdom Viridiplantae; phylum Streptophyta; class Magnoliopsida; order Arecales; family Arecaceae; genus Elaeis; species Elaeis guineensis. The sequence continues at coordinate 67,072,292 of NC_025999.2, forward strand.
ATTTTTATTTTGAACCTCTTGTAATTATTAAATTTATTTTTTTATAATTATATTTTAATATAATAAAATAATCAAATTTATTTGTGAATTTATTATGTAAATTTTTTTATTTCAATTTTATAGATTATAAATATAAAACATTAAAAGTATAAATTAAAAAATATATATTTATAAATTATTTTTTTAAAAATATTATATTTTAATTAGTGATGGAAATATTTACGATGAAATATTCATCGCAAATAACATCATTTGCGATGTATGATTTTCATCGCAAATAATTTATATTTTTAAATCTAAAAATACTTTTTGAAGTTATTTGCGATGAAAAATTTTCATCATAAATAATATTTATTTACAATAAAACTATTTATGATGTAAATTTTTCATCGTAAAAAAATTATTTATTTTATTTTTTTAAAAAATTTTAAATTTATTTATTAAATTATTTATTATAAAAATTTTCATTGTCAATAATTTTATTTACTATGAAAATAATTTTCATCATAAAATCATCTATTTAAGATGAAAATTTTTTCATCACAAATAATTTAAAAAATAAAATAAAAATTTTTTTGAGAAAAATTTTACGTCGTAAAAAAATATATTATTAGTGAAGAAAATTTTGTTTCCATCGTAAAATATTATTTGCAATCTTATTTTTAGCAACAAAATATTAACGATGAAATTTACGTCGCAAATAAGTATTGACGATGAAAATTTAATATTTATGATTTTTTTTATATTGTAAATATCTTTTTCTATTGTAGTATATATTTTCAAATTGCCCAATAAAAACTCATCACCAACAACAACTAAAATCTTCCTTTTTGATATAGATCTCTTGTACGTCTAGATGGCTTGTCATCAAACTTGTTCCCATGGGGAAGAGATATGTAGGCCTAGCATGCATGGGAAATAAGAGCCACTTAGACTAGACAAGGGAGACTGCCTATGAAACCAAGGGGAAGTTTTGAGCAATATAGATGGCTCCAGCCATTAGAATATCCTCCCATAGGCTATCGGCAAGTCATCCTTGGCTACCCAAGTCACCCTTGTCTTCATGTAAGACCTCTCTTCCTTTCAGATGGTCCTGCAGGGGAATGTTATTGCTTGCTTCCCATCTATTTATACTGCATATAAGACGCTAGATCAGATTCGGCTTGCCAACCAATACCAGTGCCCATCAACACCGTTCTTCTTAGATCAGTACTAACTCTTTTTTCCATAAAATTCTGGTGCGGTCTTCCATAGAGAATAAATTCCCATGATATCCTTGGGACCATTCTGTTATGACTTAATTCTACCCGTGATCCTACCGCCAGAAGTCTGATGTTGATCACAGAATTTTTGGAGAAGAGAAAAAAATAGCAAGCTTTGCCATATTCTTCCCATGAACTTCCAAAAGAGCACATTGCTTGGACAAGTTGTCTTGAGTCGAACGTCCTTTAATGTCTTTTAGACACACTAACTTCATAAGATCGGAGGGTTGAAGCCGTCTTTCTCCGCATTCTTTTGGCATGTTCCTTTTTGGCAATAAGAGAAGGCATTGACCTTGTTAGTAAATAAACTTAAATGTAATATCATTAATGTTGGGAGTCTAAGAGTCTTGGGAGCCAAAGAGTCATATAAAAACTCCTATTATCTAGAAGATGCATGAGTAATTATGAGTTAATCTCAGAATATGGATGTGACTCTTGGGAAGAAGTGTTATAAATGTATATTTAGTGATGTATTATGTCTAGTAAGTTTCCTTAATGGCTATAAATATCCATGGGTCATTTTGTAATAAAACAATGAGCATTTTGAATCTTTAAGTACCTTCATAAAATATAGTATTATTTTATTTCGAGCCCATCATTCTTTCTTTGACAACTTCAAAGTGGTATCAGAGCTATAATATCCACCAATAGTCTCCTCCAACCCTCCTTTCCTCGCCTCACCAAAACAAACTATGAAAATTGGTGCCTGCAAATGAAGGCTCTACTTGGGTCTCAAGATCTTTGGGATCTAGTAGAAGAAGGCTATCAAGAGCCAAGAAAAGGAGAGGCTCTCACCAATCAACAAAGGGAGTCTCGAGAAGGGATAAGAAAGTCCTATATTTCATCTATCAATCTATAGATGAATCAGCCTTTGAGAAGATCGCGACGGCAACCACTTCAAAGCAAGCATAGGAGATTCTCCAAAATTCATATAAAGGAGTAGAGAAGGTGAAGAAAGTTCACCTCCAAACTCTTCGAGACAAATTTGAAGCCCTACAGATGAAGGAATCCGAATGTGTTTCGAATTATTTCACAAGAGTTTTAGCCGTTGTCAATCAATTGAGGAGGAACGGCGAAACTATGGATGATACCAGAGTGATAGAAAAAATTCTACGCTCATTGGATGTCAAATTTGACTATATTGTGGTTGCCATCGAGGAATCAAAAGACTTGAAAGAGATGACTATAGACGAGTTTATAGATTCTCTACAAGCTCATGAAGAAAGATTCAACAAGAGGAGGCAAGAGCCCTTGGAGCAAGTTCTTCAATCCAAGGTTTCTTTGAAGGAGAACAAAGAAGACTCCAAGAATGAAAGGAGTCAAAGAGGTCGAGGATGAGGCCGTGGACAATGGAGAGGCCGTGGACGCAGTCGAGGATGTAGATACTACAATAACAAAGAAGAGTTAAGCCAAAATTCAAAAGGAGGACATGGACAAGGAGGCTCATCTAGAGGCAGAAGGTATGATAATTCCAAAGTTCATTGTTTTAATTGCAGCAAACTTGGTCATTATGCTTCAGATTGTTGGTATAATGATGTTAACGAAGTTGAAGAGAAGGCTCATTATGCAAAGAAGAAAGAAGAAGATGATGATGAAATCTTATTGCTTGCTTGCAAAGAAGATGACACTGGTAAGCAAAATATGTGGTTCTTGGATACCGGTGCAAGTAATCACATGTGTGGTTATAAGAACATGTTTATGGAGTTAGACGAATCGGTGAATGGACATGTGTCTTTTGGTGACTCCTCCAAAGTAGACGTGAAGGGCAAAGGTAAAGTCCTTATTCAATTAAAAGATGGAAGTCATAAATTTATCTCTAATGTTTATTACATACCAGAGATGAAGAACAATATTTTGAGTTTGGGGCAGCTTTTGGAGAAAGGATATGATGTGCATATGAAAAATAGAAATTTATTTTTGAGAAATCAAAAGAATGATTTGATAGCCCATGTTCAAATGACAAAAAATAGAATGTTCATGCTTAACATCAAACATGTTGATACTAAATATTTGAATGCAAGTGTGAAGGAATGCTCATGGCTTTGGCACTTGAGATTTGGTCATCTTCACTTTGGTGGCCTTAAGCAACTATCAAGCAAGAAGATGGTGAAAGGCTTACCACATATTGACTCTCCAGAATAATTTTGTGAAGGGTGTGTTCTTAGTAAGCAATCAAGAAAGAGTTTTCCCAAAGAAGCTTCCTATCATGCAAAGAAGCCACTTGAACTCATCCACACCAATATATGTGAGCCAATTTCTCCAACATCTTTTGGAGAGCATCGTTATTTTCTAACCTTTAATGATGATTTTAGCAGAAAAACTTGGGTGTATTTTTTGAAGGAGAATCTGAAATATTTTTCATATTCAAGAAGTACAAAGCTATAGTGGAAAAAAATATGGCTACTACATCAAGGCCTTACATCCGATCGTGGAGGCAAATTCACATCCAAAAAATTGAATATTTTTGTGAGGAGTATGGCATTCGACAATTCTTGACGTCACCCTATTCCCCCAACAAAATGGAGTGGCAGAGTGAAAGAATCGGACTATTCTTGATATGGTTCGAAGTATGCTGAAGACGAAGGTCATGCCGAAGAAATTTTGGACGGAGGCCATAAATTGTGCGGTCTACTTGCTCAATTGATGTCCTACCAAGAGCCTAGAGGATATAACTCCATAAGAGTTATAGAGTGGAAGACAACCTAGTGTCTCACACTTGAAGATTTTCAAGAGTATCGCCTATGCTCATACCCCAGATCAAAGAAGAATGAAGCTTGAAGACAAGAGTAAAAAATTTATCTTTATCGGGTATGATGCTCGATCTAAAGCTTATAAGCTCTTTGATCCAAAAACTAAAAAGATTCATATTAGTAGAGATGTGGAGTTTCATAAAAATGGCATGTAGAGTTGGCAATAAACAAAAAGCTATTTTATGAAGAGAAGGAAGAAGAAGAGAAAGAATCAAAGGTGCATTTTGAAGTTTCTTCACCACCTTCATCTTCACATTCTAGAGTATCACCTCTTTTGGATGATAGTCCAATGCAAAAGAAGACAAAAAATTTGCAAGAGCTATATGAGGTAACAAACGAACTTAATCTCATTTGTCTTTTGGCTAATAATGAAAATATTTCTTTTGAAGATGCAATACAAGATAAGATTTGGAAAGCCGCCATGGATGAGAAGATCAAAGCAATAGAGAAAAATGATACTTGGAACTTACTACTCTCCCTGAAGGCCATAAATTCATAGATGTTAAATAGGTTTACAAGAAGAAGAAGAATACTCAAGGACATATAGAGAAGTACAAAGCAAGATTGGTAGCCAAAGGCTATAAGGAACAAGTCAGTATCGACTATGAAGAAGTATTCCCCCAGTTACTCGCATGGAAACTGTAAGATTACTTATCTCTATTGCAGCACAATTCAAATGGCCAATTCTTCAAATAGATGTCAAATCAGTCTTTTTGAATGGAATTTTAGAAAAGAAGTCTATGTGAATCAATCTGAAGGGTATGTGAAGAAGGGTCATGAAGAAAAAGTTTTGAAGTTGAAGAAGACGCTCTATGGCTTGAAACAAGTACCTAGAGCATGAAATAGTAGTATTGATACATACTTCAAAGCTAATGACTTCATGCAATGTTTATATGAGCATGCCTTATATGTGAAGAAGAAGAATGAAGATATATTGTTTGTTTCTTTGTATATGGATGATCTTATTTTTACAGGAAGCAACCCTCAAATGTTTGAAGAATTCAAGCAAACTATGACCTTAGAGTTTGAGATAACAGATTTGGGGCTTATATCATATTTTCTCGGCTTAGAGGTCAAGCAAAACAATAAAGGCATCTTTATTTCTCAAGAAGCATATGCAAAGGAGATTCTTAAGAGGTTTAAGATGAAAAATTACAAGCCAATAAGCACCCCTGTTGATTGTGGAGTCAAACTATCAAAATTTGAAGAAGGTAAGGTGATGGATCCTACTCTTTATAAAAGCTTAGTTGGAAGCTTAAGATATCTCACATGCACAAGACCGGATATTCTATATGGAGTTGGCTTATTAAGTCATTTGATGGAGGAACCAAAATCTGCATATTGGAAGGCCGCAAAAAGAATTCTTCATTACATCCGAGGTACTATATCTCATGGATTAATGTATTCTCCTTCCTATGATTTTCGGCTTTTTGGTTATTCGGATAGTGATTGGGGAGAAGATTCGGATGATAGAAAGAGTATAACCGGATTTGTTTTCTATATAGGTGATACGGTATTCACTTGGCTTTCTAAGAAGCAAGCTATTATGACTCTTTCTGCTTGTGAGGCGGAATATGTTGCAGTATCTTCATGTATTTGCCATGCTATATGGCTTCGAAGATTATTACAAGATATCTATTTCTCTCAAGGTAATGCTACTAAGATATATGTGGATAGCAAGTCAGCAATTGCATTAGCAAAGAATCTGATCTATCATGAAAGGAGTAAGCATATCGACATCCATTTTCATTTCATAAGGGAGCATATAAAAGAGAAGAATGTGGAGTTAGCTTATGCAAAGACTTATGATCAAGTTGCCGATATCTTCACAAGCCACTTGCAGCAAATCTTTTTCACAAGCTCAAGAACTTACTTGGCATGAAGGATGGAATATAATTAAGTTCAAGGGAGGGTGTTAGTAAATAAACTTAAATGTAATATCATTAATGTTGGGAGTCTAAGAGTCTTGGGAGCCAAAGAGTCATATAAAAACTCCCATTATCTAAAAGATGCATGAGTAATTATGAGTTAATCTCGGAATATGGATGTGACTCTTGGGAAGAAGTGTTATAAATGCATATTTAGTGATGTATTATATCTAGTAAGTTCCCTAATGGCTATAAATACTCATCGGGTCATTTTGTAATAAAACAATAAGTATTTTGAGTCTTTGAGTACCTTCATAAAATATAGTATTATTTTATTTCGAGCCTATCATTCTTCCTTTGACAACTTCAGATCTTACTTCAAAAGGAAATTTTTCCAAAAAAATCTCATTGGATTCTAGGATTTTTTTCAACAAGAACATTTGATGAACTTTGCCTCCCCCATCAAATGCTGTATGAATGCATTATTCCATGACAACACTCTACAAATTCCTCTATAATAATGGCAATGCCATTCACCACTAGACCAAGCTTTGTTCCTTCCAATTAGGATCCAATAAGGACTTGTCATTGATTTGAACAGGGAGAGGAAAGTGATTCTCTGGACCCTCGAATCTCTTAAGAAAATTTAGGCATAATAGAAATATAGGCGAAAAGAATCTAGATCCCTTTTTCTTTCATTAATAAATATTGAGACACAGAGTCTGTATCTATACTAGTACAGTATTTTGTTCTTACAAATTTGAGTTATATTCCTCTTCTAAGTCAAACAAAACACAACTTTCCTATAGTAGATATAACTAGTGAAAATAAATATAAAAAGTTAAAATTATACTAAAAGCATATCTCGACACCTACAGCTATTTTGCTTTTGTATGGTTTGCCTAATGCTTCTTAAATTGGAATACACCATAGTCAAGTTCTTTCTTGGAAAAGTAATTTTTTATTTAACTGATCCATTTTAAGATCCAAACAATAAAATTTGACTTTAATTGCTCTATGCAACACACCCTTTAAGAAGAGATGATGGTATGCCAGAAAGCTTAAAAGGCTTTCCGATTTTAAGATAAAAGAATATTTCAATTGAACATTATATGAATAAATTATAATCTCCAAAAATTTAGCATGTGATTCGGCTTTTTAACAGGGTAGATATCGCTCCTGAATTTTGTCCAATCCTCCTATAATGATGGAGGAGGTCTATTGAGAGTTTAATAATCCTTCTGAATCGATTATCCAAGCTCTATACTTTTCCTTTGGTGGATGGAAGAATTTTATAAATACAAATGGTATGATCAATATATAGGAAGAGATAAGCAGAAAAGAGTGGGCAAACAATATGAGAACGAAGTCTAGGAGAGAGAGTTCAGCTAGATTACTGATGTTCTTTTAGTATATGCAAGGGACATCAGAAAGTATATGTAGGAGTGACGTCAGGTAAGCGTGGCCATGTTTTTATCCAAATAATAGAGATCAATTAGATAAATATTAACCACATACTGCCATTTGAAAGGACCAATGCCATAAATGTTGTGCATTTGGATTAGTCCTCCTGTCATTTTGTGAAGTTGTTTTAGTCAATCGAGCTAATGATATTTTTCTCAAGAGAAAAAAAGGATTAAAGCTATATTGACTTATTTTCTATCAATAAGTTAAACTCAAAAATAACTGATGATTCCTTTCTCCCCCATTCACATACCTTGTTTTGTGGGTGCTAGTATCATGCTCCATGATCGATGCTTTTTCAGATTAGTTGTCTTCAAGTTGGCAGTCATCCCTTCATCCGTGGTTACCTATGTTTGATCTTCCTAGGTATTGGAACGTTTCAATTTTCAAAATTATTTTAATTTTCACCAGAGACATCTATATATCATGCACAGCATAAGATGAGTATTCACCAGAATGCTGCATGTGGTGGTGAATAACAAAATGTAGGTATGCTTGATCTTGGTTTGTTTCATAAAATCTAAGACTTACTTCCAGAGGCTATTGACCTCAGTCTTGCATGTCTGAAGTGCTTCTTCAAGCCCGACATTTTGTAAGAGAAGGTACCAACAAATTAGGATTGCTCTCATGATAATTTACTATAAAGAAAATCTCTCTCTATGTGTGTGTATAATAGGAAAAGATTGCACAAGGCCCGACTAGATTTCATTGAGAAAAAGAAAATAACTAAGAAAATTCCTTACATCGTAATGGTGACGGTTGACACGCTAGTTAAGCTTTGTCATACTTGTATATTCCTTCAAGAATTAACGGTTACTTATAATTTATACTCGGGAATGAAGTGTTCTTTAAGAATTGAAGCAGTTCAATTATTGTTTTTACCCTGAATGAACATTCAACCATGACTTGAATGTAATAATTCTAGTTGTTTTGCCATTGTTGCGGTGAATACTTCATTTTTTTTTTGGGTAAATACTTCATTCAAATTCTTTATTCTTTGCATCATTTAGAAGTTGCGGTTAGAAAAGCCTTATTCTATGCCAATTTCCTTCCTATAGTCAAGTACTTCTTAATCTGCAGCTCAAATCATTCAGCAAATATTTCCTGGCGTTTCACTTTTCTTCTCTCGTTTACTATGGTAGTTTGTGACACCCTCCTTCAGTGGTTCTCAAAGTTTTACACCATTCAAACTGGTATATGTATCATCCAATCACAACATATATTGTTAATGCTTGTTGACTTTCTTTAAAGTGGCAATATGCACTTCTGTGATGTTTGGTTTTAGAGTACAGAGAATTGGTCTACTCTATTATTTCTCCATATATTTAATTTAAAAAAATTATAGGAATAACTCCTCAACTTTAGTTCAATTTCACTTACACTCCCTGTATTTTAAAAAATATCAAACTATTCTTTTTACTTATCGATATATTCCAATATAGTCCAGTCGTTCACCTACCAACAAATGGTGTTATCTTTCTCTCAATAGACAGAAATGCTCCTCATCCATGGATGGGTTTGGAGAAAGTAGAGAATGAAAAGGAGGAGAGGGAAGAGGGAGCCACTATGGGTAGAGATGGTTTATGGACGGCTTGGAGAAAAAGGAGGAAAGGAAAAGGGGATCCATCAGAGAGAAGGGAGGAGGGAAAAAGAGGATGAGAAGAGGGAGGAGGGAGAAAGAGAAAAAGATACGAGGGGGAGAAGGAGGGGGCCACGTAAAGGGGGATAGCTTATGCACGGCTTGAAGGAGGAGGAAGGAAAGAGAAGAGATCAATCAGAGAGGAAGAAAAAGAGAGGAGGAAGCAGGGAGGAGGATGAAGAGGAGAAGGAGAAAGGAGAGATGGTAGAGGAATGGGTGGAGGTGGAAGGAGCTCCCATAGAGAAAAAATGGATGAAAAAGAAGGTGAGGAGGAAGGAGGAGGAAGAAAGATAGATGTTGGTGATGGAGGAGGAGATCAATCGACGAAGAGGAAGGAGGGATGATGAGGAGGAGAAAGGAGAGACGATGGAGGAATGGGTGGAGGTGGAGGGAGTCACCATAAATGAGAAAAATGAGTGAGGAGGAAGGATTAGGGAAAAAGAGGGACACCGGCAATGGAGGAGGGATCAATCAAAGAGGAGAGAGGAAGAGAAAAAAAAAAGAGGAGGTAGTGAAGGAATGGGTGGAGGTGGAGAGAGCCATGGAGAAGGAGAAATAATGAGGAGGATGAAGGAAAGCATGACAGTTTTGTGCATGTATTTTTAAAATTTTACAGTAGAACATACATAGATTAAATAATTTAATCTACAATACATGCATAAATCAAATCTAAAACTACCATACAGGATCTATGATATGAATTAATATGCATGTATGTAAATCTGAAATCTAAAATTCAGCAAACATAGATCTTATCTATATTATATTTAGATCATATCTAAATATGAATTGAGTTTAAAACTTGATACTTGAGCACGAATAGTAAATCACCATATCCAAAATCCATGATAATTGATTCTTCATGATACTCAGCAGCCGCACACGCATCCGATCTCTACAGGTATCCACACGAAGCCCTTGTGCTGATCAGTCTTCCTAGGAGTGCTAGCTCACGAAGACATCTTTTGTTGGCTGATCTAAGAGGAACATAAAGAAGATAAAGAATAAAGAGATTTTCTTCTTTTTTTTCTGGATCTACGCATCAGATCTCTATGATAGAGATTAAGAAAAAATCTTTTCTTCTCAATTCTTCCATGCACAAGAGAGAACCTTTCTCTCTTCCTCTCACGCCTTCAAGAAGAACTTTTCTTCTCTAATTTTTTATGATAAAAATCAGATCTAATCTGATTTCTCATACAGAAAATAACATAAAATTTTAAATCCTAAAAGAATCCAAAAGAAAGATCCAAGAGAAGAACCATTCTTCTCTTTTCTTCTCCTTTTTCTTCATGATCTAGAGCCCTAGGAAGCCTCCAACGCCCAACCAGATTTTTTTGATATTGTTTTTTTAAATTTTCATATTAAAAATCAGATCTAATCTAATTTTTATGCTAGAAAAAAATAAGAAGAGATCTAAGAGAAGAACCCTCTCTTCTCCAAGAGCTGCGCACTAGAAAGAAGACCTTTCTCCCTTTTCCTTCATGATCTAGAGCCTTAGGAAGCCCCCAACGCCCAACCAAATTTTTTTGATATTTTTTAGCTAAATCTTCATGTTAAAAATTAGATTAGATCTAATTTTTATATTAAAAAAAAATTAAAAAAAAATCAAAGAGAAGAACTCCTTCTTCTCCAAGGCTGCGCACTAGAAAGAAGATATTTCTTCTTTCTTCTCTTCCTCTCGTTATGAAAAACTTTTCTTCTTTATTCTTTTGCTGTAAAATCAGCAAGAGAGGCTCTCTTTGATGCCTTGAAACTAGCAACAAAGACTCATAAAAATCTCTTCAAAAGGGGTTGGAGAAGAGGCTTGATATGGAAGAGTATGGGACATCCAACCCTTGGATGTCCTATCCACAAAGGTAGGCGACAAGGGAGAGAAGGGGGCGCCATATTTTTTCATGGAAGAGAGGGGGGGGGGGGGCGTGGCTCTTCTTTGAGCATGGATTCCTCATGGTGAAAAGATGGGAGCGTATATATAGCACATGGGTGGTTATAAGTTGGCTAAGTCCTATTCCAAATAGGACTCATGATTCTTGGTCAAACTCTAATTAATTTTTGAATCCAATCCCAACCAACTTAGGAATTAGTTATAACAAACTAACTAATTAGGTCCTAACCCAATTAGAAAACTAATTAGGCCCTAATCCAATTAGAAAATTAGTTAGATTAAATTCCATCAAACTAAGATTGATTTTTGGATATTTTTCTTTAACATTTTTAGGAAAATTTTTGATAATAGGGCTTGATCCAATCAAGCCTATTGTCTAATTAGAGTTTGATCCAATCAAATCTAAATCAAATTAAATTGAACCTTATTCAACTCAAAATTTGATTTGCATCCCTAAGATCAAGTGGAACAAGCCCTATTATCCACTAGGACTGGATCCAATCAATCCAAAATAAACCTAATTGAATCTAATTCAATTAGATTTGATCCAATCCCAATTGCTCAATCAAATTGAGTCAATTAACAATCAAATTATTAATTAATTATTTTTTTAATTTATCAACTATTAGTAACTAATTTATTGTAATCTTTGCATAGGATTAATCATCCATCATATTAATAACTAAACCCTTCAACAATTCATAATCGTCGATCAATCATTTGATTAGACAGGTACTTCTATATATGTAATTCCATAAGCTCGAACCTAAATTGGTAGCATAAGAATAATTTTTGTACCAATCGATTTAACCATCTAGCAATGGGATCCAACATTCGAATAGGCCAAATATATGCTCAGCAATACTCTAGAACCTATATGGATATAGTTACCATATAATTCATCTCTTTGACTCTCAATTCTCAAGGATGACTTAGGATTAAACTGTCAATCCTAGATGAGTGGTTCACATTGCATCTCAATGTCAAAAAATTCTGTAACTTCTCACTAGGACTACTCTGGCTAGACTTTTACTGAATTAAAACACAGTGATGCATCATCTTCAATTTTACTTGGAGTGGTCAATTCTATTTTGACTCGCACTAAAATTTTATAAGTACTTGACTGTACTCAGAAACCTCCTATCATCGAATTAAAAATTTGGATAGTCCAGTATCAAAGTATAGTGAGTTGCTTGCAAATCATCGAGGTAACCTCAAGTCAGAGGGACACTTATATCCATATCCCATGAGAGTAATCTTTGACAGTACAGTGCTCCCAAATTGATCACACTCAGTGAAACGTACTCCTATATTTCACCCATATGCCATACCCGTATCACCACATGTCTTGGTTAAGAGGACAACCAACTAATATGGCATACAACGATCTATACTTGATACAATTATCATCCTTATAACAATTATATCATTTGGTCACTAGCAGAATTTAAGAACTATATGATAAATCCTCCTTTATCATTTTGGAAGTAGCTCTAAGAACTTCATCATAACACATAAGTTCTTTTTAGGAAGATGTATTCCTTTTGATGAATCTGCTAGATAACATTTATCAATTTATAATTTATATACATGTATGGAGCACAATCATCTACAACCTAAATGATTGATGTTGGTACAAAAATCTGCTTGCACCAAAAAGCTGGAGTCGCGGTCGCCGCCGGGACCTACAAAAGAAGTCTAAATCGGAGGTGGGGTTGCTCCGGCAAGACCCTCCGATGCTCAAGTCAGTTCTCTGCCTCAACAAGAATGGAGTGCTCGAACGAAAATTTTAGCAGAGTTTCTAGATAAAAATGAGAGCTTATAGAATAACGTATCTGGGGTCCCCTTTTATAGGCGTAGGGGGCTGTAAGCTGATAGCGACATCTATAACTGTCTGGTCATGGGCTGCCCAGGGTCAGGCAGAGTTTGTTGCGAAGAGTAGTGGAGTAGACCCGTGGCTATCACCGAAGTGCACCACGTGGAGTCTGCCACAGGGAGTGGAGTGGCGTCCGTTGTCGCGACTTGTCAGGGGGTGGAAGAATCACGTGGTATCCATCGCAGGAAGTGGAGCAGTGCTGTGGCCGTTACTGCGGCCTGCCAGGGAGTAATGGAGCCGCGTAGGATCCACCGTAGGGAGTAATGGAGCCGCATAAGATCCACCGTAGGGAGTAATGGAGCCGCGTAGGATTCGCCGAAGGGAGTGGAGCAGAATCGCGGCCGTTACTACGGCCTGTCGAGGAGTCTAGACTTGTCGGCTGAAGTTCGGTTGAAGTCTGTAGCTGAAAAGAGGTGGCTAACTATCCGTCTGAGAGGGGCCTGGAGTTCGGCTCTCGCAGGAGTCCGGACGGAGTCTTCTTTCAGTTGAAGTCGGGATGAAGTCTGGCCCCCACAGGAGCCCGGACAGAGTCTTCCCGCAACTGGGGCTGGAGACGAGGTCTGGCTCCCGTAGGAGTTAGAGCGAAGTCTACCTACAATTGAAATTGGTAGTGAAGTCCGGCTCCCGTAGGAGTCCGGACGAAGTCTACCTGCAATTGGAGTCAAGGACGAAGTCCGGCTCCCGTAGGAGTCCGGATGAAGTTTACCTGCAGCTGGAGTCGTGGGCAAAGTTCGGCTCCCGTAGGAGCCCGGGAGGAGCCTGCGGGTGAAGTCGCAGGTGAGGTCCGGCTCCCGTAGGAGTCCGGACGAAGTTTACCTACAATTAGAGTCAGGGATGAAGTCCGACTCCCGTAGGAGTCTGGATGAAGTTTACCTGCAGCTGGAGTCGTGGGCGGAGTCCGACTCCCGTAGGAGCCCGAGAGGAGCCTGCGGGTGAAGTTGTGGGCGAGGTCTGGCTCTCGTAGGAGTCCGGACGAAGCCTACCTGCAATTTGAGTCAGGGATGAAATCCGACTACCGTAGGAGTCCAGACGAAGTTTAACTGTAGCTGGAGTCGTGGGCGGAGTCCGGCTCCCGTAGGAACCTGAGAGGAGCCTGTGGGTGAAGTCACGAGCGAGGTCCGGCTCCCGTTGGAGTCCGGATAAAGTTTACCTGCAATTAGAGTCAGGGATGATATCCGTCTCCCGTAGGAGTCCGGATGAAGTTTACCTGCAGCTGGAGTCATGGGTGGAGTCCGGCTCCCGTAGGAGCCCGAGAGGAGCCTGCGGGTGAAGTCATGGGTGAGGTTCGGCTCCCGTAGGAGTCCGGATGAAGCCTACCTGCAATTGGATTCAGGAACAAAATTTGGCTCCCGTAGGAGTCCGGACGAAGTTTACCTGCAGCTGGAGTCATGGATGGAGTCCGGCTCCCATAGGAGCCCGAGAGGAGCCTGCGGGTGAAGTCGTGGGTGAGGTCCGGCTCCCGTAAGAGTCCGGACGAAGCCTACCTGCAATTGGAGTCAGGGACGAAGTCCGGCTCCGTAGGAGTTCGGATGAAGTTTACCTGCAGCTGGAGTCGTGGGCGGAGTCTGGCTCCCATAAGAGCCCGGGATGAGCCTGCGGGTGAAGTCGTGGGCGAGGTCTGGCTCCCGTAGGAGTTCGGACGAAGCCTACCTGCAATTGGAGTCAGGGACGAAGTCTGGCTCCCGTAGGAGTCCGGACGAAGTTTACCTGCAGCTGGAGTCATGGGCGGAGTCCGGCTCCCGTAGGAGCCCAGGCCCGGGAGGAGCCTGCGGGTGAAGTCGTGGGCGAGGTCTGGCTCCCGTAGGAGTCCGGATGAAGCCTACCTGCAATTGGAGTCAGGGATGAAATCCGGCTCCCGTAGGAGTCCGGATGAAGTTTACCTGCAGCTGGAGTCGTGGGTGGAGTCCGGCTCCCGTAGGAGCCCGAGAGGAGCCTGCGGGTGAAGTCGTGGGCGAGGTCCGGCTCCCATAGGAGTCCGGACGAAGTTTACCTGCAATTAGAGTCAGGGATGAACTAGGAGTCCGGACGTGCGGGTGAAGTCGTGGGCGAGGTCCGGCTCCGGTAGGAGTTCGGACGAAGTTTACCTACAATTAGAGTCAGGGATGAAGTCCGACTCCCGTAGGAGTCCGAACGAAGTTTACCTGTAGCTGGAGTCGTGGGCGGAGTCTGGCTCCCGTAGGAGCCCGAGAGGAGCCTGCGGGTGAAGTCATGGGCGAGGTCCGGCTCCCGTAGGAGTCCGAACATCGTGAAGAATCCGATCGACGCTGGCGGGGTCCTGTCCGTCAGCAAAACTTGGGAGTGTGGTGGAGGCTCGGCCGCCCAGGAGGTTGGAAGAGATGTTGCTGGAGGTTGAGAGTCAGATGGATCCCCGAAGGGTCACTCCCATCACGAACTTCAGCTGGGGGTATTTTATACCCAACACCAGTCCCCGTACTTTTGAGTTCGAATTTCGAATGAAGAAAGTACAGAAAGTTTGTCACGGCCAAAGTTCTTCCCTCGATGTCCGCACACGATCGTTCTCAGATATTTTGGCATTTAATGCATGCGTGCTAAAGCCCTTTTTCGATTAAGGTGACCCGAAGGGTCTTTTTGGAACCCCCACCAGGGCGTGATCCCAAGCGTCACACCATGAAAGTCTGCGAACGGTCAACCCTAGGTCGCGGTGAGTGGGACATGCGGTGAGCATTGGTTGGCCTAGGGACACCTGCCACCATAATTGCGCCAGGCTCCGTCGCCTATTTAAGCCCCCACCCCTCCTCCAGAGGCTTCACTTCGCCTGAGGGACAACAACTTTCCTTCGCCTGAGAGCTTAGCCACTCAGCCACTCCATCGGTGCCCCTTCCGGCTCCGAGCGTCCCTCGCGCTGGTCCTTGCCATCTTTGCCGGCTCTCCACTGCTTCCAGTCCCCCGGATCTCTCCACGGGGTTCCCCTGCACGGGCCTCCGCTCCGGAGGCCAATCTCCAGATGATGCCATGGGCTAAGAAGGGTATAAGGAGTAGAACGGCAGTCTGCGAATTCTTCGATCGTCGAACTGCCGCTGAGGGTTCCCGCCTCCTTAAAGGGGGTTCAAGGAAGAATTCCTTCAACAACAAGGGTTTAATAACGGGGACAACCGGTGAGGACGTTCCGTCCGAGAACCTCGGAGTAGCCGAACGGGGCGACATCGGTCAAGGGGGCAGAGTTTTCGTCACAAGCCGTGGTGGGATCCTTGATGCCGTCGGGCCGAGGGATCAAAAGCGGTCGGTGCCGATGGCGGGGCAGCAGAACTTGTTGCGGGGATGGTGGAAATAGCATATGCCGACCTTGCCGAAATGCCTAGGATGGTGGTTGTCATGGAGCATCCGATGATGGCGCATATCTCCGGTGCCATTGCTGCCTCCGGGGTAACTCCGGTTCTTCTTGAAACAGGTCGTCGTCGCCGCTGTCGTTGCCCTTGCTGTCTCCTGGAATCTATCCCATCCTTTTCCCCCTAGGGTTGGGATTTTGGAGGTGGAGCGAAACGAGGTGGGGGGCGAGAGCCGAGAGGCTTGTCACACGTGCTGGAAAATGCTGCTGGGAAGGATAGAACCAGGAAGAGAAGTCTACATCTCGAAGTAGCCTCCGATGTGTCCCTTTCAAGTCTTGTAATAATGTTTTATTTTTTTGGCCCTTCGGGTCTTGTAACGTACATCAAGGAATGAGAAAGAGATTTTGTTACCTCGTTTGCACATTGCGTCGAATTGTTGTCTGCCGAACTTCCTTTCTTTACCATTGTTGCGGTTGTATTCCCTTCTCTTTACCCTTCTTTTTCCTCTCTTTCCTCTTCTCTTCTTTTTTTTTTTTTTTTGAATTTTTCCCTCCACTCTTGGTGGGGCTACGGGAGTTCGGCTCCCGTGAGCGAAGTCGGGGTGAAGTCCGGCTCCCGTAGGAGTTCGAAGAAAGTTTACCCGTAGGTGAAGTCGCGGGTGGAGCCCGGCTTCCGTAGGAACTCGGGCGAAGCCTTTCCGCAGTCGGGGTCGAGGATGGAGCCTGGCTCCCGTAGGAGTCCGGGCGAAGTCTGCCTGTGGCTGGAGTCGGGGATGAGATCTGGCCTCCGTAGGAGTCCGGTCGAAATCCGCCTGCAATCAAGGTCAGGGACGAAGTCCGGCTCCTGTAGGAGTCCGGACGAAGCTTACCAGCAGTTGAAGTTGGTGACGGAGCCCGGCTCCCGTAGGAGTCCGGGCGGAGTCTGCTTGCGGGCGGAGTTGTGGGCGGAGTCTGGCTCCCGTAGGAGTCCGGGTGAGGTCTGTCTACAGCCGGAGTCGGGGATGAGGCCCGGCTCCCATAGGGGTCCGGGCGGAGTCTTCCTGCAATTAAAGTCAGGGGCGAAATCCGACTCCCGTAGGAGTCCGGATGAAGCTTACCAGCAATTGAAGTTGGTGACGGAGCCCGACTCCCGTAGGAGTCCGGGTGGAGTCTACCGGCAGTTGGAGTTGTGGACGGAGTCTGGCTCCCGTAGGAGTCCGGTCGAGGTCTGTCTGCAGCCGGAATCGGGGACGAGGCCCGGCTCCCGTAGGGGTCCGGCGGAGTCTTCCTGCAATTAAAGTTAGGGCGAAGTCCAGCTCCCGTAGGAGTCCGGACGAAGCTTACCAGCAGTTGAAGTTGAGGATGAAGCTCGGCTCCCGTAGGAGTCCGGATGGAGTTTGCCTACAGCCGAAGTTGGAGGAGGAGTCTGGCTCCCGTAAGAGCCCAGACGGAGCTTGCCTGCAGTGGAGGTCAGAGATGGAGTCTGATTCTCGTAGGAGTCCGGATGGAGTCTTCTTATGATTAGAGTCGAGGGCGAAGTTCGGCTCCCGCAGGAGTCCGGACGGAGTTTTATCACGAAGGGGCCGTTGGGGAAGGTCCCCCTTTTTCTCATCTGATCTTGAATGATCAGACCTTAATTGATGTCAGGGCGAGGTTCTTTCCCTATTTCTATCGTAACGAGGTTCAGCTTTGGTTAGGATGAGGTTCGCCTCTTGTCCCTAACACGGCTGTAGGGGCACACATGGGCATCGCTGGGCCCCTCCCCCCATCCGATCTAAAGGGAACCGAACCTTTGACTTTGCTCAAGTTAGGGCAAGGTTCTCCTCCTGTCCCTAACAGGACTGTGGGGGTGCATATGGGCATTGCAGGGCCTCTCCCCCCATCCGGTCTAAAGGAAACCGGGCCTTCGACTTTGCTCAAGTTAGGGTGAGGTTCTCCTCCTGTCCCTAACAGGGCTGTGGGGGCGCATATGGGCGTTGTAGGACCTCTCCCCCCATCCGATCTAAAGGAAATCGAGCCTTCGACTTTGCTCAATTAGGGCGAGGTTCTCCTCCTGTCCCTAACAGGGCTGTGGGGGCGCATATGGGCGTTACCGGGCCTCTCCCCCCATCCGATCTAAAGAAAACTGGGCCTTCGACTTTGCTCAAGTTAGGGCGAGGTTCTCCTCCTGTCCCTAACAGGACTGTGGGGGTGCATATGGGCATTGCAGGGCCTCTCTCTCCATCCGATCTAAAGGGAACCGGGCCTTCGATTTTGCTCAAGTTAGGACGAGGTTCTCCTCCTGTCCCTAACAGGGCTGTGGGGGCGCATATGGGCATTGCAGGGCCTCTCCCCCCATCCGGTCTAAAAGGAACTGGGTCTTCGACTTTGTCGAGACGAGGTTCCCCTCTTGCTTCTGATACAATTCATTTGGATTTTCCTGTAAATGTAGGATAGTGCCAAAGACATGTAGATATACAACTTTTAATTAAAATGAAATTATTGATAGTACATCCGTAAGTTCTCCGAGCTCCATGGTCGCGGGAGGTCGGCTCCTCCGAGCTCCTTAAGATAATAAGTTTCGGGCCGGACTACTTCCTTGACCTCATACGGGCCTTCCCAGTTTGGGGCGAGTTTCCCTCGATCCTCAGGTTGCGAGACAGCGGCTCGTCGAAGCACTAGATCTCCTACTCTAAAGACTTTGTTCCTGACCCGGGAGTTGTAATAGCGAGCGACTTTCTGTCTGTAGGCTGTCATTCGAACCTGAGCTATCTCCCGCCTTTCTTCCAGCAGGTCGAGGTTGGCTTTAAGACCTTGCGAATTTTGATGTTCGTTGAATGCCACGACTCGTGCCGACGGGAGTTTAAGCTCAATTGGGATGACGGCCTCCGTACCGAAGGCTAAAGCAAAGGGGGTCTACCCTGTGGGCAGTCTTTGAGTAGTTCGATACGCCCATAGCACATGATAAAGTTCGTCCGCCCAAGTTCCTTTGCATTTTCGAGCCTTGTCTTAATCCCCTGCAGAAGGGTTCTATTAGTCACCTCAGCTTCGCCGTTCGCCTGAGGATGGGCTACTGATGTGAAGTTGTGGGAGATGTTTAGATCTTCACAGAATTTGATGAATCTTGCTCCCACGAATTGCCGTCCATTATCAGTGATTAGGGTCCTAGGCAGATCGAACCTGCATACGATCGACTTCCAGATGAAATCTTGTACTTTTGCTTCTGTGATTTTTGCTAGTGGTTCGGCTTCAACCCATTTGATGAAGTAGTCGATCGCTACAAGGAGAAACTTCCTCTGCCCCGACGCCATGGGAAAGGGGCCAAGGATGTCCATCCCCCACTGTGCAAAAGGCCATGGGGCACTCAAGGGTGTAATCTCGTGGCGGGCCGTCTCTGGATATTGGCATATCTCTGGCATCGATCACACTTTCTGACATATTCAATCGAATCATGATGCATTGTCGGCCAGTAATATCCTTGGCGGAGCAACTTGTGGGATAAAGATCTAGCCCCCAAATGGTTTCCACAGATTCCTTCATGCACCCCCACAATGCGTAGTCAGCTTCCGAAGGTTGGAGATATTTTAAGAGGGGCAAAGAGTATGATCTCTTGTACAATTTGCCCTCATAAAGGATGTATTAGGAGGCTTAATTTCGGAGCTTCCAAGCTTCTTTCGCATCCTGGGGGAGAATCCCGTCTCTGAGATATGTTATCAGTGGGTCAATCTAGCTGGGCTCGCGATCAATTTTCATAACGGGCCATGATTTTTCCGTACTCGGGCACTTGAGTACTTCAAAGAGAACACCTTTGGGTACTTCGGTCGGAGCCAGTGTTGCCATCTTAGAGAGAAGGTCAGCCCTGGTATTTTCCAGCCTCGGAATCTGTCTGATGTTGAAGCTGTCGAAGGCGGGAACGAGCTCCTTTACCCTTTCAAGGTATTTAGCCATGCTGTCCTCCCGCGCTTCGTAATTTTCATTGACTTGTCCCACCACTAGTTGAGAGTCGCTGTGGACCCAGAGTCGATCAACTCCCAGCTCTTTGGCAATCCTCAGTCCCGCAATCAGAGCTTCATACTCTGCTCTGTTATTCGTTGCGGGGAACTCAAAATGTAAAGCGTACTTCGCGGTGATTCCCTCCGGACTGATCAAGATTAGGCCCGCACCTGCACCTGACATGTTGGAAGACCCATCCACATAGAGGGCCCAAGAGCGATCAGGAGGATCCGCTTCTTCTTTGGGGGAGTTCGGTCAGGGTTTCAGGCCGTCCACTTCGCCTAGTTCAGGTTCGGCCTCTTCTGGGATAGTACACTCCACTACGAAATCTACCAATATTTGGGCCTTCACTGCTGGCCTGGGTTGATAGTTGATGTCGAATTCTGTGAGCTCGATCGCCTATTTTGCCATCCTCCCGAAGGTGTTCGCCCGGTGCAAAACCACCTTGATCGGCTGGTCGGTGAGCAGTGTTACGGTGTGCCCTTGAAAGTAGGGTCGGAGCCTCCGGGCTGCAATCAACAAAGCGTAAATCAATTTTTCTAATTTAGTATACCTGGTCTCGGCGTCTCTCAACGCGCGACTGACGTAGTAGATCGACCGTTGGACTTTCGCTTCTTCTTTGACGAGGACTGCCGCGAGAGCCATGGGAGAGACCGCTAGGTATAAAAACAGTTCCTCCCCAGGCTCCGGCTTCACCAACAGTGGGGGTGAGCCGAGGTAGCTCCTTAGTTCTTCGAACGCCTGTTGGCACTCAGAGGTCCAACAGAAGTTCTTTGGCTGCTTGAGAGTTTGAAAGAAGGGCAAGCACCGTTCGGCTGACCTTGCGACGAAGCGATTCAGGGCTGCCACCCTCTCTGTAAGGCGCTGAACCTCCTTTATCGACTTTGGGGCGGCCATCTCCTGGATGGCGCGAATTTTTTCTGGATTGGCCTCAATCCCGCGCCCTGATACCATGAAGCCCAGAAACTTTTCCGAGGTTACTCCGAAAGTGCATTTAGTCAGGTTCAACTTCATTTTATATTTTCGGAGAGCGCCGAAGGTCTCTCTCGAG
>NC_025999.2:67093423-67138916 GCF_000442705.2 Elaeis guineensis
TTCTACATATTCAATCGAATCATGATGCATTGTCGGCCAGTAATATCCTTGGCGGAGTAACTTGTGGGATAAAGATCTAGCCCCCAAATGGTTTCCACAGATTCCTTCATGCACCCCCACAATGCGTAGTCAGCTTCCGAAGGTTGGAGATATTTTAAGAGGGGCAAAGAGTATGATCTCTTGTACAATTTGCCCTCATAAAGGATGTATTAGGAGGCTTGATTTCGGAGCTTCCAAGCTTCTTTCGCATCCTGGGGGAGAATCCCGTCTCTGAGATATGTTATCAGTGGGTCAATCTAGCTGGGCTCGCGATCAATTTTCATAACGGGCCATGATTTTTCCGTACTCGGGCACTTGAGTACTTCAAAGAGAACACCTTTGGGTACTTCGGTCGGAGCCAGTGTTGCCATCTTAGAGAGAAGGTCAGCCCTGGTATTTTCCAGCCTCGGAATCTGTCTGATGTTGAAGCTGTCGAAGGCGGGAACGAGCTCCTTTACCCTTTCAAGGTATTTAGCCATGCTGTCCTCCCGCGCTTCGTAATTTTCATTGACTTGTCCCACCACTAGTTGAGAGTCGCTGTGGACCCAGAGTCGATCAACTCCCAGCTCTTTGGCAATCCTCAGTCCCGCAATCAGAGCTTCATACTCTGCTCTGTTATTCGTTGCGGGGAACTCAAAATGTAAAGCGTACTTCGCGGTGATTCCCTCCGGACTGATCAAGATTAGGCCCGCACCTGCACCTGACATGTTGGAAGACCCATCCACATAGAGGGCCCAAGAGCGATCAGGAGGATCCGCTTCTTCTTTGGGGGAGTTCGGTCAGGGTTTCAGGCCGTCCACTTCGCCTAGTTCAGGTTCGGCCTCTTCTGGGATAGTACACTCCACTACGAAATCTACCAATATTTGGGCCTTCACTGCTGGCCTGGGTTGATAGTTGATGTCGAATTCTGTGAGCTCGATCGCCTATTTTGCCATCCTCCCGAAGGTGTTCGCCCGGTGCAAAACCACCTTGATCGGCTGGTCGGTGAGCAGTGTTACGGTGTGCCCTTGAAAGTAGGGTCGGAGCCTCCGGGCTGCAATCAACAAAGCGTAAATCAATTTTTCTAATTTAGTATACCTGGTCTCGGCGTCTCTCAACGCGCGACTGACGTAGTAGATCGACCGTTGGACTTTCGCTTCTTCTTTGACGAGGACTGCCGCGAGAGCCATGGGAGAGACCGCTAGGTATAAAAACAGTTCCTCCCCAGGCTCCGGCTTCACCAACAGTGGGGGTGAGCCGAGGTAGCTCCTTAGTTCTTCGAACGCCTGTTGGCACTCAGAGGTCCAACAGAAGTTCTTTGGCTGCTTGAGAGTTTGAAAGAAGGGCAAGCACCGTTCGGCTGACCTTGCGACGAAGCGATTCAGGGCTGCCACCCTCTCTGTAAGGCGCTGAACCTCCTTTATCGACTTTGGGGCGGCCATCTCCTGGATGGCGCGAATTTTTTCTGGATTGGCCTCAATCCCGCGCCCTGATACCATGAAGCCCAGAAACTTTTCCGAGGTTACTCCGAAAGTGCATTTAGTCAGGTTCAACTTCATTTTATATTTTCGGAGAGCGCCGAAGGTCTCCTCGAGGTCGGCGACGTGGTCCACGGAGGATTTGCTTTTTACGAGCATGTCATCCACGTAGACCTCCATATTGCGGCCGATTTGCTTCTTGAAGATTTTGTTCACCAACCGCTGGTAGGTTGCACCTGCATTTTTGAGGCCGAAAGGCATGATCCTGTAACAGTAAAGGCCACGGTTAGTAATGAAAGTGGTCTTTTCTTCATCTTCTGATGCCATCCTGATTTGATTATAGCCGAAGAATGCATCCATAAAGGTGAGGAGCTCATGGCCCGAGGTCGCGTCCACCAGTTGATCGATTCTGGGAAGGGGGTAGCTGTCCTTTGGGCAGGCCTTATTCAACTTTTTGAAGTCTATACACATCCTCTACTTGCCGTTTGCTTTTTTGACTAAGACGACGTTGGAAATCCAATCAGGATAATTGACTTCCCTAATGAATCCGGCTTTAAGGAGCTTGTCCACTTCCTCGGCTATCGCCTTCTGCCTCTCTGGTGTGTGACCTCGGATTTTTTCTTTCGTCGGTCGATGCTTTGGATCGACGGCCAGGCGGTGCTCCATGACTTTCGTGTCAATTTCCGACATGTCTGCTGGAACCCAAGTGAAAATGTCCGCATTCTTTCGCAAAAAATCGATGAGACGCGTCCGCACCTCCTCCCCCAGGTTGGAGCCAATCATCGCTACATACTCCGCGTTCCCGTCGTTCAAAGGGATCGGTACCAGATCTTCAATTGGAATGCCTCTCTCTTCGATGAGGTTGTCGCGAGCATCCAGTCCATCGATCGGACAGGGGTCAGATTGGTCGCTTCTTCGCAAAGCTATGTTGTAGCAGTGTCTGGCCAGGGCTTGGTCCCCTCGGACTTCTTCGATCTCCTGATTGGTGGGAATTTCAACTTCAAATGGTAGGTTGATACGATGGCTCGGAGAGCATTGAGGTCGGGTCAGCCGAGGATTGCGTTGTAGGCTGACGGCGCCTTCACCACCAGGAAATTCACCAGAGCCGTGGATTGCCTTGGATATCGACCTGCGGCCACAGCCAAAGTTATTATTCCCTCCGTCGGAACAGCGTCACCAGTAAACCCTACCAGAGGTGAGCTAATCGGCCTCAAATGGCTGTCAAGGATGGACATTTTTGAAAAAGCATCGTAGAACAAAATATCGGCGGAACTTCCATTGTCGACAAGGACGCGGCGGACGTCGTAATTTGCTATATTCAAGGAAACTACAACCGCGTCGTTGTGAGGGAATTGAACTCCCTGAGCGTCTTCTTCAGCAAAGGTTATGGACTCCTCAATCTTTTGTCGCTTGGGGGGTACGGCCAGTGCATCGGTTGCTTCTTGCCGGGATCCTCCTGAGATGGTGTTGGCGAAATCCGTCGGAGACTGATCGTCCGACCGCTCCATGCCGGCGACCATTGCCGGAGGACGTGGGGCCTGGGAAACCAGAGGCGAGATCGGGACCCGAGACATGGCCGCGGGGGCCGTGGGTCGCCGTGTGGATGCTTCGCGAGAAGACATCGGGCACGGATCCAGTGGGGGGAAGGAGGAGCGGATGTCGGAGAAGATAACCAGAGGCGGTTTCGTTGAGTGCTCCTTTAAGAATAAGGGTACCGTGAAGGTTTACCCCCCTTCCTCTAGCGTCAATCCTGTTGGTGCAAAAATCTGCTTGCGCCGGAGAAGCTGGAGTCGCGGTCGCCACCGGGACCTGCAAAAGAAGTCTAAACCGGAGGTGGGGTTGCTCCGGTAACACTACAAGAAATTTGATTTTTTGCGACGAAATTTTAGCGATGAAATATTTTTCGTCGCAAAAAAGTAGGCTTTTGCAACGAAATTTAAATTTCGTCCCTAAAAATTAGGTATTTGCGACGAAAAAAATTGCGTTGCAAAAAGTTATATCTTTTGCAACGAATTTTTTTTTTGTTGCTAGAAGTTCATTTTTAGCGACCAAATTTTTTTTCGTTGCAAAAAATAATTTTTTTGGCGATGAAATATTTTTTTTCGTAGTTAAAAATTTATTTTTTGCGACAAAAAAAATTTTATCGCCAAAAAATTATATTTTTTACGACGAAATTGATATTTCGTTGCTAAAAAGAAAGACTTTTGCGATCAATTTTATTTATATTTAGCGACGAAACTATTGCGTCGCTAAATTTTATTTTATTAAAAAATTTTTGAATATTTTGCGACGAAAATTTAAATTTCGTTGCTAGAATTGATTTTTAGCGACGAAAGTTTTTTCATCGCAAAAAAAATTTTTTTTTGGCGACGGAAAAATTTTTCGTTGCTAAATTTTTTTTTGCGACGAAAATAATTACGTCGCCAAAAATTGAATTTTTAGCGACGAAATATTTGTTTCATTGCGAGAAACTTGATTTCCGATCATTTGCGACGAAATTAAATTTTCGTTGCCAAAATTAATCATTTGCGACGAAAATATTTTTGTTGCAAAAAATATATTTTTTTGCGACAGAATATTTATTTTTAGCAACGAATTTATTTCGTCGCTAAATATTTTTTAATTAAAAATAAAACCTTTGATATTCTGCCCTAATTGAAAAAACACTGTTGATCTCCCTCCCCGATCTCCGCCGCGGTCATCCAAATCTTCTCCCTCCCCGATCTCCGGCGACAGTCGTCGTTCTCCGGTCACCGATCGTCCTTCCCGGTAAGTCCTCTCCCTCCCCGCCACCATCCTCTCTCTCTCTCCCTCCCCACCGCCGTCGAGCCCTCCCTCCTCGCCACCGTCGCCGCTCGAGCCCGCCCCCCGTCACTGATCGAGCCCACCTCCCAGCGCGCCGGCCATCTCCCTCCCGCCTCGCCACCCTCTCCTCCGCGCACCGAATCCTCCCTCTTCTCTGCCTCCTTCCCTCCGGTTCCCTCCAATCCGTCGAAACCCTAACCCTCCAATCCATAAAACGAAGGTGGCGGCCACCTCTCCTCCCTCCCTTTCCTCCTCCTTCCATACTTTCCTCCTATTCTTCCTCGCCGGCCGCCGCAGAAATGACTACCTCCTCCTCCTATTCTTCCTCGCCGGCCAAGGATAAGGCCCTCGTCGCCTCCAAATCCCTCCTCCACATCACCACCCCCGACAAGCCTGACGCCGTCCTCGCCTTCCTCCGCCGCCACGCCGGCCTCTCCCCCCGCCAGCTCCACGCCTTCGTCCGCCGCCGCCACGCCGGCCTCTCCCTCCCTTTCTCAGTCTGGTTTGTTTGTTTTCGTAGGGCCGCCGCAGCCGCCGCCGCATCGCCGTCGGGCCGCCACCGCCGCGTCGCCCGGCCGCCACCGCCGCACCACCGTCGGGCCGCCACCGCCGGTTGCCGCGGATTGTCACCATCACTGCTCACGGAAGAGTTGAAGGTGAAACCAATTTTTTAATGTATATATTTTTTTAATTTTTTTTAATAAATCTTAGTCATTAAAAATAATTATTTATTATTTTAGTAATTAGATATAATGTTAGATATAATTATTTGTTTGATATAATTAATTTTAATCATGATTTAAAAATATTTTAAAAATATTTTTTTTAATAATAATATATTAATTGTAGCATAAAAAATTTATAAGCCTTAGAATTTTCGTTCGAGGATAGCGTGCATAAACTAATATTTTTTTTTATGAAAAAAATATTGGTGCTTTACACACTATTCTCGAATTGTCCTTGTGGACAGTTTGGGCACGTGAATGAATTTAATATTGCAACACATGTGCTTCTATATTGCAGAGTTTTGTCGGTATTTTCGATCATGTTCTCTGGATACATAGCACAATTTTAATGCTTGTGTATCTGGAGAACTGCGTCGAAATGCTGCCGAAATTTTTTTGGTATACAAGACATGTATTGCAATATTAAATTCTTACGTTCCTGAATGGAATAGGACCATCACCCTATAGGTAGGAGATATAAGGCGTTAGTCAACTATTATTACATAAAATTGATTGTATAGTTTGCATCATAAATATGTAGGTATGGATCGTGGTTGGATGTCTTTGCGTGATCAGTTCTGTCCCGAGTATATTACGGGTGTGACGATTTTTATGAATGTGGCGTCCAATCATACTAGAGAAGATGGGAAAGCTCGTTGTCCATGTCGTCGATGTAGGAATTTATTTTGGTGTACCTTATCGGACATTCAGAATCATTTATACGAACACGGTATAGATGTGACTTACAAGAGATGGACTTGTCATGGTGAAGATTTGCCGACTAGCTCGAACATGTTGTCCAGGAGTCCCATAAATCCGTCGTCAGTCGGTGGATCATGCAGTCGTGAAAGACAAACACTTGGTGAAGAAGATAGAGAAATTTTAGAGGATCTTCATCCGAAATTATTTGAAGTAAATGTAGAAGCGAGAGCAGAACATCAGCATTCCATTCCGAGACAAGAAGCTGAAGAGGACATTAATATATCTATAAATGATAGATTCGAGCGTCTATTAAGAGATGCACAAAGTGATGTTTATCCTGGTTGTAAGAAGTACTCTCTGTTGTCCGCCGTAATAAAGTTATTACACATGAAGACACTTGGTAAGTGGTCAAACAACTTGTTTAATTGGTTGCTCAAATTTTTGAAGGACTTACTGCCAGAGGGAGAGTTACTTCCGTCAAGTCATTATGAAGCCAAAAAATTATTGAAAGGACTCGGTTTGGGAGTCGATGACTTGGGCCTATGCTGTGAAAAGATACATGCATGTCCGAATGATTGTGTTCTATTTCGGAAGGATAAACAAGATCTACAAGCATGTCCAATTTGTCATTCAAGCAGATGGAAAGAAAGTCGTGGTAAGGATAAGAAGAAAAAGAAAATACCATGCAAGATTCTGCGGTACTTTCCGATTACACCACGATTGCGTCGATTGTTCATGTCGAGGCATACTGCTTGTGACATGCGGTGGCATAAGGAGGTAAATAATATGGACGATGATGTCATGAGACATCCATCAGATGGAGATGCATGGAAACATTTTGATCGTGAACATCCATGGTTTGCAGCTGATTCACGAAATGTCAGGCTAGGGTTGGCAACAGACGGATTTAATCCATATGGTAATCTTAGTACTGCTTATAGTATGTGGCCTGTTATGGTATTTCCTTATAATTTACCACCATGGAAGTGCATGAAATCACCTTTTAATCTATTGGCCTTGTTGATCCCGGGTCCCCGTGCCCCTGGAAGAGATATAGACATATTTTTAGAGCCATTGATCGAAGAGTTACAATATTTGTGGGAAGAAGGATGCGAAACATATGATCATATTGTAGGAGGCATCTTTCGTATGCATGCAGCATTGCTTTGGACAGTTAACGATTTTTCTGCATATGGCGATATTTCTGGATGGTGTACAAAAGGGTATAAAGCATGCCCAACTTGTAACGATTATATTACATCGGACCGTATTCGCGGAAAGATTTGTTTTACCGGCCATCGACGTTTCTTGCCAGATGATCATAGATGGAGGAGAAGTCTTAAGTTCAATGGCAAGCATGAACGACGTGTGCAGCCAAGATTCTGGTCTACGGATAATATTTTAAATCAGTTACCAAACCCACAGGATGTCATATTTGGTAAGGGTCTGGCCAGCCAAGTAGGGGTGCGAACAAGTATCGGAAATTGGAGAAAAAAGAGCAAGTTGTTTGATCTTCCATATTGGAAAATGCTTCTTCTTCGACATAATCTTGACGTCATGCATATTGAAAAGAATATATTTGATAATGTATTTTATACCATTCTCAATATCGAAGGAAGAACAAAGGATACCGTGAAGGCTCGTCTTGACTTAGAGGATATGCGGATTAGAAAGGAATTACATTTGATTCGACGAGGGGATAGGCTGGTGAAGCCATTGGCATGTTATACACTGAATCGAAGAGAGAGAAATCAATTTCTTTCATATTTGAGATCAGTGAGGTTTCCTGATGGATACGCCTCAAACTTGAAACGGTGCATCAAGTCGAAAGATGGGAAGATCGTCGGGATGAAAAGTCATGATTGTCATGTACTTCTACAGCATGTGCTCCCAGTTGGTTTGCACGGATTGTTGCCGGATAATGTGTGTGATGCGTTACTTGATCTGGAAACTTATTTTCGAGACTTATGTGCGAAGATATTGAGACGAAGTCAGATCGACATATTGGAGAAGAAGATTATCATTACTCTCTGTAAGCTCGAGATGATATTCCCTCCCGCCTTCTTTGATATCATGGTGCATCTTTCTGTTCATCTTCCACATGAGGCTAGATTGGGTGGGCCAGTACATACAAGATGGATGTACCCAATTGAAAGGTAATTGCATGATATTGTAATATTTATTATTCATTATTGTATTCTTATTATATGTGATATCAATTGATAATTTATTGAATAGGGAGATGCGTGAATACAAGAGTGCCGTCACTAACAAAGCACGGCCTGAAGGTTCAATAGCAGAGGCACATGTTATGAATGAATGTCTGACGTTCTGCTCTATGTACCTTCGATGAGTGGAGACCAAATTTACAAGGCCACAGTGGAATATTGATGTTGACGAGATTCTGACCGATGGATTGTCCGTGTTCTCCAATGTTGCCCGACCATATGGTAAAAAAGATTTTCGAATGTTGACACCACAAGAAACGGATGACATGCATTGGTATGTGCTAAACAATTGCGAGGAGGTAGAAGCCTACATGATGTGAGTATATACATTTAATTTTTATTTGTTGATACATCAATGAATGCACGTGGACTCTAAATTAAAATATACATGGTATTACTGTATCACTTCAGAGAACACGAAAGTGAGCTCAGAAGAAGTAATCCTACATTAGCAGCGGCACGACATAGGAATCAATTCGCATCATGGTTTGACGAACGGGTAAGTTATGTTCATGTTCATCCATGATTAAAAGTTTGTTTATATAGTATTTATTTTGTCAAATTTAACCTGCTTATTGTTCTTTTAATTGTAGATAGCTCAGCTACGTATAGACAATCCTAACTGTATCAGTAATGACTTAGCTGCACTTGCACGAAAACCTGACAGACGTGTATCAGTATATTCAGCATGCATAGTCAATGGTGTGCGATTCTTAACGGAAGATCGCGATCGTGATCGAACCACACAGAATTGTGGAATAAGCATGGAGGGCGAGCACAAGGGTGAAATAATAATTTTTTTGGTGTTCTGCATGAGGTTATAGAGTTGAGATATAGTGGTCTTCGACAGATTGTGTTATTCAAGTGTCGATGGTATGACTTAGGACGACACAGGCCAATTGTTATAGATCCTCAACTCGTCAGTGTCTACACTGGTCATGTATGGTATGAAAGTGATCCTTATATTTTTGCAAAGCAAGCAAGACTAGTGTGGTATATTGATGATAACAAAATGAAAGAGCCTTGGCGAGTTGCAATAAGGGCTCAGCATAGGCATTTGTTTGATCCTGCACTTTTCACATGCCCGAACGATGAACATCTTGAGAATGAAGTCTGTGCAATTATTGAAAATGAAGCATATCAAATGCAAGCACCAGATAACATATTAGTGCCAGATGATACGATTGACATAGGACAATTACAAAGAGACGACTATGAACCTGAGGATGTTTCTGTTGTTGGATCGTCGATAAGGGCACGGACACGAGCACGATCCAATAATGACTTCGTTAACGACAATGATGATAGCACTTCAGGGTCGAAGTCTTCTATGACTCCCGTCGAAGATGACTATATGGACACGAGTTCAGAATCTGAGAACAATAATTAATATGAATAAGTAATTCAATTTATTTTTTTTTATTATATCATGTAATACTTGAGTTTTTTTGATTACTTACTGATTTAAATTATTTTAATCATTGCAGCATCATGACTGGTCCTGGACGTAGACATTCACGGGGTAGGCAGCAGGCTCCGCTTGATGATACACATCCTCACTTTAGCATTTTGCATGATGAGTCAGAGAATTTAGATGAAACTCAGTTGCCCGAGTCCACAGAGCCGCCTAGTGCTCAGCCAGAGCTTGCCCAGCCATGGTACCGCAGCATCATCCCCTTACAGGTACATCTCTATCAATTTATAAACCATATATTTTTTTTGTTATATGCATTTAGTGATACATGATATATGTTCATTTCATCAATTTTTACATGTAGGAACACAGCATCGACGTGCAGTGCGTGGTCCTAGTAGGGGTCTTGTTTTGGAAAAATATGTGCATACACACAATGAAAAATCGAAGGTACATATATTTCGAGATCATCCGGTTGGCACAGAGGCTAGTATCATCGCAAATGAGATTAGTTTGTATATGTGGAATCATTTTCCGTGGGCTGCTGAAAGTTTCAAGCATGTAGCTCCTCGATACCATGATGCTCTAGTCTCTCACATCAGGGTAAGAATTAAATTTGGATGTCTTGCATATCATTACATGATCCATATTATTTTTGGTTATATAAATAAATTTTTTATTATATGAATAATTTCATGTATTTGCTTTTTGGTATGATTACTGTGTAGGATAATATTGACTTCGAGGATTGCACTGACGAAGAAGTGACGGCATGTATTCTCAAAATGGCTGCAAATAGATACAGAGATCGGCGATGTAGGCTTCATAAATACTGCAATGAGCTGCAGGCGAAGGGGATTGATCCTGTGACCCAGCCATACAGAAATTGGGCTGGGTCTAGTGACGATTGGCGGTGGTTATGTGAGCATTTTGGAAGTGAGGCATTTCAGGTATGTCTAGTGTTCTAAGTTTTTTTAATTATGTTATGTCCTTTATTGGTTCTAATTGTATGTATTTTGTAGCGACGATCGGAGGCGAATAAGGTGAATAGGAGCAAGATTGATTCTATTCACACGCAAGGAAGTACCTCTTTTGCACAGGGAATGAAGAGGATGGTACGTAACTAATTTGCAATCATACTTTGTAACTTTTTATTAAATATTTATATTATTTTGATATATTTTTTTTCTTTTTTTTATTTGAACAGGGACTATCCGGAGTCGACGCCTATGCTAAATTCTATCAAAACAAGAGTGGCGAGTTCGTGACCGAGGAGGCGAGGCAGCGTCATGTAAGTATCATTACTCTACATTTTGAATACTTTTAAAGAGTTTGAAAAAAATTTATGATTTTATTTGGTTTATTGTGAAGAAAAAAATGTTAGAATTGAGAGAGCAGGCGACGAGGGAGGTGGGATCTGATGGTGATACTGGATCGCAGCAGGTTTGTTTGATGACAGATGATATGATTTTGGATACCGTCCTCGGGCGGCAGCTAGGATCTGGTCATAGCATGCAGTCTAAAAAATCACGCAGTTCGTCATCCGGCCGGTCTGATGATGCATCGGTGCCAGAGGCAGTTAGGACATCCATGAGCATGATGCAAGATCAGATTAGTTACTGGATGAATCGTAGTCAGACGCTCGAGAGGATCGTAGCTGCGGTGGCGGGACGGCTCGGTATTGATGCTTCTGAGTTAGCACCTCTGGATCAGAATGATGCCGCCTCTGCACCACCATCGCGACACATATCGGGTCAGGGATCGACGCCTGGAGGAGGGAACGAGGCCAATGAGTCAGATCATACTTAGTTTGTACTTATTTTAAATTTAAAATGGTGTATGGACTTATATTTTTGTATATGACAAAGATGGTTATGAAACTTTTTGATACTTGAAATTAGTCTTTTGACTTAGAATATTTTTATTGTGTTAACATACTATTTATTTAAAATATGTTTGATCAGATAATTTGTATTTGAGCAGGTTTTTTTGAAAAATTAATAAAAATTTTATTTTTTATCCAAAATTTATTTTAACGATGAAATATTAATTTCGTCGCAAAAAAACTTGTGAACCCAAAAAAGTAAAACTTTTATTATTCATTGCGACAAAATTTTTTATTTCGTTGCTATTTTTGCGACGAAAAAATAGTTTTGTCGCTAAAAATTATAACTTTTTGCGATGAAATTTTTATTTCATCGCAATTATGGCGACGAATATTTTTATTTCGTCGCCTTATAGCGACGAAATTATTATTTCGTCGCCATTATAGCGACGAAATTTTTTTTCGTCGCAATTATTGTGACGAAATTATTTCGTTGCTATTTTTGCGACGAAAAAATAGTTTCGTCGCTAAAAATTTAAACTTTTTACGACGAAATTTTTATTTCATCGTAATTATGGCGACGCATTTTTTATTTCATTGCAATTATGGCGATGAATTTTTTTATTTCGTCGCCCTTCTAGCGACGAAATTTTTATTTCGTTGCTATTATAGCGACGAAATTTTTTTTTCGTCGCAATTATAGCGATGAACATTTTTTTCGTCGCAATTTTTGCGACAAATTATTTTGCGACGAAATCCGTCGCTAAGTTTTGCGATGAATTTCATTTTCGTCGCAAAAAATAAGAAAAAAATTTTTTTAATCAAAATATTTAGCGATGAAATTTTTTTTTGTTGCAATTTTAGCGACAAAAATTTAAGCTCTTGCGACAAAATATTTTCGTCGCTAATACAGTACATAACTTCGTCGTCTGGATTTACTATTTTTTGCGACGAAATAAAATATTTTCATCGCTAAGGTCATTTGCTACGAGGCTTTCTCTACAAATTTTTAGCGACGATATATTTCGTCGTAAATACGTTTAGCGATGAAAATATGATTTTTAGCGACGAAAAAATTTCGTCGCAAAAAATCAAATTTCTTGTAGTGTAAGACCCTCCGACGCTCAAGTCAGTTCTCTGCCTCAACAAGAATGGAGTGCTCGAACAGAAATTTTAGTAGAGTTTCTAGATAAAAATGAGAGCTTATAGAATAACGTATCTGGGGTCCCCTTTTATAGGCGTAGGGGGCTGTAAGCTGATAGTGACATCTGTAACCATCTGGTCGTGGGCTACCCAGGGTCAGGCAGAGTTTGTTGCGAAGAGTAGTGGAGTAGACCCGTGGCTAACACCGAAGCACGCCATGTGGAGTCTGCTGCAGGGAGTGGAGCGGCGTCCGTTGTCGCGACTTGCCAGGGATGGAAGAATTGCGCGGTATCCATCGCAGGAAATGGAGCAGTGCTGTAGCCGTTACTGCGGCCTGCCAGGGAGTAATGGAGCCACGTAGGATCTGCCGTAGGGAGTAATGGAGCCGCGTAGGATTCGCCGAAGGGAGTGGAGCAGAATCACGATCGTTACTACTGCCTGCCGAGGAGTCTAGACTTGTCGGCTGAAGTTCGGTTGAAGTCTGTAGCTGGAGAGAGGTGGCTAACTATCCATCTGAGAGGGGCCTGGAGTCCGGCTCTCGCAGGAGCCCGGACGGAGTCTTCTTTCAGTTGAAGTTGGGGATGAAGTCTGGCCCCCACAGGAGCCCGGATGGAGTCTTCCCGCAGCTGGGGCTGGAGACGAGGTCTGGCTTCCGTAGGAGTTCGGACGAAGTCTACCTGCAATTGGAATTGGTAGTGAAGTCTGGCTCCCGTAGGAGTCCGGACGAGGTCTACCTGCAATTGGAGTCAGGGATGAAGTCCGGCTCCCGTAGGAGTCCGGACGAAGTTTACCTGCAGCTGGAGTCATGGGCGGGGAGCCCGGGAGGAGCCTGCGGGTGAAGTCACAGGCGAGGTCCGGCTCCCGTAGGAGTCCGGACGAAGTTTACCTGCAATTAGAGTCAGGGACGAAGTCCGGCTCCCATAGGAGTCCGGACGAAGTTTACCTGCAGCTGGAGTCGTGGGCAGAGTCCGACTCCCGTAGGAGCCCGGGAGGAGCCTGCGGGTGAAGTCGTGGGCGAGGTCTGGCTCCCGTAGGAGTCCGGACGAAGCCTACCTGCAATTGGAGTCAGGGATGAAATTTGGCTCCCGTAGGAGTTCGGACGAAGTTTACTTGCAGCTAGAGTCGTGAGCGGAGTCTGGCTCCCGTAGGAGCCCGGAAGGAGCCTGCGGGTGAAGTCACAGGCGAGGTATGGCTCCCGTAGGAGTCCAGACGAAGTTTACCTGCAATTAGAGTCAGAGACGAAGTTCGGCTCCCGTAGGAGTTCGGACGAAGTTTACCTGCAGCTGGAGTCGTGGGCGGAGTCCGGCTCCTGTAGGAGCCCGGGAGGAGCCTGCGAGTGAAGTCGTGGGCGAGGTCCGGCTCCCGTAGGAGTCCGGACGAAGCCTACCTGCAATTGGAGTTAGGGATGAAATCCGGCTCCCGTAGGAGTCCGGACGAAGTTTACCTGCAGTTGGAGTCGTGGGCGGAGTTCGGCTCCCGTAGGAGCCCAGGAGGAGCCTGCGGGTGAAGTCGTGGGCGAGGTCCGGCTCCCGTAGGAGTCCAGACGAAGCCTACCTGCAATTGGAGTCAGGGACGAAGTTCGGCTCCCATAGGAGTCCGGACAAAGTTTACCTGCAGTTGGAGTCGTGGGCGGAGTCTGGCTCCTGTAGGAGCCCGGGAGGAGCCTGCGGGTGAAGTCGTGGGCGAGGTCTGGCTCTCGTAGGAGTCCGGATGAAGCCTACCTGCAATTGGAGTCAGGGACGAAGTCCGGCTCCCGTAGGAGTCCGGACGAAGTCCGGCTCCCGTAGGAGTCCGGACGAAGTTTACCTGCAGCTGGAGTCGTGGGTGGAGTCCGGCTCCCGTAGGAGCCCGGGAGGAGCCTGCGGGTGAAGTCGTGGGCGAGGTCTGGCTCCCGTAGGAGTCCGGACGAAGCCTACCTGCAATTGGAGTCAGGGACGAAGTCCGGCTCCCGTAGGAGTCCGGACGAAGTTTACCTGCAGCTGGATTCGTAGGCGGAGTCCGGCTCCCGTAAGAGCCCGGGAGGAGCCTGCGGGTGAAGTCGTGGGCGAGGTCCGGCTCCCATAGGAGTCCAGACGAAGTTTACCTGCAATTAGAGTCAGGGACGAAGTCCGGACGTGCGGGTGAAGTCGTGGGCGAGGTCCGGCTCCCGTAGGAGTCCGGACGAAGTTTACCTGCAATTAGAGTCAGGGACGAAGTCCGGCTCCCGTAGGAGTCCGGACGAAGTTTACCTGCAGCTGGAGTCGTGGGCGGAGTCCGACTCCCGTAGGAGCCCGGGAGGAGCCTGCGGGTGAAGTCATGGGCGAGGTCCGGCTCCCGTAGGAGTCCGGACGTCGCGAAGAATTCGGTCGACGCTGGCGGGGTCCTGTCCGTCAGCAAAACTTGAGAGTGTGGCGGAGGCTCGGCCGCCTAGGAGGTTGGAAGAGATGTTGCTGGAGGTCGAGAGTCAGTTGGGTCCCCGGAGGGTCACTCCCATCACGAACTTCGGCTGGGGGGTATTTTATACCCAACAATTGGTTTTAGGATACATTTTCCAACAAAGGAAGGAGAAGGAAGGAGGGGAAAGAGAGTCACCGATGATGGAAGAGGAGATCAATCGGAGAGGAGGAAGGAGAGAAGAGATGGAAATAAGAATATTTTTATCATTTTATAAAATAATGATATCATGTGATGGTCATGTGATATCATTTCATTAACAGAGATAGATGGCTGGACCATATTGAAACATATTGATAACTAGAAGGATCGGTTTAATACTTTTTAAAGTACAGACATGTAAGTAAAAATAAACTAAAGTTGAAGAGGTATTCTTATAATTTATTCTCCAATTAAATATTCTAACTTACTATAGTTGCAGAATTTCATCTTGAGCTCCTCTTCCATTCCAACATGGCCGCCTTTGCAGCATTTGGCACAACAAGGACATGGTCAAGGGCACACATGTCCCTTAGGCCATTTTACACTTGATATGTATATTTGCCATTGAGATCTTCGTGCATGTTTCCAAACATAAATAAGCATGTAGAGTAATCCTTATTAACCTGATTGTTTTTGGTACATTTCTAACCTGACTTATGTTGGCAGGGGCGCTATCTCCTGGTCATGCATTCCAAGACCTCTCCACTTTTCTAGTAGGTTTAAGATCCTAGGATGCCAATTAGCATAACTGTGATCATTAATCTTGTCTTCTATGTTTAGGTCAGCCATCTCTACAATTGTGTCAGAAGAAACCATCTTGGTGTAAAGAGTACTATTCAAACTAACTAATTTAAGTTTAGAAATTATAACGTCGTCCAATAAGAAACAAATAGATTATTTACATCCACACTGAAAAATGGTTCACTGCCTGCACGAACCACAATATAGCATGTAGTATGAATTAAAGCAACAACAACACACATATATAGATCCCTCAACAATTGAACATCTATAATCATCTCTACCTCATAAAGAAACATATATTATTATGATTATATGCTTTAGGCAGCAAATTCATACGGTTGCTTTTATATAACAATATTTGGTCCACAGTAATAACTTCAAAAACTTAAAGAACTTTAATTAGAGTCATAGTTCCATTAGAATTTAACAGCAGTCCATATCGTAGCCATCTTTCACATATGGTTCTAGTCTACATCTGTCAAAATATTTCTCACCACCTAGTGAAACAATTTTTCACAGACCAATCAAGTGAAGTAGACCAAACCTAATTAACACAAACTGAGCCCAGATTGAACTTAGCTTTGTTTGGTGCAATTAGACTAAATCAAGTTAAAGAGGGGCTAACATATAGTTATAACTTGGGTCTAATGAATCACCATAAGTTTATCTAATCACGGCATTTGATGAATGCCAACTAGTTGAGTTGGTAAAGTCGCGTAGGATTAGATATTAGTGATTTTAGTCAACTCTTACCCTCACACAAATTTAGGCCAAGCTTACTCCCATCCTAGATCTTAAAAAGTTTGTCATGACGTTTAAGGTAGGTTGCACCTTTTGATGCTTGTGCACCCTAGAACATTTTATTTTCCTAACATACCAGATGATAAACCCTATGACATACGAATTAAAAACATACGAAAAGGAGTCACAAATTTATGGTTGTTATGGTGGAAATGTGCATGATGACATGCATGGCACAACTGAATTATTCTAACTCAGAACTAATGTGGCATCCCATGGTCGGACCAAGTCCACCTTGGTCAAACTGGAAGCAAGACGAGTAGATCAAAAGACCGACGAGGTCATATGACACCCAACAAGAAGAACTGTGACTCCAACGGGTACTCAAATCGACGTTTGTCCTAAGTTGACCTAAACCCCCTTACCTCAGTAGCCAATTTTCCCACCATGCATAGCAAAGTGTTCCCTTCATCGAGCTAGGGATGAATATTACTATAATAGCCTCTAGCGGTTACACCAAATCTTCAAGTGATTATGTTGAATCCCAAACAATTACAGCACAGCTCCAGGCTATTAAGATACAGTTCACAGAAGATTTAAGATCCCAGTTATAAATAAATCCGAGGACCACTCATGAAAGATAATAACTCAATAGCTAAATTCCAATTAGTACAACACTCTATCTCTCTAATTCTTTCTTTTTCTTTTCTCCAATACAAAAATCCCTCTCTAACTTAAGTATTGAAGAGCCTGACCAGAGTCAATCCTGCAAGCTCTCTAACCTTGTTTGTTATCTTAAAAAATCATGAAAGCAACCCACATCGCTGATCTAAGGATCGATAACAACAAATTGACATCATTTGTGGGAATGAAGGATGGAGCAACTATCAAGGTACTACTCGACTAGAGTCTAATATTAGCTCTTTGCACGGGTCCCCAAGATCTCAACCCCCTCCACCAACCATAAGAGTTGTTGATGCTAGATAGTTTTATTTGCTTTTCCAGCAGTTGCAAGCCTTCATAACTATGATGCCAGCGCCTTGCAACAGCAGGTTGTTAATTCCCTAGCTAGCCAGCCAACCTACACAAGGTAGTAGCTATCCTCACCCTAAGAGACTTGAGTGGGGCCAGAGGTATGATCGCTCTAGTTCCCCCCTCCAAAACAAGCTCCATTCTGGAGACTCTTTTCCATGCCAGCTCAAAGAACTCTTCAGATAGGAAGTTGACCTCAGTCACAAGATTAGGGAGATTGTCATGCCCCGATCCAAGATTGTGAATCGAGGGTCGCGGCAACCGCCGCATACTCATGAAGAACTCTCTCCATAAGCATGCAAGGCATCTCATCACGATATCAATACATCGCAGCGGAATAAATTCAAATAATTATTATTCAACTTTAATTCAAGTAATTAAATCAAATGTCTTACATCCAAAAAATTTTTTGCTAACAATAAAACAATAGATCTAAGTTCAATTGAATTTGACAACGCTAAATCTCGCCTCTAAAAGCTCTGTCCCAATATTTCTTCCCACGCTCGAAATTAATTACCTGAATCTGAAAAATAGAAAGAAAAGTAATGAGCTAGACAGCCCAGTAAGTAACAAGTATCTCTACCAGATATTTCAGATATTATATAATTTTCAAGAATAATGCTGCAAATAAACATAAGAGTATATTTCATGCTGATTTAATACAAATAAAATATTTTCAAATATTTACATATCATAAATTCGATTCGATTTAAAACACTCGTAACTCAACAGCCTCGACTATGACCAACGTTTAACCCCCATTGGCGGGATCCACAGAATACCAGCGCACAACCCCCACTGGCAGGGTCCACAAATACCAGCGCACAACCCCCACTGGCAGGGTCCACAAACACCAGCGCACAACCCCCACTGGCAGGGTCCACAAATACCAACATATAATCCCCATTGGCGGGGCCCACTGAAACATAGTTAGGCTGAGAGCATAAATCCGATCTATATCAAAACACTTTGTACCATAATATATATCATAATCTTTCACTAAACATGTGCATAAATCGATATACCATAACATTTCAAAAGCACTTTTCTTTAAAAACATAATTTCATAAATCATGCATAATTTTCAGAGAATAATTATTTATTTTCAGAATAAATATGAAATATCTCGAGAAGATGATTCATTACTTACCTTTCACGGAGCACTGAATGAACAGATCGACTAACTTCTAGGAGATTCTTTCGTGCCTATTATCCAAAATTATATTTTTACATTAATTTAATTCAAAATTAAATCTAACAAATTCCAAAATTAAAATCTCGCTTAAAATCAGACTCGTCTCTAAACTCGATCAGAATCATCAGATGAATCCTTCCCCTATGCTAATCCTAGAAGGATAACTTTAGAGAGAGAAATCCATCAAGAGAGAGAGAAACAAGCTAGAGAGAGAAAATTCTAGAGAGAGAAAGTAGAGAGAGAAAGTCCAATTCCAGAGAGAGAAAGTCAGGGTTCAGACTGAGAGAAGAGAGGAGAGAAACTCTCTCTCTTCATTTTTTTATTATTTTCTTATTTATTTATTTATTTATTTATTATATATATATATTTATATAAATATATATATATATATATTTTTTTTTATTATTATTATTATTATTATTTTCTTTTCTTTTCTTTTTCTCTTTTTTCTTTTTCTTCCTTTTTTTTTCTTTTCTTTTTCTCTTTTTTTTCTTCTTTTCCTTTTCTCTTTTCTTTTTCTTTTCTCTTTTCTTTTTCTTTCACGGAAGAAGGAACTCTGTTCCTCTTCTTTCTTCACGGAACAGGGAGGTCTTCCTCCCTCTTGTTCTCGAACTAAGAGGCCTCCCCCCTAGCAGACCACCCCTCCGACCGGTGGGGTAGTCCCCGGTGACGTTGAACGGTCAGGTCTGGTGACCGACAGTGGCCCACGGTGACGGCAAATCAAGAATGAAGACAAAAACAGGGGATTCAAAAAAAAACAAGGATTTTTGAAGGAATTTTTCAGTAGAAAACTCAGTAAAATCCAAGATAAAAACCTCTAAAAGATTGACAGAATAAATAGAAGGATTTTATCTAATTTGGATTTGGTTTGACTCAATTTTTGACGGCCACAAGAAGATTAATCCGTCGGCAATATAAGACGAAAGAAGGGAAGAACTCAGTGATTAATCGATGATTTTTGTGAGAAACAACTGTTGAGATTGAGGTCTTTAAATAGACCTTAACTAGGGAGAGTTTCAATTCGATTTCCATCAGGTTTCCTAGATGATTTTGGATTTGATTGGGAGAAGAATTCCATGAATTCCTTCAGTTCCAAACTCTCTGCCCGCAGCCTAGCACGTGCAGGGCACATGCTGGCTCCAAATTTTCTCTTTTTTTTTTTTTTTGAATAGGCTTGGGTCTGCTAGATTGGGTTTGATTTTGGGCTATGACATTCTTCACCCCTAAAAAAAAATTTCGTCCTCGAAATTTTTCATACCTGTCACCATTGTATTGGAAGCCTGTGGATTCTGTTGAGTAAGCGCATAAACTCTTCCCTGGGTTTTAGAAATCTGTCCGCCACCCTTATGTTGTCCTTCATGAGTTCTTTTGCCAGCTTGATTTTCGGTATTTAGCGGGCAGCTAGCGATTTTATGATCCATCTGACCACATTTGAAACAAGCACCTGTATTCCAATAGAAATCCTTGTCTGCATGATTTTTGCCACATCTGGAGCACGGTTCACCATCAATCTGTTGAGTCTTATTGTCTACTGCTCCCTTAGCTGATCTTTTGATGTTTTTATTATTCTGCCCTTGTGTATCATTTGATTGTGCTCTCTTTCTTTGTTTTCTTTCCCTTTCCATGCGTTCTTCATTGACTTCCCTTTCAATTATCAGTGCTTTGTTTACCACATCTGCATAAGTTGTCAATTCATATGGAACCACTTATTTTCGAATCTCAGTTCTCAGTCCCATCTCAAACTTGTGAACACGTTCTTGCTCACCATCCACTAATCTCGGAGCAAATTTTGCTAACTCTGTAAATTTTGCTTCATATTCAGTCACACTCATACCCTTTTGCTTCAAATAAATAAACTCTTGTTCTTGTCATTCTACGGGGAGGCATGATAACCTTGTAGTAGTAAAACCTTATTAGATTCATTGATCTATTTGTTAGGATGGGTTTATTATGATGCTCATACTCTAACGTCATAATATTCCTAATGTCTACCCACCTACACTCATATTATGTTAAATTCTATGTGTCATAATTTATCCACTTATGCTCTGATACCATAATAATTGTCATGCCCCCGATCCGAGATTGTGAATCGAGGGTCGCGGCAACCGCCGCATACTCATGAAGAACTCTCTCCATAAGCATGCAAGACATCTCATCACGATATTAATGCATCGCAGCGGAATATATTCAAATAATTATTATTCAACTTTAATTCAAGTAATTAAATCAAATATCTTACATCCAATAAAATTTTTTTGCTAACAATAAAACAATAGATCTAAGTTCAATTGAAGTTGACAACGCTAAATCTCGCCTCTAAAAGCTCTGTCCCAATATTTCTTCCCACGCTCGAAATTAATTATTTGAATCTGAAAAATAGAAAGAAAAGTAATGAGCTAGACAGCCCAGTAAGTAACAAGTATCTCTACCAGATATTTCAGATATTATATAATTTCCAAGAATAATGCTGCAAATAAACATAAGAGTATATTTCATGCTGATTTAATACAAATCAAATATTTTCAAATATTCACATATCATAAATCCGATTCGATTTAAAACACTCGTAACTCAACAGCCTCGACTATGACCAACGTTTAACCCCCATTGGCGGGGTCCACAGAATACCAGCGCACAACCCCCACTGGCAGGGTCCACAAATACCAGCGCACAACCTCCACTGGCAGGGTCCACAAATACCAACGTATAATCCCCATTGACGGGGCCCACTGAAACATAGTTAGGCTGAGAGCATAAATCTGATCTATATCAAAACACTTTGTACCATAATATATATCATAATCTTTCACTAAACATGTGCATAAATCGATATACTATAATATTTCAAAAGCACTTTTCTTTAAAAACATAATTTCATAAATTATGCATAATTTTCAGAGAATAATTATTTATTTTCAGAATAAATATGAAATATCTCGAGAAGATGATTCATTACTTATCTTTCACGGAGCACTGAATGAACAGATCGACTAACTTCTAGGAGATTCTTTCGTGCCTATTATCCAAAATTATATTTTTACATTAATTTAATTCAAAATTAAATCTAACAAATCTCAAAATTACAATCTCGCTTAAAATCAGACTCGTCTCTAAACTCGATCAGAATCATCAGATGAAGCCTTCCCCTATGCTAATCCTAGAAGGATAACTTTAGAGAGAGAAATCCATCAAGAGAGAGAGAAACAAGCTAGAGAGAGAAAATTCTAGAGAGAGAAAGTAGAGAGAGAAAGTTCAATTCCAGAGAGAGAAAGTCAGGGTTCAGACTGAGAGAAGAGAGAGAGAGAAACTCTCTCTCTCTTTATTTTTTTATTATTTTCTTATTTATTTATTTATTTATTTATTTATATATATATATTTATATAAATATATATATATATATATTTATTTTTATTATTATTATTATTTTCTTTTCTTTTCTTTTTCTCTTTTTTCTTTTTCTTCCTTTTTTTTTCTTTTCTTTTTCTCTTTTTTTTCTTCTTTTCCTTTTCTCTTTTCTTTTTCTTTTCTCTTTTCTTTTTCTTTCACGGAAGAAGGAACTCTGTTCCTCTTCTTTCTTCACGGAACAGGGAGGTCTTCCTCCCTCTTGTTCTCGAACTAAGAGGCCTCCCCCCCTAGCCGACCACCCCTCCGACCGGTGGGGTAGTCCCCGGTGACGTTGAACGGTCAAGTCCGGTGACCGGCAGTGGCCCACGGTGACCGCAAATCAAGAATGAAGACAAAAACAGGGGATTCGAAAAAAAACAAGGATTTTTGAAGGGATTTTTCAGTAGAAAACTCAGAAAATCCAAGATAAAAACCTCTAAAAGATTGACAGAATAAAATAGAAGGGATTTTACCTAATTTGGATTTGGTTTGACTCAATTTTTGACGGCCACAAGAAGATTAATCCGTCGGCAATATAAGACGAA
Source organism: Elaeis guineensis (assembly GCF_000442705.2). Taxonomy (NCBI): domain Eukaryota; kingdom Viridiplantae; phylum Streptophyta; class Magnoliopsida; order Arecales; family Arecaceae; genus Elaeis; species Elaeis guineensis. The sequence goes on from NC_025999.2 coordinate 67,115,821, forward strand.
AGAAGGGAAGAACTCAGTGATTAATCGATGATTTTTGTGAGAAACAACTGTTGAGATTGAGGTCTTTAAATGGACCTTAACTAGGGAGAGTTTCAATTCGATTTCCATCAGGTTTCCTAGATGATTTTGGATTTGATTGGGAGAAGAATTCCATGAATTCCTTCAGTTCCAAACTCTCTGCCCGCAGCCTAGCACGTGCAGGGCACATGCTGGCTCCAAATTTTCTCCTTTTTTTTTTTTTTTGAATGGGCTTGGGTCTGCTGGATTGGGTTTGGTTTTGGGCTATGACAGAGATGCACAACAAAATTATGGCCTTGCAGGGGTGGCATCCAAAAGCGGAAGATGATCTAGAGATGATGAACGAGCCTCCCTTTACTAAAGAGAACAAAGAGGAACCCCTACCAAAGAAATTCAAGATGCCCCAACTCGAAATCTACAATGGTCTACGGATTTGATGGACCATCTTGAGAACTTCAAAGCTTTCATATACTCTAAGAAGCCAATGACTCTATGATGTGCCAAGCTTTCCCAACCACTCTTAGGAAGGCTGATCAGCTCTAGTACTTGAGCCTTCGAATATGCTCAATTAGCTCCTTTAACTAGTTCAACCATCAATTTCTCAGCCAGTTTATTAGAAATAGACAAAGGTAGATGTCATTCAGCTTATTCACTATCAAGCAGCTGGTAAATGAGTCCCTTTGAAGCCACATCAGCGGATTTAATGTTTCGATACTAAAGGTGTGTAAATCGGATTATTCTGTCATCGTACCCATCACTAAACAAGCTATATAGCTTCTGCTCACTTTTCGTTAGAGAAGAGCCCTCCCAAAGACTTAGTCGAGCTTCTATCCTATGCCGATAAATACATTCATATTGAGGAAGCCATAGCTACTTGAAGAATGTAGCAAGAAAAAGCAACAAAAAGTGGAATGGCTGTAAGGAAAAAATGAGCTAAGAAGAAAGCATGGCCAAAAAGAAAGAAGCATCATGTAACCTTGATGTCCACCTTGGACTATCGAGAGGTACACCCCTTTCAATGCTTTGAGAACTCATATCCTAATGGAGATCTAGGACTAGGGCTATTGGCACTGGCCTCGAAAGATGAAAACTCCCATCGAGAAGAGGGACGTCCGTAAGTACGGCCGACTCTACAAAGATCATGGGCACAACACTAAGGAGTACTTGCAACCAAAAGAGAATATTAAAGTCCTCATTCGATGAGAATATCTCAATCAATATATGGATGATTGGAGGAAAAATGATCAAGAAAGGCACTACCTCAATAGGCAAGACAAGGATTGACCACTAGCTGGGGTCATCGCCACTATCTCTAGAGGATCGATTAGTGAGAGATCTAGCCCTCCAACTTGTGATTAGACAATCAAGCCTAAAGAATCAGCTCCATGAAAGGATGAAGCCACAGAGCAAGAAGAACTTGTGCCAAATTGCCTAACTTAAGAAGTTTGGAGGGAAAGTTTTACCCCAGACATGAAAACTCGAATAACCTCGGGGCACAACATTGCAAAGATTCATGATAGTGAATTTTGTATCCTTTATTACTAATTATCAATGAAATTGTGTGTCAATTTCTCTCTAAAAATCAGCTCAAAGAGCCAAAGTACTATAAGCTATATGCATTTTGTGAGAACTACTAACCTTGAAGGCGGAGATACTTCCATTTTTAAAGTCCTAGCTTAGTCTAGGCTCGCATGAGAGGAGATACAACTAGCCTGATCATCCAGGTGTTGGTTCTATTTTTAACAATAAATAGAACTGACTTGGTTCCATTTGGGATTAGGATCTAATTGGATTTGAATCAAAGAGGAGAAGAAGACCACAAATTCTTGCTTCCCTTTTTAGTTTTTCTTTATTTTTAACAAAAAATATTGCTTAAATAGGAATTGGTATCTATTCTAAGAAAATTAGAAGGATATAATCTATAGAGAATGAAGATGGAATCAAAATAAAATATTTTCTAAATTCAGACTATTATTTTTAGTATAGTACACATGTAGATAGTAAATGTACTTTGCAAATGCCGTAATACGAGGCCAGATTTAAGAACTCTTTTGAAAGATTAGAGGGGTGCCCTCTAGCCAACTAGCGTTATTGATGAACTTGCATTCTTTCCGTTTCTGAGATGAATTAGAGAAGGCTTGTTCTTAAATGACGTGATAGAAAGGAAGAACTACGTATCTATTTAAGGTCTTACATAGACATCGCATTTGTGTACCTCTCATTTAGCTTTCTGGCTCATCCACTTGGACAGGAAAGAGATAGAGGTCTAGCATGGTAGATAAGAGCCACTCAGAGTAGCCAAGGTGACTGCCCGTGAAGCCACGCATAGCTTCCAAACATAGAAAACGTCCACAAGAGGCCACAGGCAAGTCATCCTTGGCTACCAAAGACAGACTCTTATCTCCATGTAAGACCTCTCTTCCACTCTACATGTCCTGCAGTGGGATGGTTTTGCTTGCTTCACATGTATTTATACTGCAGGCAAGGGGAGACATCAGATTTCACTTTGCCCATAACCTTTGTCCATTCCAATTTGCCTTGTCCGGAGCCTTATAATGTCTATCATGCCTTTTCTTTTCATCCTTTGGTGGTCTCCTCCATACAGAATATATTCTTGCAATCTCCGGAGGCCATTGTCTATACTGAAACCAATCAGAGTCGCTATCATTCCGCTAGGAGTTGCACCGGAGACGAAAATATAGTGTAGAACATAGAGGAGCAGAAACAGCTTGCTGTTATATTATTGTAAGAAAAACACATCGACCATGAAACCTGTCTTGGATCAGAATTTTCTTGTGAAGTCATTCAAAAGCCAAGGCTTCATAACATGGAACCTTTCATTCCTCTTTGGTATCGGATCATTTTGATTTGTCCCCCCTATGTCAAGAAAAGATAATATTGATCATCCTCAAAGGAGAAGATGCCCACATACTATATACGAATGCAGTATTGCGTCAGATTTCCACCATTATAAAGTCAATGCCGTGAGAAAGCTTTGGTTCTCTCCAACTTGCGGTTTGACTTCTGTTATGACCATTAAAATATGGCTTTCAAGAGACAGCAATACAATCCAAGAATTTTGTATATTAGTTTCAAAGCAACCTGTCAGATAACCAATGGGAAGAGAACAAGAGGACACGAACAATTGGGAACAAATTCGAAGAAGAATCCAGAATAAATTGATAGTTAGATCTCAATAAAATAGCTGAGTACTTTACAAATGAGAAATTTAAAAACATCGGAGTACTGAAGAATAACATGTTGATGATCATAAATAAGTCTAACTTTGACCCACTTTGGATTCCCCCTATTTGCAGTCTGCCAAGTGGTTGGAAGTGTGGATAGGTCTAGCACTGACTATTCTTTTTGGTAATTCTCTTAATCATACAGCGAATCAGTTCCATTCATGCTATTTGCACTCTGCCATGTGGACAGAACAATTTTGTAATGTGTTTTACATTTAATTAGTTCAATTCAGTGTGTGTACATGTATCTTTGTCTTATAGCTACTTTTTTTCCTCTAATTTGTAAAAGTTTTTCTACGCACTACGTGCATGACATCCAATCTTCCCAGTGGATCCCATCCATTTGGATAGATTTGTATATGTGTATGCATGTTTACATGCGTGCATACATACATACATACATATGCACATAGATAGACATGCATGCATACATATACATATATAGCACATCATAGGCATGTGTGCGTTACAACAACCAACAACATATATCAGATTATATAAGCAAATTCTTTTGGCAGCAATTATATATGCAATTTATCTTTAGAAAACAAAACTAAGCAAATAAAACTATAATAATTAAATCACTTCATGGTCCAGTGAGCGTGGTGGCGTTAGGATTTTCTCCAGGGTGCAGATTGAATCATTGCATCATGTAGCATTAGTCCAGGTGCTCCACACTTCCTATGCGCCTCCGTGATGATCTCTATATTATATAAATACAGAAAAAGGTGGCCCTAAATACAAGTGTCGAGCCCATTACATCATGTCTAATCTACTGGTCCAATGCCTGTAGGTCTGTAGTGTAATTGTTGATAAATCACAAACACATCGTAGGTCGCAGCACATATCCCACCATCCAACAGGGCCCAATCAATGCTTGCTCCACCTACAAGAAGAGACTTATACATGCAGTACAGAATATGTGAGACCAATTTGGTGAATATCATGCAGAAGGTACAATCGGATCAAGATCGTCGCCCTTAATCCAGGTTTTCATCTAAGCATTTGATCAAATCAATCATATAGGCTATCATCATGTATGAATATTAATCACCTCACAGTGTATCATCAAAATATAACAAATGGCCTAAATTGAAAACCGTAGATATGATGGTGCATCTGTATCATCTAGGGTCTGGTTATTGAGGGTAATATATACGATCCGATTAGTCTTCTAGGAAATACATAATCAAATCTTACTTGGTATTCATGCCATTAATCATCAACATACATGACACATGTTGCACTTAATTAGATCTAAATCTATTGCAAGCACCTAATCCATTCGGAAGTCATACAAAATATTAATTATGTGTCTTAGACATGTCCTTGATACTAGACTACCATCATGAACATAAAGCCTAGAAATTTAACAAAATTCAGATTAGGTGGTAAAAAGAAAGTCAAAGCAAGTCATTAGATGTATTAACCAAAGTGTCAGAAGATGCTCATCAGTCATGTGATATATAGCAGCATGACATATATTTAGAGATATATAACGTGCAAATATAACCTAAAAGTTACTGGATGTAATTATTTTGGCCACTACATATAAACTAGACAAGTTCTAGGAGCGTGATCATCATGTTGAGAAGCCAAATCACAAGCCAGATTTTAGGAGATCAGAACATGGTCATACAATGTCTGATTAAAATAATATTTTTTAAATCAACTTTTCGAGATCAACGATTAAAACTAACCTCCTAAAGATGGCAATAGATCGAACACTACAAAAAATAGGAGTTTTGCCGATACAACATTTATCTACGCAAAATTCTACATAGGTAAAAAGCACAATTAGCTATGCAAAAAAATAAACGTTGGTAAAATGGGCACAATTAGCTATGCTTTCAAAAAACCATCACAAAATATAATTATCGACATAAAATTAGTGTCGGCACTTAAACCAAAGTATCAATAATAGGTGGTCTTAATTTTTTAATTTTGACAAATTATTTACCGACACTAAATTTAGGTAGGCAATAAGCCAAATTGCCTATGCTTCTAACTTGCATAGGTAACTGACCTTATTGCCTATACTAAATTAGCATTGGTAAATATTTTTTTATTATTTTTTTTATTTTCATAAATAATTTATCCGTGCTAAATTAGTGTAGGAAATGAGGTTAATTACCTACACAAGATGAAAGTGAAGCAAATAGGCTTATTGCCTACGCAAATTTAGTATTGGAAAATGATTTTTTTTTATCAATTTTTTAATTTTAGCAAACCATTTGTCAATGCTAAATTTGCAAAGGCAATAAGCCTAATTGCCTACACTTCTATCTTAGTAGGTAATTAACCTCATTGCCTACGCTAACTTAACGTCGACAAATTATTTAATTTTTTATTAATTTTTTTTTTTATAAATAATTTATCGATGCTAAATTAGCATAGATAATGAGATTAATTACATACGCAAGAAGGAAGAATAGGCAATGAGGCCTATTGCCTACATAAATTTAGCATCGATAAATATTTTTTATTAATTTTTTTATTTTAACAAATTATTTATCGATGGTGAACTTTCATAGGCAATAAGCCTAATTGCCTACGCTTCCTTTTTGAGTAGGTAATTCATCTCATTGCCTATGCTAACTTAGCAATAGCAAATAGTTTGCCTTTTTATTAATTTTTTTACTTTTATAAATAATTTGTCGATGTTAAATTAGCATAGACAATGAGATTAATTACCTACGTAAGATGGAAGCATAAGAGATTAGGCTTATTACCTATGTAAATTTAGCATTGGCAAATGATTTATTTTTTTATTAATTTTTTTATTTTGACAAACAATTTATTGATGCTAAATTTTTATAGGCAATAAACCTAATTGCCTACGCTTCCTTCTTGCATAGGTAATTAATCTCATTGCCTACGCTAATTTAGTATCGATAAATAATTTTTTTTATTATTTTTTTTATTTTTATAAATAATTTATCGATGCTAAATTAGCATAAGAAATGAGGTTAATTATCTACACAAGATCAAAGCGTAGACAATTAGGTTTATTGCCTACGCAAATTTAGTTTCGACAAAAGATTTATTTTTTTATTTTTATAAATAATTTATCGATGCTAAATTAGTGTAGGCAATAAGATTAATTACTTACGTAAGCTGAAAGTGTAGACCATTAGGCTTATTATCTACACAAATTTAGCATTGACAAATGGTTTGCTTTTTCATTAATTTTTTTTATTTTAGAACATAATTTATCAATGCTAAATTTTCATCGGGAATAAGCCTAATTGCCTATGCTTTTTTTTTACGTACGTGAGTAATCTCATTGCCTACGCTAATTTAGCATCGACAAATAGTTTGCTTTTTATTAATTTTATTATTTTTAAAAATAATTTATCGATGCTAAATTAGCATAGGCAATGAGTTAATTACCTATGCAAGATTGAAGCATAAGCAATTAAGTTTATTACCTACGCAAATTTAGCATCGACAAATGGTTTATTTTTTATTAATTTTTTTTATTTTTATAAATAATTTATCAATACTAAATTAGCATAGACAATGAGGTTAATTGCCTACATAAGATTGATAAAATAAAAAAAAATAATAAAAAATAAAATCATTTGCCGGTGCTAAATTTGCGTAGACAATAAGCCTAATTGCCTATGCTTCCATCTTGCGTAGGTACTTAACCTCATTGCCTACTCTAATTTAGTATCAACAAATATTTTTTTTATTAATTTTTTTATTTTTTATAGATAATATATCATTATCTAAATAATTTGTCGGTATAATTTTAAAATTTAAAGTCCATTTTCGTCATTCATTATCTATAGAAAAGACCTTTTGTCGATGCTTTTTTAAGTGTCGGTAAATAATCAATAACGCTTTTTGTAAGCATTAGTAAAAGTTAACATTTGCTAGTAAAAAAAAAATAAATGTCAGCAAATAGAATCAACAACTCTCCTTTTACCGATGTTTATTTACCGACGTATTTTACGTCGGTAGTTATCTTTTGTAATACTTTTTGATATTTAGCTATATTTTTTTTGTGTAGCTAATTATCTTATTTTTTGTATTTTAAAATTTCATCATTTAGATCTTAAAATGAATTGATAAAATCAAAAGTTCTTTTTATTAAAGCCTTGTTTGAGTGCATCTCCTAATTCATAAAAAAATAGGTAGAATAATAGAGTTAAACTTAATATAGAAGTTAAGATCTATCTTATGTAGGATTTTATTTTTTTCATGATTGTTTAGGCTAGTTATACTTATTTTTGGAATTTGAGTTCTATTTGTACTAGAAGAAAAATTTAATCCAAATTAAACAAGGGCGACCTCAGGAGCTGCGTGCATCAATTTATGGTGTGTAGATCATGAATGAAAGAAAGGGGATGTAAAGCCTACTTTCAAAAAATTTTTACTTTTTTATAGATTTCTTTTAAAGATATTTGAATTGAGTGAATTGAGAGCAAATTTTTTCTTCTCTTCAATCAAGTCAAATTGATATCAAAGCTTCGGTCTTCCACATCCATAAGGATCTAAGTTTATGATTCAAATGCACAAGCTATACAAGCAAATAGCAAAAGGGCTATCCAAGCTTCAAGTAGATTGAAACATAAAGGCAAGTAGGCTACTAGTTCTATCTCAATGGCTGATAAGAAGAAGTGATGTCTCATATTAACTCATTGAGATCATCTCTTGATTAGTGTTGTCTTCAGCACAAACACTAGCAACTCTTATTGTGAAGCTATCTCCACATCTCGAGATGATGATCAATCATCTAATGTAGAAGATGAGCAACTGATGGGCACTTAAAATTTCTCTACCACCCTTCAAAGTTAAAACTCGAATCAAGATCCATATATATGATGGAATTGTTAATGTAGAGAAGCTAAATAACTGGATAGACCAATTAGAAACCTACTTCACTATTTATAGATATACTAGCATCCAAAAGTTCTCTTTCATTTGCCTTAAGCTTTCTGACGATGCCCCTGGTAGAATTCATGCATGAGAAACTACACTATCTTTAATATGACATGAAGTAAATTCAAATGCCTAATCAAGAAACAGTTCTACCTAATCGACCATAAGAAAGATCGATAGATCAAATGATAGTAGTTGCGGTAGAAGTATATATGATCAATCTATTCATGATCATACCATCGAATTTTACAAATAATCTCACTGAGGATCTCTATTGATGATCATGAGATCTTCATAAAGTATGTTAGAGATCCCCACAAGAGAAGCAAAAGAATGCTAAAGCTCCTCAAAGTTGAAGACATCAATAAAGCCATGAAGCCAGCATGCAAGCCTTAGGAACTGAGTAGAAGAATTGGCCAAGGCAAGAAGGGTGATAAGTTTAAGAAAGGTGGTAGAAATCCAAGCAAGAAAAAGGAGTAAAGTAGAAAGCATATCAGCATAACTCAAAAAAATTACTATGATCACTGTAACATCCATGGATACACTTTGAAGAAGTGTTGGATGCGTCACCCTAAGTTGCAGCTGAAGAGGAAAAAGTCAAATGATTTTAAGAAGAAAGGAAATGCAATCATCAATATTATAGAGAGTGAGGAGCTGTCTGAGCTCAAGCAAGCAAACCCAAAACTAAGCCTCATGATAAGAAAACCTAAGGTAGCAACTGATGCAGACCTAAAGATGCGAGAGCTATTCCACTTAAAGATCTAAGTGAGGTGGAGCATCATCAAAAGTATTGTAAATCTTGAAAGTCTGAAAAACCTCATCTCTAAAAGCTTGGTTTAGAAACTCGAGTTGCAAAGCAAGCCTTATCTACATTCCTATTCTTACAATTGGATTTAGAAAGATGTAGAGTTGAAATCACTAAATAGTATACCTTCAAATTCATGATTATTGAGAGGTACATTGATGAGACAACATGTGAAATTATTTTTATGAACATTTATCAAATCATCCTAGGAATTTTGTACCTTTGAAATTGAGTTGCAATCTTCTATAGATAGTAAGGAAGTATCATCTCATAAAATATGGAAAAGCTTTCATAATCAGTACCTCTAGAACATAAGGTAACATAATGTTTCAACCATAGCCCAAGCGAAGCAATTTACTAATGCTTATAACAAGTTTGTGATGATGATATGTAAAGCCGATACAACCCATAAGAGGCCAAGCTCTTGCTCCTTAGCTTCACTAGATCAAGATCCAATGAAAGTCACCATTATTAATCATCAATGAAGAAGGATAGCAAGAAGCATCCTAATCACAAATTCTAGATGTGAAATCAAAGTAATTGGTTCACTGGGACCTGAAAGCACAAAAGACCAAGACCAGCAACCATCTTCAAGTAAAGATGAGTCATTTAATCATGAGATGGGGAAGCAAGTATTTTTCTACCTTTAGTTGTGATTTAGAAAGAGCTAAATCCCTTAATAGGAAAAATGTTAAAACAAAAAAATCATCAAACTCAATGTAAAGCTAAGTCATGGGCTAAACTTTTGGAAACCATAACTTTGTCATACAACCTCCGGTTAAGATGATCTTTTTTGTTAAATTAGATAATTTTTTAAGATCTACAACTTAGCATATACACCTATAGAGTTAAAAATAAATCGAGATATATTCATTTGAGTCTCAAAATAAGCTAGTCGAACAAACAAATTTTTTTTTTTGGAAAATACTTTGATCAAGTATATGTTCTAATTTGTGAACAATTAGATAGAGCAATAGCAGGCAAAATTGATGTCAAAGTCATAATCTACCTTCTGTAAGATTTTAGTTTCTTTTATCATGATTATTTCTACTGGTCATATACATTATTGAAAATCTAATACTATTTGAACAAGGAGAACAATCTGACCCAAAATGTACAAGCAAGAACTTTACTACTATTATAAAGAGGGGCTATATTCCTCAATTTTTGTCGTGTGGATCATCAATGAAAAAAGGGGATGTAAATCGTACTTTCAAAAGTTTTCCATCTTTTTCTAAATTCTTTATGAGAAATTCGAGTTAAGTAGGTTGAGGACATTGTTTTTTCTTCCTAATTAGATCAAAATAAAATATTTTATATATGAAAACTAGTCGAGAGATAAAGATCATAGCCAAAGAATATATCAAACTTATTCAAAAAAATTTATGAGGCAAAAATTGCCTTTGAAATCAACCTTGAGTACACAAAAGAACCGAACCAAGGGGGCTTTGATACCAATCTTATAGAATCCTAGAGATCATCATAGCACTAGCATTGAAAGATATACATCTTCATTCATGGTATTACAATGTAAAGAAGAATGTGTGAAGGTTGAAATAGCTTATACTTGCTCACTTTAATGAATTCAATGCATATCTTTGTGATCCTAGGAGAAATTAAAGTCATGAACCCATACAATCCTTGAGGGTTACTTTCTACATCTGCTTCAATACATGAGGCTATCTTCCAGAGCTCTTGTAAGCTATAAGTGTCTAAGAACCGTAAGGTAATTAGAGGATGCATTGGTAGAAAAGCATATCCAGTAAGCTTTCCCTCTCTCTCTCTCTCTCTCTCTCTCGGATCCACACCAAGGCTAGGTGGCACATCCTCTTTTATAGAGGAGGAGGGCATCCCTCTTTACTGTGTCCCAAAGTAACTGCATCTCTGATAAGAAATGACAAGAATGTGATATCTTTATACTGAAACACAAACTCTTTTAACTCAATCTATTTTGATCACCTTTTAATGTTTTGATTACTATTTCCAATAGCCCTCGTTACTCTAAACTTCTTTATCGATGCCGTGAATTGCATAGGTTAGCAATGTATCTTTGTCATCTTGGTTATGGCATGTGATGCATGGTCAGACCACTAGTGATCCGCAGTACTATCAGTCTAAACTATCCATATCTGCAAACCTTCATAATTCTATAATTAGACTTTTTTAATGACATCTTCAACTCAAGGTGGCACCTGGGAGAAATGTACACATTCGGCTACACGTTGGGATTAGAATATGACAAGTGAAATAGGATGTCAAATGGATGGGAACTAAGACCAGAGCGATAGATATCATAAAGAAACTAGTCGAATCAACTGGAAGATATCATAGCGTAGGCTAAATAAAAAGAGATAGCCAAGATAAACTATAATGGAACAGGCCAAATAAAGACTAGTAATGGTATCGAGTTAAATCACGTATGGTTATCAGTCTAAGAGATGATACCAAATTTGGCCATTAGGATAGACATGGATAGTTGGCTCCAACTACCAGAACTATCAAGTAAGTGAAGGCCAAACATGGACTGCCATCATTATTGTGGCTGTCACAATAGCATTTGCTTTCTACTGTAAATAAGTGGATTATAATATAAAAAGGAGGAGATCTTTAGCATATCAATAAATCAATTTACCTTTATCTTTAAATGATCTTTGCTTTATCCTCAAATTTCCCACTCTTAGTTCAACAGTTGGACTCTAATTTATCTATAGGAATAGCAATAGTATACTTTGATCATAGCCTCAATTATGTCCTATCCTTTTTCTTTCATGTCTTGTATTCTCTCAAAAGAAAGTCATGAATACAAATTTATTTAGAATTAAGAGAAGTTTACCTAAACTTGGTATCTTAACACACATAGTTCATCATGAGCATTTTTTTTATATCTTCACGATCATGATCGTGATCTGATTCATAATGTGATTTGGCCTTCTTTTCGTCTCCCTCAAATTCGCTACACATCTCTTCCAGAAAGTCTCATGCATGCCTCCACCGTTTTCACTTCCAATATCTTCTTGAAGATCAACTTGTCTGCCGCTTGGTACATGTAGGTCAACATTGAATTGTCCTTTTGATATTCTTGCATCATCTAATCTTCTTTTGTGCTTGAAAGAGCATCTCAAGCTCTTTGTCACATAGAAAACTTTTCCCACGCACGTAAGCGTTTTTTTTTATTTTATTTTCTAAGTAGCAAAACATATAATGTGCAGAGGGCGTGGGTGAAGAAACTCCAGAGTCAACCTATCACATCAGATCGTACATGAGAAAACAATGCATAATGAAGAAGGTATGGTCTTATCGAGTTTTAAAGTAGTGATGATCAATTGTGAAAGGTTACAACAGCGGGAAGACAATAAATGAAATTATACTACGTTAAGCCGCACATATTCAAAAAACCACAAGATATTTCATTTGATAAAAATATGGTTAGAATGCCACAATCCAGGATTAAGCCCAGGCCTTCAACCCACAACCAAGGCGTTCCAACCAGCTGACCAAACTCTTGGAGGTGTGCGCAAATATGCACAGTCACATGCACTTATACCTGTCAATCAAGAGAACAATTAATTGACATCAAAAGTTGATGACCAGTCTATATATCGCCGGTTAATGAACCGCGCGCGTAGCAGATATCTAAGCATTATTTGAAGCATGCATTCGTTTACCTTTCAACTATTTTCTTCCTATCTAGACTAATGGAGAAGAGATGTAGGTCTGGCATGGCAGATAAGAGTCACTCAGACTAGCCAAGGAGACTGCCTACGAGGCCACCCAGGGCTTTTGATTCGACACTGAAAATCCTCGAAGAGGACATAGGCAGGTCATCCTTGGCTATCAAAGTGATCAGACTCTTATCTCCATGTAAGACTTCTCTTCCAAGACAGGTGCTGCAGTGGGATGATGTTGTTTGCTTCAGGACATGTAGTAATATGTTATAGGCAAGAGGAGAGATCAGATTCGGCTTTCCACAACGTGAATATCCATACCAATTTGGCCCATCCAGAGCCTTCTCTGGAGGATATGATTGCCTTTTTCTTCACCCTTTTGCAGTATCCTCCACACTGAATATGTTCTTGTGGTCTCTGCAGGACCAGCGTCCACATTAATGAGTGAATCATCCTTGCCATCTTTCTCCTGTGGGCAGCACATGCAGACACAACTGTAGATAAGAACGCTAGAAAGAGAGACCAGGAGCATGCTTCACCATGCTTCTCCCATGGTATTTATAACAGAGAACATTAGTTAGGCAACTTGTCTTTAAATCAGAAGTGTCTTGTGAAGTCTATCAAAGGGTACACGAATTCACAACGTGGGCTGCTTTCTTTGCCTTTGTTATCAGATTATTTTAGTCATGTCTTCCTTTCGGCAAGAAGAGATAATATTGATCGATGATCATGATAAAAGTAGAAGATGCCCACAATCCAAAAGATGGCTACCCTTGAGATTCGGAGGAAAGTTAGGGAGCCACCTATTTTCCCACGCCCATTGAAAACCGAAGTATCCGGTTTCGCATGTAAAACAGATTATGGTTCCGAAAAGTACCTCTTGATTTCCCAACCCAACTATTTTGCATTATTGATATCCTCTCTATCGCCCATCCCTACCCATCGCTCTCAACTTCTACACATTTCAGTACTCCTCAATCCTCCTACCCGCTCCGGCAGTACCCCCCATCCATCCATCCAACTTGGCTGCATCCCCCGCTCTCCTTTCTCGTCTTCACATTTTGAAATAGTATTTCCCATGGCAGAATACATGTAATACTCTTGGATGCACAGTATCAGAAAGTCAGCGTGAATGATGAGGTTCTCCTCAAAAAGTAAACATGTGGTTAAGTGTAAATCTGATGTTAATCATAAGGCAGCAGTGGTTAAGTACCAATGTTTAATTGCCTTGCTGAGACTTTTGGATCTATTAGAGAGATCTATACCTTACCATTTCTTAAATTGAGAACGGTATTCGTCAAAGTGTAGTTTTAGAAACTAAGAAGCTATCCTCCTTTGCAAGCTTCTTTCATGAACAAAGGGAGCGTCCATCTCATCTACAAGGATTGAAACCACGATATCGCGGATTATTCTCAACGATTCAGCCATCATGATAGCATTAGCTTATATTATATAATCATAATTTATTATACTTATTCAAAATCTCTACAAATCATATAATCTCATTATCCCAAGTAAATTATGGTATTTAAGATTTCACTAATTAATTATTTTCATAAAAAAATCAATCCTCCTTTTTAAGAAAAATAAAACTGAATAACTTCATTCTATTTTTATAATATTTTTAAAACTTTTATTTAAAATATTTAAAAATATAATTAATTTTAGTAGATTTTGTATTCATATAAACTTCTTTTAAAAGTTCTTTAAAAACAGATAATTCATGATTCTTTTTATTTATATTACAATTAAAAAGTAATAATTTATTTAATATAAAAAATGTTAATACTTTATATTAATATTTAATTAAATGATTTTAATATTTAGTAATTTTTAATATAAATCATATTGGATCAGTGATCTAATTATTTAGTCAACTCGATCTTTATGCAAGTTTAATAACTATATCTTAGAATATTATTTGGTTATGATGCATCACTTGTGACCTTAATAGTGAATTTTCTACTCATCCTTTGTGATCATATCATTTAGTCAAATCGATCTCTATACAGGCTTAATTAGTAATTATGATTTTGTCATTTATTTAGTTTCATTATTAAGTTCTATCTAGCATCCAATTCATATTCAAATATAATATCCAGCTTACATCCTTATTCAAATAGAAAAATATGATATAATTAATTTATAACTTATATCCATATCCATTTGAAACAAATACATGCACTAATTTTAATTTCGTTTAATATCTATGTTCATTTTGTATATATTGATAAATAGGAATACAAATATAGATATACCAGTATCCAATCCATATCTAATCCATGTTTAGCATTAGATGATGAGATGATTCATGTGGAATCAGTGGCTAAAAACATATATATATAAAGCACTCCAAACGGTGGAGGAGGAGACCGCTTTGTCCCATCTTGTTTATTTCAAGCCCCCTCTAAATAATAACTACTCAAATTCGCCTTTGAACTAGAGGGAGAACTATATTAAAACATGCCGTCCGTGATTTGCAGAGATGTCCCATGATCAAGTGAACCCACAAGTGCATGGAATTGTGTACGTACCCTACATTTCATGCAGCATGCTGGAGCATGGATCATCCTGCAAAGCATGGACAACCATGATCTTAAGCAGGCTCTCCCCGATTCCAAGGCGAACTGGAGAGGATCCAAGCTTGTTTTAGCACAACCTGCTCCCTAGCCTTTCTCTAATATTCCATTCCTCCCTTTTATTTTATATAAATGCATTATTCCAAATCACATTCTCACCGTAAAAAAGTCAATGCAGTGGATTTGGTTCCCTCCAACTTTAGGTTTGACTTGCCTTTAGGGCCCCTTGTAGGCATTAATAAATCAAGTTAAGAAGTATTTAACCAAGTTGTTAGATGGTGACGCCCTCTCAAAAAAAAATTCTAAGAAATCAAAAGAAATTGAAAATTTGGGTAAGGATCACGCCCACCATGACAGAATATTTTATCTCGGTTCAGTGTGTACTCATGTATGAACTAGCTGATAGGATAAATTTAGCAGCATCTTTCCCTCATGGAAAATGCAGTCGGATGTTTGGAGTACTATAAATGATCAAGGCGTGGAAAAGAAAAGACTTCATTTGGAGAGAATCAGACATACAGAAATAGGTTCTTGGACTGGTGAGCTGCAGCCAGGCTTGTAAAACGATCACGCAGGGGGCAATGGTACTACTAGTTTAGGAAGATGGATTGGTCCCATGCAGCATCTTATCTGGAACTAATACCATATATAGCATCTCCAGGGTTGGATTAGAATTCATATGGAGTCTTCTCCATTTTATTCGTTCTTTAAAAGCTAAAATCATTAATCCCCAATTGCCAGACATTTATGGGAAATGGTGGCCCCACTCAAAAGTTCATATATTTTTGTCTTATGATTCAAATAGCTTATTAAATATAGTCTCAGGAAAATAAAGCCAAGATCAGGAGGGCAGCTCTGCATTTAGTGGAGCATATTTCCTTTCATCTGGTGTTCCTATAAATTGAAAGGCAATATTGAAATCTGGGGGCTGCAATGCAGTTGTGCTGTGCCAGGCGGTCTGGACAATGCAAAATATATGATTCGGTGTTCTGCCATAAATCACAAACATCTCCAAGTTTTTCACATATTCACTACCTAGCTTTCTCTGGGTCAAACTGACCAAGATAAGCGTCTCATAAAGGATGCTCATGAATGCATCCTCCCAATCTGAATCTGCGCAACATAGAATGGTATCTATGTATTACCACTTCTTCTTCTTTCTTTCATTTTTTTTTTTTCATGTTACTGTTATTAGGCTTCTGAGTTCTCTGGTTTGAGTTGACAGGCTGATCCTGCTTTTACACTGTGGGCATTTGGACTTTTTTTACTGGTTTCCCTCCTCTAGGCTAGGTTCGTACCCATCATTGTACTCTCCAACGTGGCTAGGTGCGTATCCATTATTGTACTCTCCAACGTGGAGCAACCTTGTATTTGGGAAGGCCCAATCGTATGCTGATAGCTTTTGACAGTAATTCTTTGGGGTGGTTGCCGGGTAACTATAATTTTATAATTTTGTAAAAAATTTTATATTTTAATTGACTAGAAAAGAAATTTTAGTATCAAGAAATAAGAATAATGGACATTGCATAATATTTATAATTGTCTCACTATTTGTACTTTCAAAAAAATGTTATTAAAAAATATTTTTAGTTATGAATTATTTAGTTCGTTATTTTAATCTAAATAACATAATTAGCAATATTTTTATATTTATTACAAAATATAATAATATGTTTATAATATTAATGTAATAATATAAAAAGTACAATATAATGTAATAATATTACATTATAAGTTATATATTATCAAAAACTAGAATGGGTATTTTCATTATTACTATAAGCTAACAATATTTTATTACTTTATAGTAAAACATTGCAAAGATATTTGCGAGGCCCAGGCATTTGATATGTCGGTTAGCTCCTTGGCCTGGCCCGATGTCCATCAAAAGGCCTAAAGCCCCTTTCCTCATCCAAGAAATAGGGGTGACCTCTAGTTGAGTATGATGGAGAAGGAAGAGTCCTCTATCACAAGTTCATCAAAGACTAGAAAAATCCAACCTTTGCTTCTATTTAAAACCCTAAAGCTTCCAATTCTCCCTCATCAAGAAATCACTATAGCCACCATCCCCTCTCTCTCATTTCCTCTTGTTTTTGCCGATGATTTGGACTGAATGTGGCCATTAAAATCTGCTCCCTCTGACCAAGCTCCACCATCTTCCCTATCTCTGTTAAGTTTCCTTTCTCTCCACTCATTTTTTCCTAGCCTTGGATGATGCCACCAAAGTAGCAAGGGCAATGCCTCTTTCCTTCTCTCTCAGCCTCCTTTTTTTAGCTGGACCACCACGATCGCCCAACCACCCCAGCCATGCCATAGGACCCCACCCATTCTTTTCCGTCCCTCTGTTTTTCCTTAGAGGGCAATGGAAGACTTTGTTTCTGTATGGGAAGGAAGAAAAAAGAATGAGAGAGTGATAGAAAAAAAAAGAATCAACCTGGCGAAACCATCTCTTGATTGGGTCCCCAATTTATTTAGGTCTAATCGATTTGAGCCATTTAGATCAAACCCATGATCAGACTTAGACTGAGGCCAGACCAAGAATCTCTCACCCTCCACTCAAATTTTCTTCGAATTTAAGGTTAATAGGATGGTAAATTGCTTTTGTTAAAGACTTCAATGCCAAAGGAGCAATGGATCTAGAGATCGGGCTACAAGTTAAAGGTTGTGACTTTTGGATCCGACTGATTGTAAACTTCCTATTTATCTCTAAAATTTTAGTGCATATTCATGTATTTATAAATTATAATTTTTACATAAAAATTATTAAAATATTTAAAAATCATAAAATTTGAAAAAAAATATATCTTATGCATAAAAAGAAATACAAAATTATGGATCAAGCATAGTAGCACCTTGGCATGATTGCAAATTTTTAAATAAGATGATTTTTTTTTATTTTAATATTGCATCGTATTATGCTTGTATGAACTCTGTATGAAAATTGATATCTTGTTTCCAGAATTAACATATGAAAATTTATTAAAAAATATTATGGAAGTAAATATGTTGGTTATTATGGCAATTTAAAGGAAAACTCTCTAGTTAAACTATGATTTAGATCTAGCAAATAAGAATGATTGTTAGCCACATATTAGAAACTAATTTATTTTGGGCCTAGCTAGTTAGGGCTAATCGCTGGTAGAGCTAGTCCTTCTGACCTAGCTAGTCAAAGTTGATTATTAGTATATGCTGATGCATTATATATATATTTTCAAAACTAGTCTCTTTCCCGATCACTAGGTTAATTATGACCATGTGAATTAGAACTAGTTTCTTTTTAAGCCTAGCCAGTGGGGCTGATCATTGGTAATACTGATAGATCTCGTGTTTTGTATTCAGGAGCTATCTCTTTTGGCCTTGTCATAGAGTTGATTGCGACTGTCGTCACTGAACACTGAGAAAGGATTTTGTATTTTACTATAATACATGATATATTTTGAAAAAATAATTATATAGATACATGTATCTTATTTTTGTCGAATTGCTATGGTTGAATAAAGTTTAATTTATGCTTAATCTCTCAAAGATATTAGAAACTTACTGAGCCTATAAAACTCAACCCCTTTCTTTTCTTTTTTTTTTTCTTTTCAAATGCAAAAGAGTATACAGGGCTTGGGTTTAAGCAGTGAGAAGCTTAGTATGAGGACCCATGCAGGCATTATTTAGTTTTGTATTGGTTAATCATTGAGAAGATCTTAGATACTTCTTAGATACTTATACAAGGTTCAGGAGCTCAAATAATACCTTTTGGTTAGTCATTTTGGATGAGATCCTAGGTCATTACACTTAGAGATTAGAAGACATATGATTACTTATTCTTTAAATAAATTGATTAGACATTCATTATTATTTAGTAGTTCTAGAATAATTATTTTGACCTATTACACCCCAAATATAGCATCCGGGTTGGCCATGCGACATGGCCATACACTCCTTAAGGTAAGGCCATAGAGAAAATACATTACCTTAAAATCCATTACAACCTTAATATCCATCAATATAATCATTTATAATAAATAATAAAACTTATACAATTATAAAATTTAGTCATATAACTAGTATCAATGATGCTCTATCTATTCATTTTTTTCATTCATATTCTTAATCATAGCCAAATACAATTATCCTATAGCTCTGAAAGACAAAAAAAAAGATAAGATGTGAGCTTTATAACCCAATTGAATCCCCACACACTCACACCAATATAAGAGTATAATTTTAAAAAAATAGATAAATAGTATTAAAGAGAAAATGCAGACCATGAAATCTCATATGAAGTATCCAGCATAACACAGTATCTATATATATATAAGTATATATTATATATCATCAAATATCTATCTTTTTCAAAAATAATTTACCACATATATATCATTAAGTAAAATCTTTTTTACTTAATTATGATTTTATATCTTATCAGCCATGTCTCATTAATATGATCTAAATCAATCATCAGTTATGTTTAAGATTTTGGACTAATAATGGTCACATTTCTGTGAGGCCCGGCCCAAGTAACGAATCCAAAGCCCCAAAAAAAAAAAAAAATAGAGGAGAAGACTCCCAAAGGGAGTCTTCTTCCTCCTCTCGTCGGCTCCCAATCGGAGTCAGAAAAGAGCTCCCTCCGACTTTATTTAAGGAGGAGATCCCTCCTCTCTCCCTTCCACCAAAGATCTGGGATTCAGTCGGCGGCAATCGCCGAAAAATTCTCACGAAGACCCGTCCCTGTGCCCATCCAATTGCTCGTCAGAAAAGCCTCACCGGTGTCGGAGGTAAGCCTCCTCCCCTTCCTCTCTTCTTCCCTTTCCTTCCCATGCCTGTGTGCACGCTCGCCGGCGACCGAAGTCGTCGGATTTTATTGCGGAAGAAACTTTTATTTTTTTTACCATTTTTCTTTGATTTCCGACGCCGGTGGTCACCGCCGACTACCGATTTGGCCCTCCTCTCGTCGTTGGGTCACCCCCCTCCTACCGATGGCCGCCCCATACCGGTTGCACCACCGATCGGCCAACCAATAGGGGATTGTGAGATCTTCTGTTTTGGCCCAAAGGAACCCACAGGAAGAAGGAAGGAAAAGAAAAAGAAAAAGAAAAGAAGAAGAAGGAAAAGAAAAGAAAAAGAAAAGAAGAAGGAAAAGAAAAGAAAAAGAACAGAAAAAGAAGGAAAAGAAAAGAAAAAGAAAAAAGAAAAAAAAAAGAAAAAGGAAAAAAAAGAAAAAGAAAAAGAAGAAGAAAAATAAAATAATAATAATATAATAATAATAAATAAGATTTTCTCTTCTCTCTCTTCCGTGAAGAAAAAAAAAAGAAGAAAGAAAGAAAGAAAGAAAAGAAGAAAGAAAAATAAAATAAATTAATTAATAAATAATGATATAAATAATAAAATATGAGAAAGAGAGTTTCTCTCTCTTTCCTCTCTTCTTTCAGCTTGAACTAGTATTTTCTCTCTCTAAAATTGGGCTTTCTCTCTACTTTCTCTCTCTAAAATTCTCTCTCTAGATTATTTCTCTCCTAAGATTTTTAGAATTTTGAGAAGAATGATGATGAATTTAAATGATCTTCGTGATGGATTTTTGATCTGTGATCACCGGACGGTACACCAACATCCACTTTGATCAGATCAGGTATTTTTAGATTTTATTTTTCATAATTTTATTGAATTATCCACATGATAATTTCAGCATGATTTGATCCGATCGATCGGATTTGTTGAATCATATTGTCTAAAAAATTCAAGATGAGTTTTCTCTCTCTAAAATTTTTTTTCTCTAGAATTTTCTCTCTCTAAAATATTCTCTCTCTTGATTGATTCTCTCTCTAAAAAGGTTAGTGAATGAAAAAAAAATTTTTAATAGTCCTGATCCGATTCTAATGAAGAATCCTGATCCATGGTTGTTAGACAGCATACTGGCACCCACCTTAATCAGACCATGAATCTTTAGATTTGATCATCCATAATTTCGATCTAGCCATGACTTGATTTGATCATGTTGATTTCATCAATCGAGATATTGGATCAATTGTAATATTGGATTGTGTCACCTGATCAATTCGAATTGCACCTCATGAATTCTCTCTCCTCTAATTATCTCTCTCTACTTGATTTTATGAAATCGATGAAGAAACCTCGATCCTATCACTTCGAATCCGATTTGATCTGATAGTCAAATTTTGGATCGTTTAGATCCTAATTAGATTTTGATTAGATAAAATTAGATGATCGGACCCAATCTAAATCATTGAAATATGGTATTCGTATTCTTTCTAATTATTGAAATTGATTCTGTATAGGATTGTGGATGTTTGATCATGAGATATCGCGATATGATCTACAAACAAAATTTTTGAAAGAAAAATTTATAGAATTATGTGGATTTATTGGAATGCGTTCGAGGTAAGTAATGTTTCACTTTTTCTAGATTTTTTGATAAATTATAATATATTTTTCTGACATGATTTATGAAACGATGCATGAATTGGATGAATGGTATTTTATTATGAAAATATCTTATTTGAAATGTTATGATGAAGCATGATTGAACATATTGATTCCATGATGCATTATATTGATTTATTTCGATACTACATGATTATATATTTTATTATCGAAATTAGAATATGAAATATGATTTATGAAGAATTATGATATAAGAAACATTATGAATTGACAACCTGACTATGTAAAGGATCCTGTCAATGGGGGCATATACATTGGCAATTGATTTGTCCTGAGGGTTTACGTCGCCAGAGAGACCAGCGACAAACCGCCAGAGAGACCAGCGATTCCGAAGGACTTGGCTGCCAGATGATTCGCAGCTCACCGCAAGAAGATACGTGGTGTTATGACCCTGCCACAGGAAAAATATGGTCATAGCTCATGGTTGACGAAAAGAATTGAAGAACGAAAAAATTAAAAACTGGAAAGAAACTTGAATTTTCGAAAAAGAAATGAATTTGGCATGAATTATATTGCATAATTGAAATTGATTTCGAATTGATGAACTTTATATCTTTATTTTTTATAAATGATTATTTACTTAAATGCCTGATGAAATCTGTTGAAAAGTGATCATTGCTTACTGGGCTGTCTAGCTCATTACCTCTTATTTTACTATTTTTACAGATATTGAGGAATTAAGATGATACAAGATATGAATGGAAGTGTGATCAGAAGCAGAATCTCTATACTTTTATTTTCGGTTGAAGTCTTATTGAATTTGATGTAAGGACTATAAATCATTGTTGAATTTATTGAGACATTAAAGAAAAAATTTAGGTCATTATATTTTAGATTTAAATTATTGACTAATTATTCCACTGTTATTTTAGGATAGTATGATAAAATGCCTTGCATGCTTATGGAAAGAGTTTTCTATGAGTATGCGGCGGTTGCCATGACCCTCGATTCACAATCTCGGATCGGGAGCGTGACAATTAAAGTGGTATCAGAGCATAAGTAGATGAATTATGAAACATAGAATCAGATATAGAATGAGTGTAAGTGGATAGACACCAAGGACATTATAGTGTAGATCTTTGATGATTGTAGTGGGAGAAATATTTATAAATTTTGATTAAACATTGAGATTATGTATAAAAGGATCACAAGAGATTATGACATATAGAATTTGAAATATGATGGATGATCTATTGATCATGATATGATTAGTTAGATCTTGATCGAAAGTAATCACAAAAGGATTGATATAAAATTTTATTGTGCATTATGGTTATTAATTTGATCATTGGTTATTCAAGTGAATCGTAAGTTCAAATTCGATGTGAGAATAATACTATGATATTACTTCTAGTTGAGAAGTTGACTATTATTGGCAAGATAAAGATTTGATAATAAAATATTATTCCAGAATGGGCTAAGAAAGTTTTTTTTTATTGAT
>NC_025999.2:67139016-67222457 GCF_000442705.2 Elaeis guineensis
TGAGAATAATACTATGATATTACTTCTAGTTGAGAAGTTGACTATTATTGGCAAGATAAAGATTTGACGATAAAATATTATTTCAGGATGGACTAAGAAAAATCTTTTATGATGCTTGATTGAAATATTTATCGAAATTGAATTTGGTATGTGGATTATATATAAAGTGGCATATTAGGATGAATGCATATTTGAGGATATTGCAAAGAACCTATGTCTTATTGATGAAATTGATTTTGAGATTATAGGATATTCATCATACTGGAATCTTTAATCATCATCCTTAGATCTAAATAATGGATCTTATTATGTCTCTTGGAGACTACATGATGTGTATGAAATTTCAATTTAAAGATTTCGTATCTAAGTTGATCAAGAGATTTTCTGATATTATTGTTGAAGTTGTTAATGAAAAATTGATATCTTTAGATTAAGATAAAAGAGCTGATTTATATTTATTTCAGAATAAGGGATCCATGTGAATTTACAATTTAGAAATTTTGATTTAGGAATTAATATGGAGTTCCTTTGCTTTTGTTAACGAGGTCCCTAATTGAATCTACTATTAAATAGAGATTTGATTTTTTGAAGCTTGTATGATTGTTATGAAAGGATATTTAATAGATATTGAAGATCCTGATGATAGAAATTTTAAAAAAAAAAATAATGATTTGAAATTCTTATATATTCTGATTATGTCCAAATTTGGTGGAGCATCGAAGGATTTTTTTTTTCATTGATTTGACTTATAAGGATTTTTGGTTTGAAAATTATCACATTGAATTGATATGAGAATTAAGATTTGATTCATATTGATTATAGTAAATCTATATGATGGTTTAAATATGATATTGGACTCAAGGGTTAATCAAGATTATTGTATACCAGTAAAGGTATGAATGAGAATCGAAAGTTAATCTTTGACTTCAATTGAAATTTGAAATTTTAGATCTTTTCTATTGATAAGATAAAGAAATAATTTGATCAAACTTTTTTGGTGAATCTAAAAAATTTTGATTGGTAGATCAGAGTGCGCAGCGGAAGCATGGTAATCTAGATTACTTGGAGTAAGTCAGGAATGTTGACCTTTGAGTTAAAGAATTATGATAGATGATATGGTTTGATACAAAAATTTATTGATATTAGAAAGAATAATATTTTAAAAATTTTGAATTATTTTAGATATCCTAATGTGATTTTTAAAAGTAGTGCTTCCACCTACTATGCTACAAAAATAATTAGCATCCTAATTCTAGGATGAGTGGACCTTGATTTTTATTTTAGATTTAGAATATTTAGAGATAAATTTTTTTCTATCTTAGAATTGAATTTTATAATTTTTATTTATTAGAAGAATTTGAGATTGTTTATCAAATAATGATTTGATCTTAGATTATTATACTCAAATATTTATCTTCAGAGTATAATAAAATTTGAAGTTTGAACTTTTTTTATCATTGTTATTTCTCTGACTGAATAGAAAAGATTGAGGTTATCTATTGATATTGATGATTGTTCTACAAAAGATAGATTGGAGTTATTTATAATTTAATTTGATAATGAATCGATTAATTAAGAGTAGTGAATGTTTAGATAAAGCAAATTGATATACTTACTTAGAATAGAGACATTGATTTTGATTATAAGAAAAATATAGTTTTGATTTAGATCAATTTTTGAGTTATTAATTTTTATTATGGAATGACTTAATGATAAAATTTGCTTCAAGAATTAGAATATTTAAGAGTTTGAGGGTTTGAGTAAGAAAATTTTGATGACTAGAAATAGTGATATTGATTCAATCAACAATGGTGATATTGATCTTTATGAAATGACTTAATGATAAAGTTGTATCGAGAATTAAAATATCAAAAGTTCGAGAATGAGATTGAAATGATAAATCTTCAACCTTTGAAAGTACGAATAAGAGAAAATATTTTTGAATTTTGATTGATTAGGATGTCATCAAATGATTCATAGAAGTATGTTTTCCTATCTTATGATGGGTTGAAATTAAGAGTGGATAATATTTTAAAAAAATAAATGAATGATGATGATGAATGAAGTTCTTATGCAAGAATAGAGACATTGATTTTCTTCTATTCACAAGAGATAGATTTATTTTGATCTAGTCATGAGTATTGAACATTATTTTATAGGAATGAGAGCATAATTTCAAAATCTTGAAATATTGAAAATCTTTGAGATGTTGATTTGATTAAATAAGAAAATGAATGGTTCCATTTCAGATCGATATTTGATGTACCGACTTTTTCCTTATGAAATGATTTAAGAATGAATTCATACCAAGAATTAGAATATGAAATATTTGTGGATGAGATTCAAGTAAGAAACTATGAAGACTCAAGCAAAAAAAATTTCGAGGATGAAATTTTTTTTAGAGGGGAAGAATGTGATGGCCGGCCCGATAAGAATCCAAGCCACCAAAGCCAAAAAAAAAAAAAAAAAAAAAACAAGGAGAAGACTCCCGAAGGGAGTCTTCTTCCTCCTCTCGCTGGCTCCAATCGGAGTCGGAAAGAGCTCCCTCCGCCTATTTAAGGAGGAGAACCCTCCTCTCTCCCTCTCACCGAAAATCTGGGCCAGTCGGCGGCAATCGTCGAAAAATCCACGGAGACCGTCCTGTGCCCATCCAATTGCTCGTCGGAAAAGCCTCACCGGCGTCGGAGGTAAGCCTCCTCCCTTCCTCTCTTCTCCCTTCCTTCCCATGCAGTATGCAGTTCACCGGCGACCAGGAGTCGTCGGATTTTCATGGAAAAAGGGGTTCGATTTCTTTTGATTTTTCTTGTGCGCCAGTGGTCACCGCCGACCACCGTTTGGCTCCTCTCATCGGGGTCGCCCCCCTCCTATCGATGGCTGCCCCACGTCGGTTGCACCGTCGGTCGGTCAGCCAACAGGAGATTGTAAGATCTCCTGTTTCGGCCCAAAGGAACCCACGAGAAGAAGGAAGGAAAAGAAAAAGAAAAGAAAAGAAGAAGAAGGAAAAGAAAAGAAAAAGAAAAGAAGAAGAAGGAAAAGAAAAGAAAAAGAAAAGAAAAAGAAGGAAAAGAAAAGAAAAAGAAAAAAGAAAAGAAAAAGGAAAAAGGAAAAAAAAATAGAAGAAAAAAATAATAATATAATAATAATAATAAATAGGATTTTTCTCCTCTCTCTTCCGTGAAGAAAAAGAAAAAAAAAAGAAGAAAGAAAGAAAGAAAGAAAAGAAAAATAAAATAAATTAATTAATAAATAATGATATAAATAATAAAATATGAGAAAGAGAGTTTCTCTCTCTTTCCTCTCTTCTTTCAGCTTGAACTAGTATTTCTCTCTCTAAAATGGACTTTCTCTCTCTACTTTCTCTCTCTAAAATTTTTTCTCTAGATTATTTCTCTCTCTTAAGATTTTTAAAATTTTAAGAAGAATGATGATGAATTTAAATGATCCTCGTGATGGATTTTTGATCTGTGATCACCGGACGGTACACCGACATCCACTTTGATCAGATCAGGTATTTTTAGATTTTATTTCTCATGATTTTATTGAATTGTTCACATGATAATTTCAGCATGATTTGATCCGATCGATCGATTTGTTGAATCATATTGTCTAAAGAATTCAAGATGAGTTTTCTCTCTCTAAAATTTTTTCTCTCTAAAATATTCTCTCTCTTGATTGATTCTCTCTCTAAAAAGGTTTGTGAATAAAAAATTTTTTTTAATAGTTCTGATCTGATTCTAATGAAGAATCCTGATCCATGGTTGTCAGACAGCGTATTGGCACCCACCTTAATCAGACCATGAATCTTTAGATTTGATCATCCATGATTTCGATCTAGGTATGACTTGATTTGATCATGTTAATTTCACCAATCGAGATATTGGATCAATCGTAATATTGGATTGTGTCACCTGATCAATTCGAATTGCACCTTATGAATTCTCTCTCCTCTAATTGTCTCTCTACTTGATTTTATGAAATCGATGAAGAAACCTCGATCCTATCACTTCGAATCCGATTTGATCTGATAGTCAAATTTTGGATTGTTTAGGTCTTAATTAGATTTTGATTAGATAAAATTAGATGATCGGACCCAATCTAAATCGTTGAAATATGGTATTCGTATTCTTTCTAATTATTGAAATTGATTCTGTATAAGATTGTGGATGTTTGATCATGGGATATCGTGATATGATCTACGAACAGAATTTTTAGAAGAAAAATTTATAAAATTATGTGGATTTATTGGAATACGTTCAAGGTAAGTAATGTTTCACTTTTTCTAGATTTATCGGCAAATTATAATGTATTTTTTTGACATAATTTGTGAAACGATGCATGAATTGGATGAATGATATTTTGTTATGAAAATATCTTATTTGAAATATTATGATGAAGTATGATTGAACATATTGATTCCATGATGCATTATATTGATTTATTTCGATACTACATGATTATATATTTTATTATCGAAATTAGAATATGAAATATGATTTATGAAGAATTATGATATAAGAAACATTATGAATTGACAACCTGACTATGTAAAAGACCTTGCCAATGGGGGCATATACGTTGGCAATTGATTTGTCTATATATCTCTGAATCTGAAGTTCTCCATTTTCAAAGATTAGAAACATATCCTAGTCCTTCTCAAATACTTAAGGATACATTTCACAGAAGTCCAGTGCTCTTCGTCTGGATTCGACTGATATCTGTTTGTGACACTCACAGCATGGGCTATATCAGGTCATGTACATAGCATGGCATACATGAGGCTCCCTATTGCCGAAGCATAAGGGATCTTGCTCATGCATTCAATCTCTTCAGGTGTGCTAGGGTACATCTTCTTGGAGAGATGAATGCCATGTCTAAAAGGCAATAAATCTCTTTTGAAGTTTTTCATGCTAAACCTCTTTAACACCTCCTCTATGTACATCTTCTGTGAAAATCTCAGCATTCTATTTGGTCTATCTCTATAGACCTTAATACCCAGTATAAAGGATGCTTCTCCTAGATCTTTCATAGAGAACTCCTTAGACAACCATACTTTGATTGAGGTCAACATGGGAATATCATTCCCAATTAGGAGGATGTCATCTACGTACAATACGAGGAAGACAACTGCGCTCTTACTGACCTTTTTGAACACACATGGTTCCTCCTCGTTCTTGATGAAACCAAACATTTTGATCATATCATTGAAATGAGTATTCCAACTCTGAGATGCTTGCTTAAGTCCATAAATGGATCTTTGAAGCTTACAGATCTTGTGATCATCATCACTGGATGTGAAACCAAGCGGCTGTTCCATATAGATATCTTCCTCAAGATGTCCATTTAAGAACGCCATTTTCACATCCATCTGCTATATTTCATAATTGAAATAGGCTGCAACAGCAAGCAATGTGTGGATGGATTTTAGCATGGTTACGGACGAAAAGGTATCCTGATAGTCAATGCCTTCATGCTGACTATAACCTTTCGCTATGAGCCTAGCCTTGAATGTCTCCACATTCCCATCTGTATCTATCTTTCTCTTGAAGATCCATTTACACCCAATAGGTACAATACCTTCAGATGGATCTACCAAGGTCCAGACTTGGTTTGAGTGCATCGAGTCAATTTCTGATCTCATTGCCTCTAACCATTTCTCGGAGTCGATATCTGATATCGCCTCATCATAGGTCTTGGGACCATCACCATGAGCCCCATTTTCTGTGAGGAATATTTTCTTCACATCCTCTTGTATGGTACCTAAGTATCTTTCAGGAGGACGGAAAACCCTAGTCGATCTATGAGGTGGAAGAGGTTGTGTTAAGACTAGTTCTGATTGATTAGGTTCCTCAGGTTCTTTAGCTCATTGCTCTTGGAAGACATTCTCCTTGAGCTTAATTATTCTTCCGATGCCACCATCTTGAATAAACTATTTTTCAAGAAAAATAGCATTTCGACTCACAATCACATTGTGGTCTTCCGAAATATAGAACTAGTATCCTAATGACTCTTTAGGATATCCTATGAACCGAGCTCTAAAAGACCTGAACTCTAACTTGTCTGCCTACTGTCTCTTGACATGAGCCGGACAACCCCAAATTCTGAGATGATTCAGACTTGACTTCTTACCATGCCATATCTCATATGGTGTGGTAGGAACGGTTTTAGAGGGAACCCTATTCAATACATAAATTGCTGTCATGAGACAATATCCTTAAAAAAATTCGGAGAGGTCCGTGAAGCTCATCATGGAATGGACCATATCTAATAGGATCCGATTTTTCCGTTCTGAAACCCCATTGAGTTGAGGCATTCTAGATGGAGTCTATTGAGAGACTATGCCATTGTCCTTAAGATAGTCTAGAAACTTCCGACTAAGGTATTCACCTCCTCGATCTGATCGAAGAACCTTAATAGACTTTCCTGTTTGTTTTTCTACCTCATGTCTGAATTCTTTGAACCTTTCAAAAGCCTCAGACTTGTATTTCATTAGAAATACATACCCGTACCTAGACATATCATCGATAAAGGTAATGAAATAGATGTAGTTGCCTCTAGCCGGCACATCAAATGGACTGCACACATCCGTATGTACTAGGGCAAGTAGGTCTATGGCCCTTTCTCTATGTCCCACAAAAGGAAGCTTGGTCATTTTGCCTTGAAGGCATGATTCACAAACTGGATATGACTCGAAAATCAACGGACTCAATAGTCTGAATTTCTCCAATTTGTTAACCCTGTCTTCTGCTATATGACTAGCCTTAGGTGCCACAGATACTTATCATTTAGACTATCTCTAGGCCTTTTAATTCCTATGGCATTCACATTTTGCTCAATATTAAATACAGATACATCAATATGTAGCTGATAGAGACCGTTAATAAGAAAACCATCTGCAACTTTATTATTTTCATAAAAAATGTTACAATGGTCCTTATGAAAGCTAATCACATAGCTTTCTTGTACTAAACATGAAACAGAAATCAAATTTCTACTTGTGGCAGGCACATAATAACAATCTCTAAGAAATAAATCTAATCCTAATGGTAATCACAGAGGGTAGGTTCCCACGGCCACAGCAGCAACTCTTGCTCCATTTTCGATGCATAGGATCATCTCCCTATCCCTCAGCCTCCTGCTCTCCTCATGACCCTACATAGAAATGCACAAATGAGCACTAGAACCAGAGTCAAGCACCCAATTGGATGTAGAAGAAACCGTAAGATTAGACTTTAAAATGAGCATACCTCTAGAAGGACCATCCTTCTTGTTCTTCAGGGTGGCCAGGTACTGAGGACAGTTTCGCTTCCAATGACCGTCTGATTGGCAGTGGAAATATTTTTCCTTATCAGCAGTCTTCTTCTTCGGTTCTATCTTCTTCTTCTTGCCATCCACCTTCTACTTCTTTGCAGATTTCTTTTTCTTTCCAAAAGACTTTTTCTTAGAAGAAGTCCGCTCCACAGTAAGAACTGAGCCTTTTGAACCCTTCATAGAAAGCTCAGCCGTAACCAGCATGTTCATTAACTCGATCAAGGTACACTGTATCTTATGTATATGAAAGTTCATGATGAACTGACCATATACATCAGACAAGGACTGAAGGATCACATCAATCAAAAAATCTTATCTAAGATGATACCGAGCTTCTCAAGCTCCTCAAGATCCTTGATCATTGTCAAACAATGATCTTGGACTGACTGCTTATCACGCATCTTGGCCTTAAAAAGTCTTTGACAGACTTGATACTTGACCGCGCAACTCTGTTCACCAAACAACTCTTGCAGGTGAGCCAACATTTGGAGGGTAGTCAAAATATTCTCATGTTGGCACTGCAAGTCATCAGACATTGCACCCAATATATAGTACCTTGCTTTGTTATCATCATCTGTCTACTTTTTCAGAGACGCTCTCTGTTCAGCAGTAGGATGTGCTAGCATGGCAGGTGGGTCCTGGTCCAAGACATGGTCAATTTTTTGAAACCTAGAATAATTCTATAGTTTCTCAATCAGTCCTTGAAATTGGATCCAGTCAATCTGTGGGTGTCTAGTATTTTGGTCAGGGAGTTTGAAGCAGACATGTTTCCTGTAGAGAGTCAAAAGTTTTAGTTAGATTTTATAATCAGACTTAACCAATTTATTTAAGAGTTTTATTTTTAAAATAAATTAGGCTCCCACTATTTTTCAGATCCTACACTCTCTTGGTAGAGATGTGAAAATCTCGTGATCAGTGATTTTTAGTGGGTGGTGCGGTCTCACCGACTGGCTCACCACCTCACCTAACAGTTATTAGTGATGGATCAATCGATGAGTGGACAACTCTTATCCAATGATTCTCTAATCATGGTGTACCCAAAACTTGATCTCTAATTCATGAAGCTCACCGTATCCAGGATATTGCTCCAATCCTTAGTTAAGTCAGACCCACCATTTGCACGAACTAGATTCTTGATTGGGTCCCTCACCGTGTCCAGAATATTGAGTCCAACCCATCCTCTAATTCGTAACATCCAATGCCTAATGGACATGGTTGCATCTTTCCGGTGCAACTGAGCCACTGTAATCAGTCGAGAACAATCAACCCCGGAAAGGGCCCGCACATCCACAATGGTGGAAGACCTAGCTTAATATTTTCTTAGAAAGATTTGATTTAGGTCTCATTAAACTTGACTTCACATAGTCATAACAATTATGACTAACCTAGTGGCATGGGTCAGCTCAAATTGTTAGCCACCTCTAATCAGAACTGAGTCGACACATATGGCCAGGTAGTGAGACCGGTGGGAGAGATATGCCATTAACTCGATAAGAACGCATTCAAATCGAGTAGCTCCCAATTAAAAACCAGTCGGTCGCATCTGTCCAACTTACTTTAGACACCAAATTGTCGAACCAGAACTAATTGGGTTAGCCTACAATCTAGGCTCTAACCACTGAGCCAAATTAGGTCTTAACTTGATCGAGTCACATCTAAATGTAATTCGACCTTGACCCAGACTTAATCCTATTAGGCTGGTCAATTATTAGCTTTCATGATCCCACCTAACCAACTCTTGATTCAGTTTGATCAATCGCTAGACCTAATTGAGCTACCCAAGTCCGAACCCAATTTTATGAAAATATCTTAGATCTGAAATTCTCAATTTTAGACCTAACTTAATTTTATAAGCTTAATTCATTAATTAAGTTTGGGTTCATAAACAAAGCATGTAAAATAAATCCTAGGATTTCAGGATCTAGAATTTTGCAAAAAAATAAGTTTTGATTTCTGATTAAGGATGAACGCGCGGCACCCCTACACGTCATATGAACACCCCATTGAATGGGAAGAGAGGGTCTTAAAATCTTACTTCGTTCTTATGACTGGACGGCCATGAGGAACACCTTAATCAGAAATATAAATTTAACTACAAAACTAGTTAGATCTAAATTAACATATCACATATACAATTTAAGATCTAACTAATACATGCTTTGCATACATTTCATGTATCAAAAATTAATCTAATTAATAGGCTTTCAGATCTGATACATCACATATAATATCTAAAAAATAAGATTTAAATTGAACTATTCAAAATTAAATCTATTCTAGACAAGTTACTAGAATAATTCTACAACTAGTCTAGGCATGCAGTAAATCAATTTTATGAAAAAAATAAAATTTTATTTTTATTTTTTGATCTGATTATAACACTTATAACATCAAAAAAATAGAGAATAAATTAGATTTAATTCATAATTTAATCTTATTAAAACATAAGACTTAAGACTATTCATGGATTCAACTAATCCTAGTCTAGTCATGCATCTTATGCATGTTAGATCTTCTTAGATTTAATTTTAAATATTTTAATTTTAGATCCTGTTGGTGCAAAAATCTACCTGCGTCAGAGAAGCTGGAGTCGAGGGAGTCGCGGTCACCGTCGGGACCTGCAAAGAAGTCTAAACCGGAGTTGGAGTTGCTCCGGCAAGACCCTCCGACGCTCAAGTCAGTTCTCTGCCTCAACAAGAATGGAGTGCTCGAACAGAAATTTTAGCAGAGTTTTGGGATAGAAATTAGAGCTTAGAGAATAACGTATCTGAGGTCTCCCTTTTATAGGCGGGGGGTGCGATAGACTGATAGCGACGTTTGTAACCGTCTGGCAGTGGGCCATTCGGGGCCAGAAGGAGCTTGTTATGAAGAGTAGTGGAGTGGAATCATGGCCATCACAGTGACCTGCCACGTGGAGTCTGTTGCGGAGAGTGGAGCAGCATCCGTTGTCGTGACTTGCCAGAGAGTGGAGGAGCCGCGCGGTATCCGTCGCAGGAAGTGGAGCAGAGTCGTGGCCATTATTGTGGTCTGCCAGGGAGTGATGGAGCCGTGCAGAATCCATCACAGGAAGTGGGGCAGAGTCGTGGCTGTTACTATGGCCTGCCAGGGGTGATGGAGCCACGTGGAATCCATCGTAGAAAATGGAGCAGAGTCGTGGCCGTTACTATGGCCTGCCAGGGGGTCCAGACCTGTCGGCCGAAGTTTATTGGAGTCTAATCTCCGTAGAAGTCTGGATGGAGATCATTTGTCGAGGAATCTTGGTCGAGACCTGTCTGCAATAGAAATTCGAAAGGAATTCATCCACAATGAATCTGGCACAGACCGCTCGTGATAGAAATTTGAAGTAGATCATTTGTAGCAGAAGCTCGGAGTGGGTCGCTTGCAGTAGAAGCTCAAAGTCCGACCCTTGTAGGAGTTCGGGGTGAGGTCTACCTGCAACAGGAGTTCAGGGTGGAAGTTCGGCTCCCGTAGGAGCTCGGACGAAGTCTACCTGTTCAGAAAGGAGTCCGGCTCCCGTAGGAATCCGGATGAAGCCTTCTTGCAGTCGGGGGAGGGGACAAAGTCTGGCTCCCGTAGGAGTCCGGATGAAATCTACCTTCAGTCAAAGTCGGGGATGAGGTCCAGCTATCGTAGGAGTCCGGATGAAGTCTACCTGTAGTCGTCCGGCTCCCGTAGGAGTCCGGATGAAGTCTACCTGCATTCAGAGTCGGGGATGAAGTTCGGCTCCCGTAGGAGTCCGGACGAAGTCTTCCTGCAGTTGAAGGAGGGGACGAAGTCTGGCTCCCATAGGAGTCCGGATGAAATCTACCTTCAGTTGGAGTCAGGGATGAAGTCCGGCTCCCGTAGGAGTCCGGATGAAGTCTTCCTGCAGTTGAAGTCAGGGATGAAGTCCAGCTCCCGTAGGAGTCCAGATGAAGTCTTCCTGCAGTTGAAGTTGGGACGAAGTCCGGCTCCCGTAGGAGTCCGATTGAAGTCTACCTGCAGTTGGAGTTGGGGGACGAAGTCCGGCTCCCGTAGGAGTCCGGATGAAGTCTTCCTACAGTTGAAGTCGGGGATGAAGTCCAGCTCCCGTAGGGTCCGGATGAAGTCTTCCTGCAGTTGAAGTCGGGGATGAAGTCCGGCTCCCGTAGGAGTCCGGATGAAGTCTTCCTGCAGTTGAAGTCGGGGATGAAGTCCGGCTCCGTAGGAGTCCGGATGAAGTCTTCCTGCAGTTGAAGTCGGAGATAAAGTCCGGCTCCCGTAGGAGTCCGGATGAAGTCTTCCTGCAGTTGAAGTCGGGGACGAAGTCCAGCTCCCGTAGGAGTCCGGTTGAAGTCTACCTACAGTTGGAGTTGGGGGACGAAGTCCGGCTCCCGTAGGAGTCCGGATGAAGTCTTCCTACAGTTGAAGTCAGGGACGAAGTCTGGCTCCCGTAGGAGTCCGGATGAAGTCTTCCTGCAGTTGAAGTCGGGGACGAAGTTTGGCTCCCGTAAGAGTCCGGATGAAGTCTACCTACAGTTGAAGTCGGGGACGAAGTCTGGCTCCCGTAGGAGTCCGGATGAAGTCTTCCTGCAGCCGAAGTCGGAGATGAAGTCCGGCTCCCGTAGGAGTCCGGATGAAGTCTTCCTGCAGTTGAAGTCAGGGACGAAGTCCGATTCCCGTAGGAGTCCGGATGAAGTCTATCTGTAGTTGAAGTTGGGGACAAAGTCCGGCTCCCGTAGGAGTCTGGATGAAGTCTTTTTGCAGTCGAAGTCGGAGATGAAGTCTGGCTCCCGTAGGAGTCCGGATGAAGTCTACCTGCAATTGAAGTCGAAGACGAAGTCCGGCTCCCGTAGGAGTCCGGATGAAGTCTACCTGCAGTTGGAGTCGGGGATGAAGTCCGGCTCCCGTAGGAGTCCGGGCGAAGTCTTCCTGCATTCGGAGTCGGGGATAAAGTCCGCTCCCGTAGGAGTCTGGATGAAGTCTACCTGCAGTTGAAGTCGGAGACGAAGTCCGGCTCCAGTAGGAGTCCGGATGAAGTCTACCTGCAGTTGGAGTCGGGGACGAAGTCTGACTCCCGTAGGAGTCCAGGCGAAGTCTTCCTGCAGTCAGAGTCGGGGATGAAGTCCGGCTCCCGTAGGAGTCTGGATGAAGTCTACCTGCAGTTGGAGTCGGGATGAAGTCCGACTCCCGTAGGAGTCCGGATGAAGTCTACCTGCAATTGAAGTCGGGGACGAAGTCCGGCTCCCGTAGGAGTCCGACTGAATTCTACCTGCAGTTGGAGTTGGTGATGAAGTCCGGCTCCCGTAGGAGTCCGGGCGAAGTCTTCTGCAGCCGGAGTCGGGGACGAAGTCTGGCTCCCGTAGGAGTCCGGATGAAGTCTACCTGCAATTGGAGTCGGGGACGAAGTCCGGCTCTCGTAGGAGTCTGGATGAAGTCTACCTGCAATTGAAGTCGGGGATGAAGTCCGACTCCCGTAGGAGTCCGGGCGAAGTCTTCCTGCAGCCGGAGTCGGGGACGAAGTCCGGCTCCCGTAGGAGTCCGGATGAAGTCTACCTGCAGTTGAAGTCGGGGATGAAGTCGGCTCCCGTAGGA
Source organism: Elaeis guineensis (assembly GCF_000442705.2). NCBI lineage: Eukaryota > Viridiplantae > Streptophyta > Magnoliopsida > Arecales > Arecaceae > Elaeis > Elaeis guineensis. The sequence continues at coordinate 67,151,878 of NC_025999.2, forward strand.
GTCCAGCTGAAGTCTACCTGTAGTTGGAGTCGGGGATGAAGTCCGTCTTCCGTAGGAGTCTGGGTGAAGTCTTCCTGCAGTTGAAGTCGGGGACGAAGTCCGGCTCCCGTAGGAGTCCGGATGAAGTCTACCTGCAATTGAAGTCGGGGACGAAGTCCGGCTCCCGTAGGAGTCCGGATGAAGTCAACCTGCAGTTGGAGTCGGGGATGAAGTCCGGCTCCTGTAGGAGTCCGGATGTAGTCTAGAAGGTGGTCGATCATCATGGAAACTTGGGTGGAGTCTGTCCATCGTGAAGAATCCGGTCGACGATGGTGGGGGCTTATCCGTCGGCAAAACTTGAGAATGTTGCGGAGGCTCGACCGCCAGAGAGGTTTGGAAAGATGTCGCCGAAGGTCGGAAGTCGGTAGAATCTCCGGAGGGTCACTCCTGTCGCGAACTTCAGCTGGGGGGTATTTTATACCCAACATCAGTCCCCCTACTTCCGAGTTCGAGTTTCGAATGAAGGAAGTATAGAAAAATTTTCACAACCGAAGTTGTCCCCTTGAATCCTGTGCACGATCGCCCTCAGATATTCTGGCATTTAATGCGCGCGTGCTGGAGTCTTTTCAAATCGGGGCGATCCGAAGGACCTTTTGAATTTCCGCTGGAGCGTTGGCCCAGGTACGGTACAGTAATGGCTCTGTCAGCTGTCAGCTGCTTTTAGCCACCTGCGGTGGCGAGTGGGACACATGGCGAGTGTGGGTCGGCTTGGGGAGATCCGCGATCATTATAGCGCCGGATCCCAGGGTCTATTTAAACCCGCCTTTCCACCTTTAGGAGTCTCATTCCACCTGAGAGTTCTGTCGGTGTCTGCCTTCTCTCCGAGAGCTCTGACCCTCTTTGGCATCCACCTTGGCCCTAAGCATTCTTCGAGCCATCCCTGTCCTCGCCCCTCTGCATCCTTCGAAGCGACCTAGGTTAGTCCCGGAACTTTCGTTTCTCTTCTTGCCATCTAGGTGCCCTTTCTCCTCCATTTTCCTTCTGCCGCATTCCCCTGGTTTGGTCCCCCGCGAACCTTTCGCCTCTTATTTCGCCTGATATTTTTGAGATTTTTAGGATCCTTGTTTGAGATATCTTCTGGCACCTCCACCTCTAGTGGTTCCGGGAGTTCGTCCGCCTCAGCCCCCCAGAACCCTCATTCTGTAGACGAACCCTCATCTAGGGCTGGGTCTCGCCCGATTTTTGCGTCGGACGTCATTCCTTGTTCTCTGACTTCGGATGAACTTTTACTGATAAGGATTCAATATGGAATTCCTCCGGAGTATGATCTGGAGCTTCCTGGTCCTGCCGACCGGGCTAGCACCCCCCCACCTAGCCGTTTCTGCCTATACCAGAAGGCCTTTCGTGCGGGCTCCGTCTTCCGCTTCCGCCCTTTGTCGTCGCTCTTTTTCATTTTTTATACATTTCTTTGGCTTCAGTTGCACCAAATTTCTTTAGATTTCTGATAGGGTTCCTCTCCCTTTGCCACGTAGTCGAAGTTCAGCCATCTCTTTCTTTGTTTAGGTATTTTTACACCTTCAAGTGCCACCCCTCGACAAAGGACTGGTGGTATTTCTCCCCCCAGTTTGGCAAGAAGGGGTTGCTGAAAGGTGCTCCTTCTTCAATCCATAACTGGAAGGAGAAGTACCTCTTCATCCAATGCCCACCTTGAAGCTGGGATTGCCCCCTTGGGGCTCCCTGAGGGACTCTATCCGTCGGGCTCCTAGCCTAGGGGAGGATGACCTTCAAGCCGTCCGAGGCTTCTTGGTTATTCGGCTCCTTCCCTTCCTAACCTTCTGAAGGAGCAGTTTTTGTTCAACATCGGCTTGAGCCCCCTGGATCCTATGAGTATCCCATCTTTCTTTTCCTCTTCTTTTCTCCTGCTCTGCTTCTCTCTCTCTCTCTCTCTCTTTTTGCGTGTCACTTCTTCCTTTTTCGCCCCATCACTGATCTTTTTTTTTTTTTTAGGAATGGATGTCGAAGCAGCACAGATGCTCACCAGGGGCCTCAAGGCTCACAAAAGAAAAGGCATCGCAGCCTCCGGATCGGCAAAGAAGGCCAGAACGGAGGAGACGAGCTCGGCCACCCCTGCTCAGGTGGCCCTCGCGGTCGACGTTCCTTCAGACGCCGAACCTCCGGCTCCCTGGGCCTCTTACGGAGTTCCCCCGCTAAGGTTCCTGCTTCGGGGGCCCGCTTCGAGGAGGTGCCAGGGGTTGAGAGGGGGAGGAGAAGGAAGTCGGTGGCCCGCAGGGTGAGTAGCCGTCGAGCCGCCATCAAAGAGTCCCACGGTTTCGAAGAAGAGCCGGGGGAGAATCCCTTTAATGACAGGGACCTGATAAAGTGACTGGTCGACGGCTGCATCCTGCCCGAAGTCGTCTAGAGGATTGTTCGCGCCGATCCCGAACAGTGGGTTTGGGACTCCTTAGGGTCCTTTCTCGAGGTGAACAGATTCATCTTCCTTCTTCCCCTCGCACCTTTGTTTGATTAATTCTTCAACTTTCATTCTGACCTCCTGGCCGCCCTTGTAGATCGGGCACCAGCTCCTTGCCAACATCGAGGCGACAAATCGGGTGAGGAGGGATGCCATCCAGGCAGAGGAGAGTCACCGGGCCGAAGTCGCTCGCCTCAAAGAAAAGTCCGCCGAGGTAGCCAACCTCTAAGAGGCCCTTGAGAAAGAAAAGCAAGCCTCGGAGAAGACGGTGAGGAAGGCGGAGGCCGAGGTCGTAAATTTGACGGAGCAGATTCTGGTTCTGATCTCGGAGGCTAGGGTCCTAGCAGTGGAGGAGTTTAAGGCCTCCATGAAGATGAGGGACCTGAACATCAAATTCGGCCAAGAAGCATTCATCAAAGGATTCGAGCTCTGTCAAGAGAAGGTGGTCAAGAAATTTTTCGAGCTCGACCTCAGCTTCTTGGATGAGGCGTCTGAAGATGAAGCCGGGCCCTCTCACACTGCCACTGCCACCGCAGCCCCCCTTCCGAGAACACCGAGTTCTCCAACTCCTATTTTAGAGGTCTGAGACCTCTGAATTTGTATTTTTCTTTTATTACAATTTTTTTTATCTTTAAGAAACATTCAATCAATAAAATTGGATTTTTTCTTATGGAGGGCTTCTCCACTCTGCTCCCCCCTGTTTTTTGTTTTTCTTTCTGCAATGAGATGCGCCTTGACGCTTTTATCTCCCGATGGCAGTGTCCTGTCGAAGTGCTTCCCTTGCCACAGGAGATTCCGCTGAAGTCCACGATCCAACGTCTGAAGAAGAAAGTTCATCATTTAACAAAAGGGTCGAAGGAGATGGAGGGCGAACTTCACAGGTTGAGGGAGAGCCACTCTGAGGCCACCACGGAGGCCACCTACTTTCGGAACCTCCACGTGAAGGGGATCATGGAGTACAGCCAAAGAAAAGCGAACTTCGAGAAGGAGCTTGAGGAACATAAGAAGCGTGCCTGCGATCGATCTTGGGCTCAAGTTGTCAAGATCAGCTCTCTCAAAGTGGAGCTGTCGGCTGCACAGGAGAGGATTAGCCAGTTGGAAGGAAGCTCATCCCGGCTTTCGACTCGGACCGACTGTGATCGAGAATGGTCGAAGAAGTTCTCCGACCTTCAGCAACAGCTCCAGGATGCCGAGGCGCGTATCGGGCTGGCTAGTGCAAGCAGATGGATGACTATAGGGGGAAGCTCAGGATGACGACCGACGAGGTTGCCCGCCTTCAAAGGCAGCTAGCTGAAGGAGCTCAGTTTGCTCCTATTCGGGATCCCGACGAACTCCAATCCCTGAAAAAAATCATAGAAGAGCTATCTGTCGCCCTTGGGGAGGAGAAGGTCGAACTGCAGTAATTGAAGATCCAGCTGGTATACGAGTAGCGGGCAGTCAAGGACACAGAGGCAGAATCTGAGGTCTTGAGAAAAAGACGCTGAGAGGTGGAGAACGAAAGCCAGCGGCTTCATCGGAGATATATGAAAATGCTAATGAGAGATAAGGAATTGGAAGAAGAAGTTGAGAGCTTAAGGCACTCCCTGATGAGGGTCGAAGCCGAAAGTTCAAAGTCGGAGAAAGCCGGGCCCCCTTAGGGCTCTTTTTGCCTTTCGTCCTTCCATGTGTCTTCTTTTACCGCTTGTTTGTTTGTTGGCATTGTTGTTTCTTCTTTTTTTTTTCGGCCTTCCAGGCTCTGTAACGCACATTTTGCTAATGAAATGAAAAGGTCTTTGTTACCTTACCCATACGTCATGTTGAATTATCGTGCATCGGACTTCTTTCATTTTTGTCCCGTGCGATGTCGATGTTGTTCGAAGGTTTTTGTTTATCTTTGTATTAGGTCATCATTACCGAGTTTCTTGTGCTTTTGATTGGTTCGGCGTCGACACCGCTTGGAGATTTCTAGCCATCGCCGTGTTGATTTGCCTTTTTGTTCGTGACCGTAGATCTTACTTTCTCTTCCTCCTTCATGGAGATGAGGTCCTTTGTGCTTTTAGTGTAGTTTGGCCTCCATTTTTCGTTAGGGTAGGCCGTCGCTGTTCCTTCACATTTCCCTCCTTCTTTTGGGCAAGGGTTCTCCCTAGCTTTTCACGGAGTCGCGGTAGCGTAGAAGGGCCATCGAGAGGATTTTCTTCTTTCTTGTCGGGTCTCGAATGGCCGGACCTTAATTGGTGTCAGGACGGGGTTCTTCTCCTATTTCTGATGTGATCGATTTCAGCTCAGGTTAGGACGAGATTCTCCTTCTGTTCCTAACAGGGCTGCGGGGGCACATATGGATGCTGTATGGCCTCTCCCCCCATCCAGTCTGCAAGTAACTGGGCCTTCGACCTTGTTCATGTTAGGGCGAGGTTCTCCTCCTATCCCTAACATGGCTGTGGGGGCGCATAAGGATGCTGTGTGGCCTCTCCCCCCATCCGATCTACAAATAATCGAGCCTTCGACCTTGCTCATGTTAGGGCGAGGTTCTCCTCCTGTCCCTAACATGGCTGTGGGGGTGCATATGGATGCTACATGGCCTCTCCCTCCATCCGATCTACAAATAATCGGGCCTTCGACCTTGCTCATGTTAGGGCGAGGTTCTCCTCCTGTCCCTAACATGACTGTGGAGGCGCATATAGGCGCTGTGTGGCCTCTCCCCCCATCCGATCTACAAATAACCGGGCCTTCGACCTTGCTCATGTTAGGGTGAGGTTCTCCTCCTGTCCCTAACATGGTTGCGGGGGTGCATATGGGCGCTGTGTGGCCTCTCCCTCCATCCGATCTATAAATAACCGGGCCTTCGACCTTGCTCATGTTAGGGTGAGGTTCTCCTCCTATCCCTAACATGGCTGTGGGGGCGCATATGGGCGCTGTGTGGCCTCTCCCTCCATCCGATCTACAAATAACGGGCCTTCGACCTTGCTCATATTAGGGCGAGGTTCTCCTCCTATCCCTAACATGGCTGTGGGGGCGCATATGGGCGCTGTGTGGCCTCTCCCCCCATCCGATCTAAAAATAATCAGACTTTCAACTTTGCCCACATTAGGGTTTGTTTTCATTGTCCGAAGGGGTCATCCCCTGTCGTTACAAGTCCATGCCAAAAAGGAAAGATGTGCAAGTCTGAAAGGAATCTTGATTTAAAACGGGGTCGTTCGCAATATATTTACAAGTTTTTCAAATCCCAGGGTTGTAGAAGGTCTGCTTCCTGTCAAGGTCCTCCAGAGATGGAGTTGATGATCCCAATTGGAGGCCGATCTCCGGGCTGCTCTTCCCTCCTCGGCGGCTCAGGCTGTGGCAGGGCCCTTGGTCGATCCTCTCTACCCTCAGGCCGGCATCGAATGAACTTGTCGAGCCGACCTCGTCTGATGAGCTCCTCGATTTCATCTCGGAGCTGAATGCATTCCTCCATGTCGTAGCCATGGTCACGATGGTAGAGGCAGAACTTATTAGGATTGCGCTTCCCAGGGTGTGTACGCATCCTTTCTGGCCTTGGGAGCTGCTCTCTGACTTCTATCAGCACCTGGATTTTCGATGCGTTGAGGGGGGCATAGCTACGGAATCTCCCTGGGGGAGAGCCCCGTCGAACTCGATGCTCCGGGCTTCTCTGCCTGCGTGCTCGAGGAGGGGTCTGGGCACGCTTGTGCCCGGGAGGAGTTTGAGAACGTGGCCAAACTTCTCTCGGCCCTTTTTTGACTGCGGGCCTACTCGAGTCTCCCGCCTGCCGCTCTCTCGCAGTCTCCTCGTCCTTCATCTTGAAGGCTTCTTCTGCTCGGGCGTACCCCTCGGCCCGAGCCAACAAATCAGCAAAATTCCTGGGGTACTTCTTTTTCAGGGAGAATAGAAGGTCGTTCTTCTGAAGGCCGCCTTTCAAAGCGGCCATCACGACCGATTGGTCCAAGTTCCAGACCTCCAGCGTGGCGACATTGAAACGGTTGACGTAAGCCCGAATGGACTCCCCCTCCCTCTGCTTGATGTTGATGAGGGACTCCGAACCCTTCCGGGGACGCCTGCTGCTAACAAAATGAGCCACAAACTGGTGGCTCATCTGATCAAAGGAAAAGATGGTATCCGGCTTCAGCATCGAGTACCAATTTCTCGCTGCTCCCTTCAAGGTGGATGAAAAAGCTCGACACAGGATGGCGTCGGGCACGCCATGAAGCAGCATCATTATCCGGAAGGCCTCCAGGTGGTCAACTGGGTCCGAAGTCCCGTCGTAGCTTTCAAATTGAGGGAGCTTGAAGTTCGGCGGGATCGATTCCTGCATGATCATTTGAGAAAAGGGAGGGTCAGTACAAATGTCCTCACCATAAGCGGAGGGAGCGTGGCGGAGTTCTTCGATCCGCCGGTTCATCTCCTGGAGCCTCCGATCCAGAAAATCCTCTTGACTATGGGTCTCGAGGATCTTCTGGCAGAATGAAGGTAGAGATCTTTCAGGGGTGGAATCATGATCTGACTAAGGGCTCTCCACCCTTGGATTCATCTTTTAGGGAAAGACGGGGCGGCTGGACCAAGTGGCCCGCCCTACCGCCAGATTTTGGAGTTCCGACGACATTCTCTCCAGTCGCACTGACGTCTACGGCTGTTGCTGCTGCTGCATGGCCTGCACCGCTTCAGCGAGGCCTCTGACCTGCTGGGCCAGTAGGTCAAATTGTTTCGTGCCAACCGCCGTTGCCAGAGGAGGAGGGGAGGGTGGAAAACTGGAGGTGAGGCCGGAGCCTGAGATCTGGCCGCAGAGGTCGTGGATCGCCATGTGGATGCTTTGCGGGGAGGCATCGGGCGAAGATCTAGTGGGAGGAGGAGAGGACGTCGGAAAAGATGACCGGAGGCGGTCCTGTTGAGCGCTCCTTTAAGAACAAGGGTACTGTGAAGGCTCAGGACCCCTTCCTCTAGCGCCAATCCTATTGGTGCAAAAATCCACCTGCGTCGGAGAAGCTAGAGTCGAGGGAGTCGCGGTCACCGTCGGGACCTGCAAAGGAAGTCTAAACCGGAGTTGGGGTTGCTCCGGCAAGACCTTCTGACGCTCAAGTCAGTTCTCTGCCTCAACAAGAATGGATGCTCGAACGGAAATTTTAGCAGAGTTTTGGGATAGAAATTAGAGCTTAGAGAATAACATATCTGGGGTCCTCCTTTTATAGGCGGGGGGTGCGATAGACTGATAGCGACGTTTGTAACCGTCTGGTAGTGGGCCGTTCGGGGCCAGAAGAAGCTTGTTATGAAGAGTAGTGGAGTGGAATCGTGGCCATCACCGTGACCTGCCATGTGGAGTCTGTTGCGGGGAGTGGAGCGGCGTCCGTTGTCGTGACTTGCCAGAGAGTGGAGGAGCCACGCAGTATCCATCGCAGGAAGTAGAGCAGAGTCGTGGCCATTATTGTGGTCTGCCAGGGAGTGATAGAGCCACACGAAATCCATTGCAGGAAGTGGAGCAGAGTCGTGGCCGTTACTATGGCCTGCCAGGGAGTGATGGAGCCACGTGGAATCCATCGCAGGAAACGAAGCAGAGTCGTGGCCATTACTATGGCCTGCCAGGGGGTCCAGACCTGTCGGTCGAAGTTCGGTTGGAGTCTGATCTCCGTAGAAGCCTGGATGGAGATCATTTGTCGAGGAATCTCGATCGAGGCCTGTCTGCAATAGAAATCCAAAAGAAATTCATCCACAATGAATCCGGCACGGACCGCTCGTGATAGAAATTTGAAGTAGATCATTTGTAGCAGAATCTCGGAGTGGGTCGCTTACAGTAGAAGCTCGGAGTCCGGCCCTTGTAGGAGTTCGGGGTGAGGTCTACCTGCAACAGGAGTTCAGGGTGGAAGTCCGGCTCCCGTAGGAGCTCGGACGAAGTCTACGTATTCGGGGAAGGAGTCCGGCTCCCGTAGGAATCCGGACGAAGCCTTCCTGCAGCCGGGGGAGGGGATGAAGTCCGGCTCCCGTAGGAGTCCGAATGAAATCTACCTTCATCAGAGTCAGGGATGAGGTCCGGCTCCCGTAGGAGTCCGGATGAAGTCTACCTATAGTCGTCCGACTCCCGTAGGAGTCCGGATGAAGTCTACCTGCATTAAGAGTCGGGGAGAAGTCTGGCTCCCATAGGAGTCTGGACGAAGTCTTCCTGCAGTGGAAGGAGGGGACGAAGTCCGGCTCCTGTAGGAGTCCGGATGAAATTTACCTTCAGTTGGAGTCGGGGATGAAGTCTGGCTCCCGTAGGAGTCAGAATGAAGTCTTCCTGCAGTTGAAGTCAGGGACGAAGTTCGGCTCCCGTAGGAGTCCGGATGAAGTCTTTCTGCAGTTGAAGTCGGGGATGAGTCTGGCTCCCATAGGAGTCCGGTTGAAGTCTACCAGCAGTTGGAGTTGGGGGACGAAGTCTGGCTCCCGTAGAAGTCTGGATGAAGTCTTCCTGCAGTTGAAGTCGGGGACGAAGTCTGGCTCCCGTAGGAGTCCGGATGAAGTCTTCCTGCAGTTGAAGTCGAAGTCGGGGACGAAGTCCGGCTCCCGTAGGAGTCCGGATGAAGTCTTCCTGCAGTTGAAGTCGGGGATGAAGTCCGGCTCCCGTAGAATTCTGGATGAAGTCTACCTGCAGTTGAAGTCGGGGATGAAGTCCGGCTCCCGTAGGAGTTCGGATGAAGTCTTCCTGCAGTTGAAGTCGGAGATGAAGTCCACTTTCGTAGGAGTCCGGATGAAGTCTACCTGCAGTTGAAGTCGGGGACGAAGTCCGGCTCCCATAGGAGTTCGGATGAAGTCTTCCTGCAGCCGAAGTCGGGGATGAAGTCCAGCTCCCGTAGGAGTCCGGATGAAGTCTTCCTGCAGTTGAAGTCAGGGATGAAGTCCGGCTCCCGTAGGAGTCCGGATGAAATCTACCTGCAGTTGAAGTCGGGGACGAAGTCTGGCTCCCGTAGGAGTCCGGATGAAGTCTTCCTGCAGCCGAAGTCGGGAATGAAGTCCGGCTCCCGTAGGAGTCCGGATGAAGTCTACCTGCAATTGAAGTCGGGGATGAAGTCCGGCTCCCATAGGAGTCTGGATGAAGTCTACCTGCAGTTGGAGTCGGGGACGAAGTCTGGCTCCCGTAGGAGTCCGGGCGAAGTCTTCCTGCAGCCGGAGTCGGGGACGAAGTCCGGCTCCCGTAGGAGTCCGGATGAAGTCTACTTGCAGCTGAAGTCGGGGATGAAGTCCGGCTCCCGTAGGAGTCCGGATGAAGTCTACCTGCAGTTGGAGTCGGGGATGAAGTCCGGCTCCCGTAGGAGTCCGGGCGAAGTCTTCCTGCAGCCGGAGTCGGAGACGAAGTCCGGCTCCCGTAGGAGTCGGATGAAGTCTACCTGCAGTTGGAGTCGGGGACGAAGTCTGGCTCCCGTAAGAGTCCGGATGATGTCTACCTACAATTGAAGTCGGGGACGAAGTCCGGCTCCCGTAGGAGTCCGGCTGAAGTCTACCTGCAATTAGAGTCGGGGACGAAGTCCGGCTCCCGTAGGAGTCCGGGCGAAGTCTTCCTGCAGCCGGAGTCGGGGATGAAGTCCGGCTCCTGTAGGAGTCCGGATGAAGTCTACCTGCAGTTGGAGTCGGGGATGAAGTCCGGCTCCCGTAGGAGTCCGAATGAAGTCTACCTGCAATTGAAGTCGGGGATGAAGTCCGGCTCCCGTAGGAGTCCGGCTGAAGTCTACCTGCAGTTGGAGTCGGGGATGAAGTCCGGCTCCCGTAGGTGTTCGAGCGAAGTCTTCCTGCAGTCAGAGTCAGGGACGAAGTCCGGCTCCGTAGGAGTCCGGATGAGGTCTACCTGCAGTTGAAGTCGGGGACGAAGTCCGGCTCCCGTAGGAGTTCAGCTGAAGTCTACCTGCAGTTGGAGTCGGGGATGAAGTCCGGCTCCCGTAGGAGTCTGGGCGAAGTCTTCCTGCAGTTGAAGTCGGGGACGAAGTCCGACTCCCGTAGGAGTCCGGATGAAGTCTACCTGTAATTGAAGTCGAGGACGAAGTCCGGCTCCCGTAGGAGTCTGGATGAAGTCTACCTGCAGTTGGAGTTGGGGATGAACTCCGGCTCCTGTAGGAGTCCGGATGCAGTCTAGAAGGTGGTCGATCATCGTGGAAACTTGGGTGGAGTTTGTCCATCGTGAAGATTCCGATCGACGCTGGTGGGGGCTTATCCGTCGGCAAAACTTGGGAGTGTTGCGGAGGCTCGGCCGCCAGAGAGGTTCGGAAAGATGTCGTCGAAGGTCGGAAGTCGGTAGAATCCCTGGAGGGTCACTCCTGTCACGAACTTCGACTGGGGGGTATTTTATACCCAACAGATCCTATCACATCTGATGTGATATCTGAAATCTTTAATATCAGATAAATTAAAATTAAAATCAGATCTAAATTAGATCTAAAATAGAGCCAACAACCTGACTCTGATACCAGTTGAAGGAGGAAAATCGCTTTTTCTCGTAGGATCTTTCAGATTTCATCAAATCTAGGGCAGAATAATTTTAAAAAAAAATTATTCTATATATATTTCAGATTTAAGTCTCTAGATCTAATCTTCATATCTAATATTAAGTCTAAAATAAATCTAAAAGGGATGAGGAAACAAGTAATACCTCAAGGGTAATCTGATTACCCTGTAGATGATCTCTGCACAGTCCGAGGTTCTGATGTAGCCATGCAAGTACCTGGCCTCTACCGATATCCACTCAGGCAGGATCTAGAACATCTTCTCCTCATGAATCTATGCTCCAAAAATTAGATCTAAATCTGATTAGGAAGATCTTCAAAAGTCTTCCTGAAGTTGGAGCAGCAGCCTATTGAAGAAGTCCTGCAGCCTTCTGTTCCAGGCGTCACCATGCCTTGGATCTTTGCCAGATGGATGTCCAACTCTTTGGACATGAAGAGGGGAGGAAGGGGAGTAGGGAGGACATAGAGAAGTGGAGATAGGGTGGCAGCTATTGAGTTTTGTGCATAAAACAACTTCTACCTCGAAACCTTAGGCGCAGCAAGGTTTATTTATACCCTGTATGCTGTGCAGTGCCACATCATTCAACCAATCAGAAAATTCCAATAAATTTTGAAAAAATTTTGATTGGTGGAGTGATATCATCTGATCATATCAGATAAGAACCCCACCTTATCTCCAAAAGATGGTGCCAACATTGGATAAGCACAAATAGAGGTGGCGCCCAAGAGTTTAAATTGATCAAGACTCTCCAATCCTTATCCACTTGGGGTGCCCACTTTAATCCAATTGGGCTCACACCATAATCTAATTATGGCACCTAATTTGATGTGGCTTGGCTTGTGGACACTCCACAAAAATCCTCCAATGAGCCCTCTTCAGTTTAAGACCCATATGTCAACTTTTGACAGATGTCCTAAAATGAAATTGAAAGGTGCTAAGAATTAGCAGGTGTTGTCTTAAATTCATCTCATGAATTAAGACAAGCCTTTTCTGAGCTGGATAAGCTTCATTTAAACTGAGAAAAATCTTTCTAAGGTTCTCTGGATGAGTCAAATCATATTTGGCTCAGTAGAGACAGAAAAGATTACACGAGGAGAAAGTTAGGCTCAATCATGTGCTAGCACGATTTCCTTGAACCTAATTGGATCTTATCCAAATCAATTGGGTTAGCCCAATTGATGATATCCAGATCCTAATCCTTATTTGTGTGATTTAGTTAGGTTCAATTCTGTATGATAATGAGACATGTCGTGATCTCATCATCGACATCATCGAAACTCCTTTTGATGGACCAGAATTCTTCTGATTCAGATAATTAGAATGATCGATCATCAATATCATTCTAATTGCTCCCAAAATCTATCAGTGACACCTAGCAGTATGTGGTGGCAACCCATCAAAACTGAAGATGAACCTCTTGGTGCAGCTATCTGTGTGATTGAGTTCCTCTGTCATGAGTCCCGACTGAATTAGGATTAAGGTGAACTGTCAAACCCAACATCAGTCATATGAGTTAATCAATCGATCCGAGTCCGATGTGAAATCTTAATGGAAAATTTTTTTTCATTATTTCACTTTGCCATGGTCATGAGCTTAAGGACTCGATCTTTCAATTATCATAGGACTACTCTCATCTACCGAGGTTGATAGATCCCATCTTGGTGCGACCTAGTTCCTACAATGAATATGCTACAGCCAACATACACCTCAGGATTTTGAATGGCTAGAAGATCGAGTTATGGTATAGTCAAACTATAACATACTCAAGATGAACTGTCGATGCACCTCAGATCAAAGAAATAGACACACAACTGCAGCATCGAGCTAGTCATTGACGAGAAAGTAGACTTCCTTATGACTGCTCGAAGTGGTCACGCTCAGTACTCTCATTCTCAATGAATACCTGTACTCTCGCTCTGATATCTCCACACCGTAGACTCAAGATACATCTACCCTAAGGAAGCGATCGTACACCAACTTTCTGGATCGATCACCATCCTCGTGATGATCCTATGGTCATGAGCTGTTTATGAGTTAGTTATGTAAATTCATGCTTTAAATTTTCAACTCTTGAAAATATGAATTTATATTCCTACTAATTCAAAGGATGTATCATAGACACAATGTACACAATGTGATAGAAGAATAACTCTTTTATTCATTTATAGTCAAAATTTCAAATTTATCCTTAGATCTGTACAAGAATATGTCAGTCGATCTGGCATCTAGGGCACACATCTAACATATGTATGTGTGTGTGTGTGTATATGTATATGTATATGTATGTATGTATCTATATATGTGTGAGCGCGCGCGCACGCACACACACAGATATATATATATATATATATATGTACACACACACATACATACATACATACATATATCAAGTCCTTTTGCAATTTAAATGGTATACAGAGCAACATGTTTATCCAACCCAACCCGATCTGGATATTAAATGGGATAAATGGGTTAAATAGATCGAACTTCTAAAACTAGATCCCTTTTCTTTAATATCTTGTTAGGTTGGACATAACATAAAACTAATAAAAACCTAATAAAAATAAGTGACAACCATATCTGAACCTCTAGGATATATAATATGTAAATATACATAAGATGTGGTTATTGGATATTATATATCGAGGAGGATCATAGGACTTGATGTCGACTATTTTGGATACTGTGGGTAGAGATGGATAGAATCCAAGAGCGAAATCAACCATGTTGAAAGCCAAGTCTGAGCTAAACTTTCAAAGGCCATAATTTGATTATATGATATTCGATTTCAATGATATCTTTTTTAAATCGGATAATTTTAAGTGGCAACCATAAGGGGATGGTGCTCCTACCATCAAGCTTAAATTCCTTTATTTAGGATCCAAAATGGGATGGTCAAACCAAAAAAAATTTTTTTAGAGAATATTTTAATCGAGCATATCTCCTAATCCACCACTTTTAAAATTTCAGTATTTTCAAGTTTATTTCTACTGGTCTTATCTATTTTAGAAAAATTAGTCATATTGGAATCGACATGATGAATCTGACTCGAGCCTAACTAAAGACATATCTCATCTTTATGAATATGACTCTATAACTTAGTTTTTGATGATCAATTAATTATAAGGGGATACAAAATCTTGCTTTCGTCCATTCTTCTCTCTTTTCTTTCTCTCCCTAATGAGATCACAGGATGTCCTCTAGCAAAGGTTTATATGTCTCCATTTTTCTATTCCTTACAGGAATTCATTTTACGATAGTGAAAGAGACATCTTCAATCCATATTTGAATTGTATAGAATCTAAATAGTGCATATTTGATAACTGAGTAGCCAATTTAGTTGCTTCATAATCGGTAGAATGTAACCAACCATCCACTACTCATTAACCAATTATGATTAGTAAACTAGAAGTGAACTTAGCCCAATACTAATGCTTCTTTCTGCTTGTCTCCTAAAGACTCTAGCTTCACTTCACCACAAATAATATACTATTAGTGATAACACTATCGTGACGTACTATATGTCATCACAAATAATATGTTGGAAATAATATTTTGGTGGTGCGTTATATGTCATCACAAATAACATATTAATCATAACAACTTTTAAGTAGTATACTATGTGTCACCATAAATATTACTCTTTTTTGTAATGATATCTTTGTTGTCACAAATAATATACTAATCAAGATGACTTTTTAATGATACACTACATGCCATCATAGATAGTACACACTATAAGAAATTAGACTATTAGCGATGGCTAATAGCCATCGCTAATAGTTGATTTGCCATCGCCAATACTATTAGCGACGGCACCCCATAGCTAATTGGTGGTCAAAAAATTCTAGTCGCTAATTATCCTTATTAGCAATGAATTTATTAGCCGTCATTAATAATAGATATTAGTGATGACATTAACGACAGCTAAATTTTATTACTATTTATTTTTTTATTTTTAAATAAAATGTTAAAAAAAATTAAAAATAATTAGCGATCGCTTTGTTGTCGCTAATGCTGTCGCTAATAAGTATTAGCAATAGCTAAAGTCATGCTAATGCCGTCGGTAATATTTAATTTTTTTAAAAAAATCTATATTTTGTTATTAGTAATGACTAAAGCCATCGCTAATGCCTTTGGTAATAATTAATTTTATTTATTTAAAAAATCTATAATAATATTTTTTGAAAATCTATTTTAATTAATCACAATCAATTATGGTTCTTAATATCTGTTATAATTAAAATCCAAAGGTAATATAATAATCAAAAATAAAAAACTAATTATATTATAATAAAAATATAAATTATATAATTTTACAAGCAATATCAAAAAAAATACAATACATCAAAATAAAAAAAAATTAATTTGAATCCTCCTCGTCATCCTTCTCCTCATCCTCTTGCTTCTCTCCAGCAGCTGATGGATGAGAGCCAAATGTTCCAGCATTCTGAAATAAAAAAAAATAAAATATTATTAATAAATTTTGATACAGAGGTGTATCTTTCGGTATACTCTTTTGATTCTCGAACAGATTATTCCTACACATTCCATTCAATCATACAGAACTATAAACACTCCCAGGCCATCAATTGGATGGTTAAATTAATTTTTAGCCCCTTGATCTCCTTCTAACTCAAGTCTAAATATGTGATGCTTCTAAATATAAAAAATTTAAAATAAATAAAAAGATTTATTAATAGAATTACCTGATGTGATGGCTGGAATAATGAGTCCAGCTGGTCGCACAGCTGTAGGTTCTAGAGAACTCCATGACCATATCGTGGATGGCATCTCTGAAACTCTGAGGTTGCTAGCTTAGAAGCCTCTGCACGACCTCTTCTACATGCGCATTACTCTAAGTCTGGGATGTCGAGGTCTATGAGGATGTCGAAAAGTATCAAACCGTTGGAGGGTCGAAGCTGTGGCCGAATCTTATGATCCGACTCTTACTCACTCCTCCGATGACCCTGAGCCATCCCTCAAGATCAAGGAGGGGCTGAGTGGATGGGTTATTACCGTACCATGAAATGATGTAATCCGCATAATCTGCCTACACAATTCAGAAATATATTAGTTCTAATATACATATCAGATCCTATAAATAATAAAATTAAATTAATTAAAGCATACATATAAGAGTTTTTACAGTTTTAGTGAAGAGTTTTGGTATAGATTTTTTATCAGTTTGTCAGCCACAATATATGTACTGACGGAGCCGTCTGCATGCTGATCGGATCCTACTAGATGGTCTGATTCTGTCGAATCCTCTACCGCCTATTGGAGTACTTCTCACTGCTCCACTAGTCGCAGAGGGCCTCCCATACGTCGCCCGCATCCAATGATCCCTATAGGATCTCAAGTCCGATGGTGATTAAAAATCAGAATGCTCGATGGCGGACTATCTGAGGCTATAGAGGCCATCTTGGAGCCTCCATGTGGCCATCTCATCGAAGGTCCGACGGTCAGTCTCCTCATCTTGGGGAGTTTCGAATCGGTAGTACTCCTACAAGATAGAATCGAAGCGTGTATTAATAAGTAGAATACAAATATATCATGAATTTAAAAATTAAATATTTTTTACTTATCCAAAATATCTCTCAAGCTGCATTACGAGCTCTAAATGGCTAACTGGAGAACTCGTTCACCGACCCCATGTTTGCAATGCTGCCCAGCATGCACCTTCCTTCGGTTCGAGCGCTTTGCATGCTGAGCCCAAGTCCTGTGCCTCTACTTAATTAATTAATTAATTAATTATCTAACTAATTAATTAAATTAATATTTAATTAATTAATTTTTAATATATAATTATACTTAATTGATATAATTTCAATAGAAAAATTAACTTTTAATGATGGCATTAGCTGTCGCTAATACTCACAACAGCAAACGGATGGCTCGGGGATGGAACGTCAGCTCAAAGATGCGACTGCGAAGATAAGGGCACGGGGACAGGGCTGTGGGGTCGGGCCGGTGGGATAGAGGCCATAGGATCGGGGCCACGGGTTGGGGGTGGCGGAGCAGGTGCCGCACGATCGGGCCAATAGGGCTGAGGCGACAGCCCAGGGATGCAACCGCAAAAAAGAAGGCATGGGGCTACGGGAAGGTGGCACAGGGTCAAGCCGGCGGGCCGAGCCTGCAGGTTGGGGGCTCCGGGGTTGGGCTGGTGACGTCAGGGCCGAAGGGGTCGGGGTGACCGCAAGTGTGGAGGGATGCGGGCTCGGGGCCAACGACGTCCGCACCAACAAGGTCGGAGCGGCCGTGGGCATGGAGGGACGCAGGCTTGGAGCCATGGGGTTGGACCTACGACATTGGGGCCGACAGGATTGGGGTGACCACAGGAATGGAGGGATGCGGGCTCGGGGCTGCAGGATGCCAGAGGGATGGGGAGGGGAGGCATAGGATGGGGAGGGAGGAAATGGGGTTGGGAGGGTTGAGGGGTGTTTGGGCACCGGCTAGAGGAGAATCGCAGGAAGGGGCGAGGATGAGGCGCATGCGAATGAAAATATTTTTCCTCTATGGATGGTAAATGAGGCAGAGTATTAGCGACGGCAAAATGGCCATCACTAATGCTGTCAGTAAAGTATTAGCAACGGCAATTCCATTGCTAGAACCATCACTAATATTTTTATCAAAAAAAATATTTTTCATAACTTTTAAATTTTTTTTTCAAAATTATTAGCGACGGTAATTACAACCATTGTTAATAACTATCGATAATTAATTAATTTAATTATAATTATAAATAAAAATTTTTTAAATTTTAAATTTATTAGCGACGGCTTTTACCATAGCTAATAGTCAGTCTTCCATTGGTAATACATACTATTAGCGACAGTAAAAACGTCGCCGCTAAAAATTGTTGCTAATAATCCTTTTCATTATAAGTTTTATACTTACTAATTTGTACCTACTCTCGTGCTTGTCTACTTTCTTACATAACATCTTTTCTTGGACAGTTCCCCTAGCATATTATGCATATCTAGCTATTTTTCATGCTCGATATTTGGTAGAGTCTGATGATCTTTTGGATGGAGGATCGATATCAGTTGGTGGGTCTAGGAATAGGTCTACTGTGGTGCACCATCTGCCACTGATTAAGGACAATATTAAAGAAGTTATGTTCATAAAATCTAATCGAGTATATATTTTTAAAGTTGAATATATATTCTAGATGCATTTGTGGGGTCTAGCTTCTTAGCTACAGGTAGGTCTTGTTTTTCTTTTTTCCTATAAATCTAGCTACCAAGAATAGTTTATTTTGTTCTCTTCTCTTTCTCTCTCCTCCACCATGGCTGTCGTAGCTGCTTTCTCCTCCCTATCCTTTGCCTTCTCCCCTCTGATGAGTACTACCCCTCTGGTGAGTACTACTCCCTTAACGAATTCATGTATCAGAGCCACTCAAGCGATTCCCTTGATGTTGGCTAACACATGGCAGCCTTGAAACTAATTTAACTATTTTAAACTAATTTAACTAAATTTAATTAAATATTATTAATTTAATTTAAATATTAAATCTAATTTAAACAAATCATATAAATATTAATTTAAAAATATTAAAATAATTAAAATAATAGTATTTGATGATCGCTATGCAGCCGTCACCACCACCGTCGCTAACACTCACCAAACCTAAGTAGGCAATGCTGCATCACGAAGGCGGCGCTGCATGGTAGGAGAAGAAGGGGAGGGGGGCTAGGGAGCAAAGAGGAAGGTAGGGGGGAGTAGAGGGGAGAAGGGGAGAGATGGGCCAGGGCCTCCAGGAGGTGACCGGGGGGAGGTGGGCCAAGGGCTCACTAGTAATACCTTTTCGTCACTAATAATCTTATAAATAAATTAAAAAAATAAAATTACTTTAATATTAGTGATGGCAATAATCGTTGCTAATAACTTACCTTCATCGCTATAATCTTACAACCAAACTAAAAATAAAATAAAATTAGTTTAGTATTAGGATGGTAAAAATCATTGCTAATAATTATTTTTCATCACTAATAATCCTTCAACCAAATTAAAAAATAATAAAATTATTTTAGTATTAGTGATGGCTTATTGCCATCTCTAATAATAATTTTCCATCACTAATAGTATTAGAACCAAATTAAAAAAATAAAATTATTTTTATTAGCGACTCATCTTACCATCGTTAAAAGCCAAACATGCCATCACTAATAATTTCTTTTATTTTTTGTGATGGTAAATTTTTTGGTTGCTATTTATCATCGAAAAAAATGGTTATTAGCAACGACAAATTTACAGTCGCTAATAGCCGTCGCTAATACTCAATATTCTTATAGTGGCACTTAATATGATGACATTTAATATTGTCACAACTAATATACTAATCATAATACTTTTATAATGACACACTATATATCATCACAAAGAGTATCCTTTTTGGTGATGGCATCTTATACTATCACAAATAATGTACTAATTGTGATGATCTTTTAACAACACACTATGTACCATCACAAATAATATCTTTTTTGTGATAACAAAAAATATTTTTAGGAATAATATACTATTAATGATATCTTTCTACTAATGCATTATATGTTGTTACAAATACCATAATTTCTATAATGATTATTATATTATCACCAATAATATATTATTCATGATGATTTTTTATGATGAGTAATAATATTATGTTGTCACTGTTACTCGACCTATTGTGACCACATTATATGTCATCACTATCACACTCGATATTTATCTCTACTAAAAACTTAGCAGTAATGACAATATTATTAGGAAATCAGGGTTGCATGCAAGATACAAACATTAAAATGCAGTAGAAAGAAGAAAAGACTAAAACTACTTGATCGAAACATGCATACAAGAGATCGCAGCTCTAAAATATAAAGATCCCTTATAGTTAAAATTAAGAATAAAAATAAAAAGAAGAAGATCTAATCTTCACCTTATGTGGGTAGATCTTCATCGTGATTTGATGTTTGTAGATGTCTTCAAGATTATTTTGAAGCTGCACATGCGTTCAGCCTTTACAGATATCCACATAAGGTTGATCTGATTAAGAGATCTTGATCTCATCAGGATGCTAGCTCCCTTATAGAGTCGCTCCTTGGATGTTGAATCTTTTTTTTTTTTCTTCTCAAGAGAATAATAGAAAACATAAGGAGGTAGGAAGATAGGAGAGGAGATGGAGCATAAGGACTTAGGACGTCCAACTACTTTTCTTGCGCATGAACCCCTTCACATTGTTCTCTCTTTTATTTTTCTTAAGGAGAGGAGGTGCTAATAATCTCCACCTTAAATCCTAAACCCCTAAAATCCTTTTAGGGTTAAGGATAAGAGTTTTTGGGGCATGTGGACTCCTTAGGATGGAGTTCTGCCCCATCCTTTTTTGCATGCCTTATCCCACCACAAAAACCATCGATCATTAATTCTTTGGCATGGTCCCATATTTGAGGCATGATCTCTCTTTGACTAAGTAAAATACTTAGTCAAAGGCCAAATCAAAATCCTAATGTAATTTGAGTTTCATAATAAGTCAAATACTCATTGAGTCCAAACCTTTTTAGACCTATAAAATCCAATTTGAGTTAAACTGATGTCAAGTCTAATTAAATTAAATTCTAATTTAATTTGATTAGGACTCAACTATAATTATTTAATCAAATCAGATAATATAACAACAATTGCTAATAAGTCTCCTTTAACTCACTAACTGTTAGCAAGTCCTCTCTTGTAACTATTACAAATCAATCACTACAAGAAAACAGTATTTTTGTAATAAATTATTTATGATGAAATTATTTTCATCGACAATAAGTATATTTATGATAAAAAATTAAATTCATCATAAATAATAAAATATTTATGAAAAAAATAATTTTTCATTGTAAATAGTTTGATATTAGTGATTGAAAAATAATTATTATAAATACTTATTATTAATGATGATTATTCTCATCATAAATAATAAAATATTTATTTTAATTTTAATTTTTAAATATTTATGATAAAAATATTTTCATCATAAATAATTTAAATATTTATGATGATAAATATTTTTTTATCAAAAATAATATTATTTTCAATGAAAATATTTCATCATAAATATTTAAAAATTACATATTACTTATGATAAAAATTTTTCATCATAAATAATTGGTATTTATGATGAAAAATTTTGTTCATCACAAATACTTAATTATTTATAATAAAAAATTTTCATCACTAATATTTTAAAAAAATAAAAAATTTAAAAATTATAGATTATTTATAATAAAAATATTACAACATAAATAATTAAGTATTTATGATAAAAAGTATTTTTCATCATAAATACCAATTATTTATGATGAAAAATTTTCATCATTAAATTTTAAAAAAATATTAAAAATATAAAAATTACAAATTATTTATGATAAAAATATTATGTCATAAATAATAAAATATTTGTGATGAAATTAATTTTTCATCACAAACACAAAATTATTTATGATGAAAAATTTTTATCATCAATATTTTAAAAAATTAAAAAATTTAAAAAATATAAAAATTATAGATAATTTATACTGAAAATATTTTATCATAAATAATATGTATTTATGATAAAAAATTAATTTTCATCATAAATAATCAATTATTTATGATGAAAATATTTTCATCATCAATATTTCAAAAAAATATAAAAATATAAAAATTATAAAAATTATAGATTATTTGTGATAAAAATATTACATCATAACTAATTTACTATTTGTGATAAAAAAATATTTTCATCATAAATAGCCATTGTTTACGATGAAAATATTTTTATCACTAATATTTTGAAAGAAAATGATAAATTTAAAATATATAAAAATTATAGATAATTTATGATGAAAATATTTTATCATAAATAATATAGTGTTGGTGATAAAAAATTATTTTCCATCATAAATAATCACTTATTTATGATAAAAATATTTTCTTCGCTAATATTTCAAAAAAAATAAAAATTATAAAAATTATAAATTATTTATGAAAAAATATTACATCATAAATAATTTAGTATTTATGATGAAAAAATATTTTCATCATAAATAGCCATTTTTTATGATAAGAATATTTTCATCATTAATATTTTGAAAAAATAAGAAATTTAATAATTATAAAAATTATAAATAATTTATGATAAAAATATTTTATCATAAAGAATATAGTATTTATGATAAAAAATTATTTTTCATCAGAAATAGTAAATTATTTATGATGAAAATATTTTTATCGTTAATATTTAAAAAAAATGAGAAATTTAAAAAATATAAAAATTATAGATTATTTATGATAAAAATATTACATCATAAATAATATAGTGTTTTTGATGAAAAATTATTTTTCATCATAAGTATTCCATTATTTACAATGAAAATATTTTTATTATCAATGTTTTTAAAAAAAATTGAAATTTAAAAATATAAAGATTATAGATTATTTATGATGAAAATATTGTATCATAAATAATTTAGTATTTATGATGAAAAAATATTTCTATCTTATATAGCTATTATTTATGATAAAAATATTTTTATCACTAATATTTCAAAAGAAAATAAAAAATTTAAAAAATATAAAAATTATAGATAATTTATGATGAAAATATTACATCATAAATAATATAGTGTTTGTAATGAAAAATTATTTTCTATCATAAATAGTTAATTATTTATAATAAAAATATTTTTATTATTAATATTTTTAAAAAATAAAAAATTTAAAAAATATTAAAATTATAAATTATTTGTGATGAAAATATTACATCATAAATAATATAGTATTTATAATGAAAAATTATTTTTTATCATAAATAATTCATTATTTACAATGAAAATATTTTTATCATCAATATTTCTAAAAAATAAAAAAATATAAAAATATAAAAATTATAGATTATTGATGATAAAAATATTACATCGTAAATAACTTAATGTTTGCAATGAAAACTTATTTTTATCATAAATAGTCAATTATTTATGATGAAAATATTTTCATCATCAATATTATAAAAAAATAAAAATTATAAAAATTATAAATTATTTATGATGAAATGATAAAAATATCATAAATAATTGACTATTTGTGATGAAAAATAAATTTTTATTGTAAATACTTCATTATTTACAATAAAATAATTTCATTGCTAATAATTAAAAAAATCAAAAATTTAAAAAAATGACTTCCGGCACTGAAAAAAATCATTCTCCTAGTATCCAAATTTTGTTGGATGATGCAACAAAATTCTTCACCCACAACCGAATCAACCATCTATAAAATCCAGGAGCAAATCGCCTCAGAAAATTAAATGCAAGAAATTTGATTCAGAGAAATGTCAACTTCCAATTGCATAAAGAACAAAACTTTATAAACTGTTCGGTGGACTAAATTATATAATTTATTTCTAAACCATCCCAAAAAAATTTGACGAATAATCCCTTGCGACAATAAAAATCTATAACATCTTTAATAGAAAAATATAACTTCTTGAATGCTGTCCTTAATCTGCAGCAGATGATGCACCACAGCAGTCCGATCCCTGAAACCATCAATTGATGTTGATCCTCCATCAAAAAGATCAGACTCTATATAGAAACTAAGGCCAGCAGATCATCTAAAAATTGATCCATACAAGGTGTCTGTCAGAACACAAGAACACGATCAAAATTTAACTCACGTGTAACAAAAATTATTAGTTAACATCTGTAATGTATTAGCAGAAAAATGGTTATTATCCAACATTACATGATAATGTATTGGTCTGCTGGTCTCCTGAATGAAAACAAAATATAGATAAATTGATAAAAAATATTTTAAAAATTAGATAAAATTAGATTATACAAATACTTAAAACCAAGAAGATTATCTGTAAAAATCAGTTCACCAGTTGTCACTCATCATTATAGGGTAAAAAAGGTAGGGATTAGCCCCTTCTAACATAAAAAATAAAATAATGAGAAAAAAAATTAAAAAAATATTATCTTTATACCAGCATGGCTATAAAGATAGAAATCAAACTCTATCGGATGATAAATCCTTGTGTCGATCACAGTTCCAAATCATATGAAAAATATTACTGAATTTTCAGGCCACTTAATTGATCAACCATAACAAAACCATATGAAGATCAACTAGGCTCTTTAGACCAAAAATTTTTTAGATTAAAGAAAACTAATTTTATTTTTGATCATAAATATTTTTTTAATATCATTTCTTGTTATTAAATTTTTTGGATGGAAAACTGTTTTTGTGAAAAAAATCTAAAATTATTTTTTTATGAAATTGTTATTGCAATTTTTTTTTTTGCAGAAATTATTTCTAACGAAAACTATATTTACATTACTAATAAGATTACTAACGACAAAACTTTAGTTTTCATTGCCAATAATTTTTTTGCAAAATTTTTTAAGAGAAAATTTTTTTAGTGGGGATTTTTTTTATAAAAGTTATTAACGATGAAAATTAAATTTTCATTGCCAATAAGCTTATTGATGATGAATTTTTTTCATCACAAATAATTTTTTTAGAGGAAAAATTTTTTTAGGAGAAAATTTTTTTTTGACGAGAATTATTCATGATGAAAATTAATTTTTCATTGCTAATAATGTAATTAATGATGAAATTTATTTTTTCATCGTAAATAATTTTGTTAAGAGGAAAATTTTTTTCATGGGAAAAATTTTGGCAGTTATTATTAGCGACAAAAATTTTATTTCTATTGCTAATAAAGTAATTAATGATGAAATTTATTTTTTCATCCCAAATAAATTTTTTTTAAGAGAAAAAAATTTTTAGTGAGAAATTTTTTTTTAACGAAAATTATTAGTGACGAAAATTAAATTTTTATCGCTAATAATTTTATTAGTGATGAAAATTTTCATCGCTAATAGTTCTGCATTCAATGCACATCAACTCGACGTCTCTTCGTGTGAAACCCTTTTTCCCCCTCCCCTCTCTCCTCTCCTCTTTCCCTCTCCACTCTCTCTCTCCCTCTCCATGAGCTCTCATCTCTCCCTGAGCTCTCCTCTCTCTGAGCTCTCACCCCCTCTCTTCCCATCGACGAGCCCCTTTCCACCGTCGCCACCACCATCCGCCGTCCATGCTGCCCGCCATCCATCATCCATCAGAGGTAAGGTTCCAACCCTTTTTTTGTGTTGATCGGGCCATTGGGGGTGGAGCCATTCACAGGGGGGCTGGCTCTCGCCCCCTCTCTTCCACTGGCGAGCCCCTTTCCATTGTCGCCATCGCCATTCGCCGTCCATGCCACCCACCGTCCATCATCCGTCGGAGGTAAGGTTTCAACCCTTTTTTTTGTGTTGATCGGACCACCGGGGGCGGAGCCATTCATAGGGGGGCCGTGAGCGGCCAGCGGCGCCACGGAGCCGGGGAGGGGGTTGGCCAGCGAGGAGGGGGTCGGAGGTGAAACGGGGGCGGGATGGGGCCAAGGGCGGGATGGGGCCGGGGAGGGGGCGGCCGACGGCAACGGAGATGGGGCCGAGGAGGGTGTCAGTCGACAGAGACGGGGCCAGGGAGGGGGCGGCCAGTGGCCGGGGGAGACGAGGCTGGGAAGGGGGTGGTAGTGGTGAAACGGGCCGCAGATTGGGTCAGTCGGGGAGGTGACGGCACCGATGGGGGTCGGTCGGGGAGGTGACAGTGGGAAGGGGGTCAGCCGGGGAGGTGGTCGGTCAGGGAGGTGATGTCGAGGAGGGACGGGTGATGGTGGGTAGGAAGGAAGGGAAGAGAGAAAGGAGGGAGAAAAAAAGAAAAAAAAAAGAAAGGAAAAAAAAAGAAAAAAAAAAGGTCGCTGGGGTCAAATCCAAGCTGCACGGGGTGTGTGACGGCATCAGCACTGCGGAAGCGAGGGTCGTGGGGGCCGAGTCTAGGCGGTATGGGGTGTGTGACGGTGCCAGCGTCGTGGGAGCGGGGGTCGAGGGGGTCAAGTTTGGGCGGCGTGGGGTGGTGATGGCGCTGGCACCGCGGGAGCGGGGACACGAGGGTCGAGTATGGACGATGCAGGGTGTGTGACAGTGTTGACACCATGGGAGCGGAGGTCACGGGGGCCGAGTTTGGGCGATATGGGGTATGTGACAGCACCGGTGCTGTGGGAGCAGGTGCCGTGGGAGGTCGAGTTTGGAGCTCGTTTAGGAGAAAAAATATTTAAAAAAAAAATTTTTAGATAAAAATATTTTAAAAAAATAAAATTTATTTTTAGGTAAAAAATATTTTAGAAAAAAATAAAAAACTATTGAGTTCTTAGGATTAGGTTTCATGTTATTATTTTGCGTTAATATTATTTTGCATGCTCAACTGCTTATAGTTTATTTTATATTTGTTGCATAAATTTTTTAGTATTACTGTTGAAATTTATAATTTTTTTTGTTCCACTAGCACAATGGATATTACTATTGTTTATTATAATTTAATTATTTTATGTGCTATTTTGTATACTTTTGCTTATTATAATTAAATATAAAAAGTATTTCTATTTTAGAGAAAATTCTACTGAAATTTTTGATGAAAAAATTTCAGTGTAGAGTTTCTCTTTTTTGATAAATTAGAATGTAATTTATTTTTCATTATTGTTGTTCAATATTATCTTCATTTATATGTCAAAAATTACAGATATGACATCAGGAGACAGACGACGACGTTCGCGTTCGTTGTTTATCCCAAAGGCTGAGGCACCTTCATCGATTTCCACTACCGCACCAGCTCCATCGCTAGAGGGTCCTGCACTGGCAGGTCCCAGTGAAATGGATTTGAGTGAGGCGGATCTGAGTGGTATTATTACACTTTTTATATAATAAATTTTAATTTTTTTATTTGGATAGCTATCATACTAATGATTTATTTATTGTTGTTTTAAGCCAGTCTCCACCGATAGTGAGGTGAGGGCGAGATCCATCGAAGAACCTCGCTCTAGAATATTGGAGATGCAAACATCCGGAATAGCATCTCTGTATCAAGATACCATCCGGCTACACCAGGTCCATTAGGAGATGGTGCGAGCCATGGCAGATCGAGCTGGGCATCATATGCCATAGCTATGCTCCCGTGATGCTTTTCGATTAGCGTCACATTTTACCGGCTCAGAAAGAAGTTTTCTACATTCAGTTATAGGTAAAATAAATTATACTGTAAATATTTAATTAGCATAATATTTTTCTAATATTTGTTGTTGGTAGGGTATTTTTGATATTATTGATTTTGAGGAGGATTGTATGCGGCGATCTGTGGATGCTCATTTATCTTTGCATTTCAAGGACTATCGCCAGCACATCCATCAGCATTGGTATCATGTGATGCAGGATCATGGGATGGAGGTAGCGCGGGAGCGGCCCTATGACAACATCACTATGAATGATTGGACTGTCATATACCGGCATTACAAGGATCTAACATATCATATTATACATCCAAACTTTTTTTTTTTAGAGTTTAATGATTGAATCATTTATTCTTAAATTCAGTTTGTTACCTACTAATTTGACTGTTAACTGTACAGAGAAGATGTGTCCAGAATGCTACGAATCAAACTAGACAGACCGTACCGCATTCTGAGGGTTCGAGGTTGTTCGCTTGTCACATAAAGCAGATGGTAAGTAATTTTTAATTAGTATATAATTCTCTAGCTATTTAAATTTTTTTTAATTAATTATTCTCAAATTACAGAGAGATACTGAGAGTGACGAACTTTCTGATAGGATCGATATTTACCAGCGGACCCACCAGCGACGATCAGGGGAGTGGATGATGGAGAGCTAGGAGCTCTTTGTAAGTTTTTTCAATTATTTTTTCATTCATAATTTAATTTTCAGTATGAAATTAAAAGAGCTATAACTTTAATTTTCAAGACCGTATGATAGACATCAGATCCCAGTCTATCCCTAAGGGCTCGACCGCACCATAGATGATGAGATCTGTGATCAAGTATTTGGTACGAGATCCTGTTATATTAGAGATTTAGGGCATGAGATCACTACTCCCTCATCCTCACGCTGTCTAAGGCTGACATTTATGCTGCCTGCGATGCTCGGCTAGTAGAGGTGCAGAGGCAGGCTGAGCAACGAGCTAATGAGTTGACTGCATGTGTCGATGAGTACCAGCAGCTTCAGATCCAGATGATGGAGTGGATGGCATAGATGGAACAGATGAGGCAGCAACAAGTTGGTCCGAGCTCATCCGAGCACTTCCCTTTTTCAGCCCGTTCTCCTTCTGCAGATGCCGACACTTGACGATCTATTTATGTAGCTTTTTATTTTTATTTTAGACCTCTTATAATTTTAATTTAATATAATAAAATGATAAAATTTATTTATGAGTTTATTGTGTAAATTTTTTATTCTAATTTTATATTTTAATTTATAAAAATATTATAAATATAAATTAAATATATATATCATAAATTATTCATAAATTATTTTTTGAAAAATATTCATAAATTAGTAATGAAATTATTTCTAACAAAATATTAATCACCAAAAAATATATTAGCGATGAAAAATTTATCATAAATAATTTTTTTAATAAATTTAAAAATATTAAAATTTTATATTAAATTAATAGTGATAAAAATATACATCAAAATTTGAAATATTTGTGACATAAAATTTATGTCACTAATTATTTTTAAATTTTATTTTTATAAAAATTTTTAATTAAATTAATAGCAACCAAAATATTTTCATCGCAAATAATCATACTTACGATGAAAAATTTATGTCACTAATATTTTTTTAAATTTGATTTTTATAAAAATTTTAATTAAATTAATAGTGATAAAAAAATTTCATTGTAAATAACCATATTTATGATGAAAAATTTATGTCGCTAAATTTTTTTTAAATTAAATTTTTATAAAAAATTTTATTTAAATAAATAGCGATAAAAATATTTTCATCACTATTAATTTAATATTTATTAGTGATAAAAATTTTTATCTAAAATTATGATATTTATGATGAAAAGTTTACATCACTAATACTTTTTTAAATTTAATTTTCATAAAAATTTTTATTAAATTAATAATGATGAATATAATTCATCATAAATAATTAAATTCATCATAAATTATCTTTTTTTATGACTAAAATTTTTCATCATAAATAGTTTTAGAAAAGATGATTTTTTTTAACAATGAAAATTTTTAATCCGTAATACTTATTATTTATGATGAATTTTTTTTTTATCGTAAAAAATTATTAACGATGGTAGTATTGGTGACTAAATATTAGTGACAAAATTTCATCGCTAATAACTATTAGGGATGAAAATTGGCTATTAGTGATGAATTTTTTTCATCACTAATATCCTGTTTTGTTGTAGTGAATCTAATTATTAATCATATTGATAATCAGATCCTATAGTGATTTGAAATCATAATTCAACTATCTGATCAGTTAGAACCTCTTATGTATGAGATCTCATAAGTTCTATTTTATCGGATAATGAGATATATTGTGATCTCCATCATCAATATCATTGAAACTTCTTTCAATAGATTAGAACAATTTTAACTCATCCAATAAAAATTATTGACTATCAAATAATTTTTGTTGATCTCACAATCTATCAGTGAGATCTAGCAGCATGTAGTGGCAATCTAGCAGAACAAAAAGAATTGAACCTCCTAGGTGTAGTCATCGTATGATACAATTCTTCTATCGTGAGTCCCGCTAAGATGGAGATGATGAAAAATTTATCAAACTCTGTCATTTGTTATATATAAGATTTATTCAACTCTAATTCATATTGTTATATCTTATAAAATTTTTTTTCTATTATTCACACTACCATAACTATGGTCTTCAGAACTTAGTCTCATAAATTACATGAGACTACTCCTTATTTATCAAGATCAATAGATCCTATCTATGTGCATATTTTACTCTTACAATAAATCTATTATAGCCAACATGCACCGTAAGAACCCATATAGCTAAGGACCAAGTGTACATATATACAATCAAATTACAACAATCTCATTATGAATAGTTGAGATACTGTAGATCAAAAAACTAGTTACACCACTATAACATTGAAAAAGTTATTGATGAATGAGTAGACATCCAAGTAACTTTTCATATTAGTTACGCTCGATACTCTTGTTCTCTAACAACCACCTATGATCTCACTTTAGTATTTTCATACTATCAACTTGAGACTCATCTACTCAAAAAAAAATGATCCATACATCAATCTTATCGGATCAATCAACATCCTTATGAAGATCTACGATCATGAGTAATTTAGAAATTAATCATCAATGACCAATACCTCGAATTCTCAACTTTTGAAAATATATGTCATCATCTTATTAATTTCTTAGATGATTCATGAACACGTACACAACATGAATGAAAATAAATAATTCATTTTATTAATAAATAATAAGATCAAGTATAAAATTATATTCTAAAAAAAATAAATGTATCAACTAGATTGGCTTTCAGGACCTACATCTAACAAATATTTCAAATCATAAGTATTATGTCATCACTAATACTCTTAATTCTTATTGTGAATCTATTTATATATATATTTTTTTAATAATTATATCATAGACCATTACTTGGTTATGGTATATTTTATTCAATATTGATAATGAATTTTATATCAAGAACTATTTTTATTTAATTGTTAAACTATCTTAACTTTTACGGTTGAAACCATATAAATTTTAAAATTTATTAAATATATAAATATCTTTTTTCTAGAAAGTTTAAATGTGATCAAATATTATTATCATAAAAAATTTAATTAGTTTGCAATTAATAATACTAATTTTTTATAAAAATAAATCATAAATAATTAATTATTAAAACTATTATTTATATAATGATGTATAAATGATAAAATTTATTTCATAGATACCTAATTAATATTTTATAATAAAATTATAAATATTATCAATTAGATTCTACTGAATTAAAAAATATTATTCTTATATGATACCATCATAATCTTGTAAATTTTAGCAATATCTATAAATAATCATCAAAATATTATAAATTTTTTATGATAATTTTTAAAATCATTACTATTGTGAATCTATATCTCGACCTCGACTGCCACATCCTCGACTTCGATCGAGCTATGGAAGATTGATGCTTATTAGAATATGGGTATACGACAGATATGAAGATCGTCAGGCACGACCTATTGAGTTAGCAGTAGTTTTTGCTTTTCGATTTGTGCCAAATCCACTTTGGCCTAGGACAACCTACTATTACTCGTACATGTCTGACTAATCCCAGATCGCTTAAGGTCAACGTGTACTCCACGATCTCCAAAACCTTAATCCCAGACGGTCTATTATAACTCATCTGTAGTCGAGCTAAGCTTCTTACTATTAGATCTATTTCTCTCTATCTCAAATTTGAAAAGTTTAGATAAAGAATAATTCTTTCGAGATTCAGTCTCCCGTAAAAGGAAATAACTTCTTTGAATCAATCTACATGCTAAATTCAAAAAGCAATCCAAATTTTGAGATAGATACGACTTTAACTCCTCTATTAATAAAAAGGCTCCAGAACCCTCAAAGTGAGTACTCCAATCCTCACTGTTGCCCAAATATGGAGCCCAAGGGGGGTGAATTGGATCTTTTTTAAAATTTTTATGATTAATGCACTCAAGTAATGTGCTATACTTGTTGAGTGGAGTGAATTGATTAGCTAAAAAAATAAAATCGACCACAAATGATAAGTAAGCAAGTATAAAGCACAATGAATGAATAAAGAGATGCAAGCATGACAAACATAAGAGATTTATAGTAGTTCGGTGTCAATCTTGCACCTACATCTACTCTCCAAGTCTCTATTTAGAAATTCAATCCACTAAAAGGATTTCAAGATACAACACATCGGACAACCTCAACCCTTGCTATCCAAACAAGAACACTTATTTTTCAGATACAAGCCAACCCACAACACTTTGATTTCAGGTTCCGATCAATCTATCCGAGTTTTGAAACCCCTCAAAACTCAAAATCCAAAATACAATAGAAAGAACACAGTGTACAAAAATTTTAGCACAATGGCCCCGTAAATGAGTATAATAAATGCAATAAAAATATAATACTTAAGGAAAAAAAGTTTTTACTAAATAGCTCAAATGATTGGCATACTTGAATGCAGCTGGAGAGTGGTTGGTGAGCTGATTGAATGCTTATTTCTCCTCTTTTATGGATTTTCTTAACTTTCACGAATGTAAGCTTTGAATACTTGAAACTTAGTTGATTTCCCATCTCAAGAGAGCATTTATAACCTTCATTTGGACTTGAGAGTATTTTAATATCGCTTAAGAGCCATTGGAGAGTATTTAATACACATTAAATGTATCAAAAATGGGCTAAAAACTAGCCGTTACGAAGCTCGCCCAGAATGGGACGTCCCATGGGATGCCTCACTGGTAATGGGATATCCCATGGGATGCCTTATTTGGCCAGACAGAAAATGAGCTCTCTATTTTGGTCTCAGGATCTCAGGAGTCATCCCATATAGGTCATCCCATTGCATGCCACCAGCCAAAAACAGAGCATGCCGGCTACCCAATGGAAGGGGATGACCTAGTTGGATCATCCCATATTGTTCCAACCTGATTTTTCATACATTTAAAGTCTAAAACTTATCAGAACACTACCAAATACTCTTAAATGAATTTGAATCAATTTGACACTTTTAAAAGGCTTCAAAAAAAATTTTCAACTTACTAAAACTTCAACTTTACCATATTTGATGGAGCTTTTCAAACTCAATATTTTGGACTACCTAAAATATCACTAAAATATTCTCTAAAGATAAGAAACATATTAGTAGTCTCCTCAAATAGTTTATGATCATCAAAATCAATTCTTAAAATAATAATCTTTTTTCTTTTGATGATGACAAAATATTTGAGTGTTCATAAAAAAATATTCATAAAGCTCAAGGGATTGAGTTTGTAAAGCACTTGCAGGAACATGTTAAAGATTAAGCATAGAATATCATGAGATACATATTTTTAGCAAGTTATAATATTTTAAATTATTTTGCTAAAAATTATTTGTGAGGGTATCAAGATTTTTCAGAAATTATTTTTTATCAGTAAGATCCACTACTTTCTTATATGAAAAAAAGGTGAAAGTGATCAT
The DNA here is from genome assembly GCF_000442705.2 of Elaeis guineensis. Taxonomy (NCBI): domain Eukaryota; kingdom Viridiplantae; phylum Streptophyta; class Magnoliopsida; order Arecales; family Arecaceae; genus Elaeis; species Elaeis guineensis. Next base: position 67,184,895 of record NC_025999.2, read on the forward strand.
TTTAACCATTTTGAAAAAGATCTCTCCCTTTCTTATATAAAAAATGGTCAAGTTGTAAAAGTTTTCTTATTAGAGCAAAAATGGTTCATAAAAGAGATTTCTTCTTCTCTTCCTTGTCTTTAGTGTTAGAACAATGTGTATAAAAGAAATCTTTCTTTCTCTTTTTCTTATTTTGATATCAAGATAAAGATGAAAATATCAGAGCAAAAATCAAAAGAGAAAGTATTAGAGTATTTTATAAAATCAAAAATAGATATATCAAGATATTTTGGTATCAAGGCAAAAATAAAAATATCAGAACACACAAAAAAAATAGATGTATCAGAGTATTTTTCAAAAGATATCAAAATAGAAGTAAAAATAGATATATCAAAGCAAAAGATGGGCATATCAGAGCAAACTACTGTATCATACCAGAATAAAATTTAAAAAAAATTAAAAAAAAATCAAGATAGACTATCTTCTCAAAAAAAAATTAAGATAAATTACCAAGATAGACTGCCTTCTCCTCCTTTTTGACATCATCAAAAATGGATGAGAGAGAGTAAGATTTTTAATGAGTTATGGTGGTACATTAGGTATTAGAGTAATAGGACATTCATTCAAATATAATAGTCATTCATTCATTCACATATAAATAAAAGTTGGCCATACAAGGTGATGATAATGGATAACCTCATACAGTAATTATAACAAAAGGAGAGGTTACAAGAGTCATAATATATATTCATGAGCATAAAGCTCTTATACATTCAATAAAATATAACAACTAAGTAGTATGTAACCTAAAAGATTTAGTACAAAATGATCAGATCAGATCAGTGAGAATGGGCATCGAGCTCAAGATCAAGACAAGTGAAACATAATCAGCCTCGACCTCGACTGAAGGGTCTGATCCGAGTGGAAGATATCGGAGGATGGAATGCAATGGGCTGGATAAAAGCTGGCTCACTGGATGCAGAGGGCTTGGACTGGAGCTGAGTCCTAATGGCATCTAACTGGGATAAGACCCCCCTCATGAAAACTCAGAGCCCATCAAGATCAAAAGAGACGAAGTCCCTCGAATCTCGGATATCTACTCAAATCAGCTCAAGTGTGGAATGAAGCAGGCTGTGAAGTCTCTCTATCTCTCGAGCCAAATCAGCCAACTGAGGTGAAGAGGATTCAAAGTGCTCGCTCCTGTCAATAGGGAATCCAATATCAATCTGATCTCCCTCAAAATATCAAAAATTTTGTGACTGAACCGGAGCAAGAAACTCTCTACACTCTCTAGTCTAAAGCTCAGATCAGACAAAAATTGTACCAATGAAAAAATATGGGGCATAACTGAAAGATCTGAGAAAGAGGCAGAAAAAAAACTCGACTGAGGTTGATGATACTGCTGCTGCACCTGCTGGAGGATCTGCTGCTGATACTGCTGAAACTGATGGAGCTGCTGAAGAATTTACTCCTGAAACTGTTGCTGCTGAACAGATAGAATGCCTGCCACTCTCTCAGCCAATAGTTCCATCTCATCCTCCCCCATACTAAAAGAAGATGGCACGACATGTCTCGTAGATCGGGGTGCACTGACTGAGAGTCCTGCCTCAAGCTCTGATACAAAGTGAACATCAGGCTCTGCCTGGGCACAGGTGGTGATGAGAGACCCTTCCCCTCAGCACGCTCCTCCTCCTCGACTGCAGCTGCACGGCCCTTGGCCCAACGACCATCCACTCTGATAAACCCCATGCATCGAAGAGAGTGGTCGTTGTAGGTGTCTGTGTTCGATAATCTACAAACAATCTCTCCATAAAGCTCACTCCAGACTCCCCAAATATCACAATAAGAGCCATACCATAGGGCAAGGGAGCCTTGGATCTATTTAAGGCCTCTATCATGGCATCGATCATCAAAAATGACAGATTTAAGGGAGACTCAAAGACTACATGGTGCATCAAGTAGATATCTCGATCAGTCATCAAATCATATCTTCTCCCTCTGAGAAAGAAAATTCTAGACACTATGTGGTGGAGCAATCTCATCTCTACACTCAACTCCTTGGCCTCAATTTTCATAGACCCCTCCACATCCTCTCTTCCTGAGATGGTCCTAAGCCCAATTTCTTTCCTTGGAAGCTCATCTAGACAACTCCCTTCAAAGGCATCTGAAGAAGTCTACCCAACCTAGAAGTATTAAGAATAATTTGGACACTCTTCACAATTGACCTCAAAACTTCATCAGTGAAAACTAGATTCGAATAAAACTCCTTAACAAGATCAATGTAAATGGGCTCCGATAAATTACAGAAAAATCTCCATCCTTGCTTAATCAGTTTTTCACCAAGAGAAAATCCATCATTTCTTAAGAAACGAAAGTCAACATTCCTTCCCAGGGCTACTTTCCTAGAAGACAAAGGGATCTTACTTGGGGTGATCGGAGGAAAGGCTTGAACTGGTGCTTGAGCAGTCTTCTTCCTTCGTTCCTCAGCCTCCAAGAATCTCACTGACTTCCTTCTCTGCGGCAATCTCATTTTGGGGGCCATTATCCCAAAGAGAGTAGGAAAATCGATCAAGAGAATAGAGAAGGGTGAAGGATGGATGGAAATAAGGAGAAGAGAAAGATTTTGGGATGATTGTCATGGATTTTAGAAATTAGAGCTTGAGATTTTGATGGAGAGAAAGAGAGAGATGGTTTTGATCAAGGATATGCTGAGAGAATGTGTTTACCCTATAATTTAAGGGGATGGATTTGTGGGATTGTGGTCGGTGGAGAGCTTGGAGAAGGATTTCGGTATGGGACGAGAAGAGGAGGAAGAAGCATAATAATTGAGTCACCCCACTTAGGTTTTAAGAGAGGGATTTAAACGGGTCGGCTCACACAAAATCTGTTTACCCGATCAATTGGGACGCCCCATCCAGGGAAACATCAGGCGATGTGAAAATAATTTAAAAAAAAAAAAAAAAAAGAGAAAAAATTTGACAAGACTTATATCAATTTGAGATGATCATGAAAAGTCTAGAAAAATTTTGGTATGATTTTTGATGGAGTATTTCAACAAAAAAATTTTGAGATTATATCTGAATGACAGTGATGATTTTTTAATTAATTTGAAATAATCTCAAAAAAAAGGTAGATGCCTCTCAAAATTAAGATGATGATGTCAAGAGATTTTGGATAGATTTTGAGAGTAAAATTATAATTAAAGATCAAGCAGAAAGATCTAAGATGCCCAATTACCTTCTAATTTCATAAAATTTATTTTTATTTAATATTTTGATAAAAATTTTAGCTAATTACTTTTCAGTATTTATGTATTCAAGTGTGCTACATCATTATTTTGAATATGTTCTCTTATAAAATGATGTTTAATTTTAATATATTTTGATCTAGAGTGTTGAATTAGATTTTTGATCAAATTAATGGCACTAGTATTATCACATCTTATGAGAATATTTTTAAGTTCAATTTCAAAATCTATGAGCTATTGCTTAATCCATAGAATTTGAGTACAACAACTTTCAACTATAATATACTCGACCTCGGTTGTAGACAATGCTATCAAATTTTGCTTCTTGCTAAATCAAGAGATTAAGTTCACTCCTAAAAATTGACAAGTTCTACTAGTACTCTTTTATCGAATTTACATCCAGCAAAGTCTACATTTGAGTAGCCTATTAAGTCCATAGAAGATTGCTTTGAAAATCAAAATCCTAAGTTTTGTGTTCTTTTTAAGTATTTGAAAATTATTTTGATAGTATTTAAGTGAGATTTCTTAGAATTTGACTGATATCTAGCACACATATATATACTAAATATTTTATCAGATCTACTAGCAGTAAGATATAACAAAGAGCCTATCATACCTCTACAAATCTTTGAATCAATATTTTTACCATGTTTATCTTTATCTAATTTACAGGAAGAGGTCATAGGTGTACTTACATTTTTGGAGCTCTCCGTTCTAAATTTTTTTAATAGTTCTCTTATGTACTTACTTTGAGTGATGGAAATCTCTTCCTTCATTTGCTTGATCTAGAGTTCGAGAAAGAAAGTGAGTTCTCCCATCATGCTCATCTTGAACTCTCTCTGCATGAGCCTGGTAAATTCTTGGCATAAAGCTTCATTAGTAGACCCAAATATAATATCATCAACATATATTTATATAACTAAATTTCTTCATTTTTTTTTTATAAAAAGAATTGTGTCTATTTTTTTTCTTGAAAAATTATTTTTCTAGTAAGAACTTACTTAATCTTTCATACCAAGCTCTAGGAGCTTGTTTTAAACCATACAATATTTTGTTTAACTTAAATACATGATCTGAATATTCATGATTTTCAAAATCTGAGGGTTGCTCTACATACACTTCTTCAGTAATATAACCATTTAGAAAAGTATTTTTAACATCTATTTGAAAAAATTTAAAATTCATAAAACATGTAAAAGCAAGCAGCATTCTTATGGCTTCTAGTTTAGCAACAGGTGTAAATTTTCATTAAAATCAATTGCTTCTTGTTAATTATATCTTTTAACAACTAATCTTGCTTTATTTTTGATTATATTACCATCTTCATCTAATTTATTTCTATATACCCATTTTGTTCTGATTATTGGATGATTTTTAGGTCTAGCAACAAGAGTCCATATATTGTTTTTTCAAATTGATTTAGCTCTTCTTGCATGGTAATTATCCAGTTATGGTCTTTTTCAGCTTCATCTATTATTTTAGGTTCTAGGTGTGAAACAAAAGCTACATAATTACATACATCTCTAAGAGATGATCTAGTTCTTATCTCTTATGTCGAATCATCAATGATTAATTCTTTGGGATGATTGTGGACATACCTCTATTTTTTTGAAAGATTACTTATATCTTGAGGTTGTTCTTGAATGTTTTAATCATTGATGCTTTCATCCTCATATTTTTCTTCTAACTATTCTTTGTTTTGCTCATTTAAGTCAATGATGATAAGCTCTTTCATTCCATCTTCTATGATACCTGCATCATCAGCACTCTCTCTCTTTCTTGATGGAAGATCATTAGTTTCATCAAAAACTACATGAATTGACTCTTTCACTACTAGTGTTCTTTTATTAAATACTCTAAAAATTTTACTAAAATGGAATAGCCAAGAAAGATAGCTTCATTAGATTTAGCATCAAATTTATCTAAGCTATCTTTGTCATTATTTAAAATAAAACAGCGGCAACCAAAAATATGAAAATATCTTATGTTAGGTTTTCTACCTTTTCATAATTCATATGGTGTTTTCTTTAAAATTAGTCTTATTAAAGTATGATTTAAGATGTAATATGATGTGTTGATTGCTTCTGTCCAAAATATTTTAAGAGTTTGCTCTCACATAGCATGGTACGGGCCATATCTTCAAAAATTCTATTTTTTCTCTCAACTACTCTATTTTGTTATGGTGTTCTAGGTGCTGAAAAATTATGATCTATATTTTTTCATCATAAATTTTTTAAAATCTTTATTTTTAAATTCAGTGCCATGATCACTACGAATTGAAATAGTTGGTAAATCTTTTTTATTTGAAATCTTTTGACAAAACTTAGAAAATACTGAAATTATTTCATCTTTAGATGCTAAAATAAAACCCAAGTAAAATATAAAAAATTATCAATAATTATAAAATCATATTTTTTACCTCCTAGGCTAGTTATCCTTGTAGGACCAAACAAATCTATATATAAAAGTTTTAAAGTTTTAGAAGTTAAAATAATGTTCTTAGATTTAAAAGAAACTCTTATTTGTTTACCTAATGGACATGTATCACAAACTTTATCTTTATCAAAACTTATTTTTGGTAAACCAAAAATCAAATCTTTTTTAATGATTTTAGAAAGTGTGTGCATACTAATATGTGCAAGCCTATGGTGCTAAAGCCAACTACTCTCATTGATTTTAGCATTCATGACCACAAGACATTGCATCTTTTGTATGAAAAAATTATCCAAATCAACCATGTAAATATTGTCATGCCTATGTCCAATGAATCTAATGCTATCATCAAAAAGATTAGTTACAATGTATATAGATGATTCAAAATTTATTTTATAATCTTTATCACATAATTAACTAATACTTAAAAGATTATGCTTGAGACCATCTACAAGTAACATATTTTCAATACAAGTAAAGGGAGTGATATCCATGTTATCAATATCAATGATCTTTTCTTTGCCATTATCTCCAAAGGTGACCATCCCTTCATTTTTAGCTTCCAATGTGATGAATTGAGATTCATCACCGGTCATGTATCTTGAGCACCTACTATCAAGATACCACTTCTGTTTTGTTGCTTGGAATGCAAGACATATCTGCACATATAAAGTTCAGTTTTAACCTTAGGTACCCAAGCTAACTTAGATCTTTTGGGGTTAGTCATAATGGTTCCTTTTGAAATCTATATTTTTTTAATATTTATATCAATAAATTTATTTGATAAGCATGTATAAGATTTATGTCCTACTTTGCTACATTGAAAATAAGTAATACTTGACAATTTGCTCATGGATGCATTAACAAAAATATTTTTCAAAAATTTTTATTTTCTAAGAGTATTATAGTCAAGTCTGATTTTATCATACACAGCTCTTTGATTATTAGTAATCATTTAAAGTTTGTTTGAACTTAGAGTAAATCTATCAACTATAGGTTTCAACTTGATTACCTCTTCCTTTAGATCTTGATTTTCTTTTATAAGAGTTTTATTTAAGCTTGAGATTTCATCTTTTTCTTTTAATAAAGATTGATTCTTTATTTTTAATTTTTTATTTTTGCTGTCAACTTCTTTTTTTTCTTTAACTAATGCTTGGTTTCTTAATTTTAGATTTTTATTTTTCACTCTTAATTTTTTTAAATCATCCAAAAGTTCATGAAAAGCTTCTTGCAGATTATCATAAAAAAATTTATTTTGAATTTCAGGGGTTATCTCATTTTCATGTGCCATAATGCACAGGTTAGCTTCTTCATGAGATTCTTCATCTGTGGTGGAGTCATCACTGTCACTCCACGTAGCCACATTATCTTTTTCTTTTTAAACTTCTTTTGATCTTTCTTGAGCTGGGGACAGTTCGATCTGAAGTGGCCCGATTTCTTGCATTCATAATAGATGATGAGCTGCTCTTTTTTTTTTTTTTACTTGGTTCCCTCTTAGCTGGTGGTCTTCTCTTGGTCTCTTATCTTTTTTTTCTTATAAACCATCTGAATTTTCTAGTAATTAAGGCTAAGTTCTCATCTTCTTCGCTATTCTTAGATTTTTCTGAATCTTCTTCTTCTTAAGCTGTCGACTTAAGAGCAATTATCTTCTTTCTTCTGGTCTCTTCCTCAAAGTATTGCTTCATGATCAGCTCATGAGTTATGAAGGATCCAAGTAGCTCCTCCAAAGATAGAGTATTTAAGTCTTTGACTTCTTGAATCACAGTGATCTTTGCCTTCCACGATCTTGGTAGAGACCTAAGTACTTTTCTCATAAAATCACTGTTAGAATAATACTTACCAAGATTTTTTAGATCATTTATGATGTCTGTGAAATGAGTAAATATTTGAGTTATTGACTCTTCAGGTTTCATTTTAAATAATTCATAGTTGTGCATAAGCATATTAATTTTAGACTCTTTTACTTGGTTTGTGCCTTCATGTGTGACTTCTAACCTATCTCAAATTTTTTTAGCTGAATTACAAATAGAAATACGATTAAATTCATTTGCATCTAAGGCACAATATAAGACATTCATGGCTTTAGTATTAAGCTGAGCCATTTTCTTATCAAATTCATCCCATTCACCTTTCAGCTTGGGGAGAGACACACTACCAATCAATTTAGTGGGTGTGTGGAGTCCATTTACTATGATACTCCATATATCATAGTCAAGTGCTTGAATAAAAATTTTTATCCAAATTTTTTAATAGGTATAGTTGGACCCATTGAAAAATGAAGGTCGGTTTGTGGACTAGAGCACCGAGCTCTGATACTACTTGTTGCCCAGATATGGAGCCCAAGAGAGAGGGTGAATTGGGTCTTTTTAAAAATTTTTGTGATTAATGCACTCAAGTAATATGCTATACTTGTTGAGTGGAGTGAATTGATTAGCTAAAAAAATAAAATCAATCACAAATGACAATAAGCAAGTATAAAGTATAATGAATGAACAAAGAAATGCAAGCACAATAAACACAAAAAGTTTATAGTGGTTCGATGTCAATCTTGCACCTACATCCACTCCTCAAGTTTCTACTAAAAAAATTTCAAGATACACTACGTCGAACAACTCCAATCCTTGCTATCCAAGCAAGAACACTTATTTTATAGGTACAAACCAACCCACAATACTTCGATTTCAGATTCTGATCAATCTATTCGAGTTTTAAAACTTTTAAAAACTCAAAATCCAAAATATAATAGCAAGAACATAGTGTACTGAAATTTCAGTACAACAACCTCTTAAATGAACACAATAAATATAATAAAAATATAATACTTAAGGAAAAGAAGCTTTTACTGAACATCTTCAAATGATTGGCACACTTGAATGCAGCTGGAGAGTGGTTGGTGAGCTGATTGCATGCTTCTTTCCTCTCTTTTAGGAATTTTCTTAACTTTCACAGATGTGAGCTTTGAATGCTTGAAACTTAGTTGATTTTCTACCTCAAGAGAGCATTTATAACCTTCATTTGGATTTGAGAGTGTTTTAATGTCGGTTAAGAGCCGTTGGAGAGTGTTTAATGTATATTAAATGTATCAAAAATGAGCTGAAAACTAGCCGTTACGAAGCTCGTCCAAAATGGGATGTCTCATGAGATGCCTCACTGGCAATGGGACGTCCCATGGGATGCCTCATTTAGCCAGACTGAAAATAGGCTCTCTGTTTTGATCTCAGGGTCTTAGGGGTCATCCTACATGGGTCATCCCACTATGTGCCACAAGTCAAAAATAAAGCGTGCCGGCTACGTAATGGAAGGAGAAGATCCAGTTGGATCGCTCCATTTTGTTCCAATCTGATTTTTCATATATTTAAGGTCCAAAACTTACCAGAACACTACCAAATGCTCTTAAATAAATTTGAATCAATTTGACACTTTCAAAAGGCTTCAAAAAACTTCTCCAACTTGATGAAACTTCAACTTTGGTATATTTGATAGAGCTTTTCAAACTCAATATTTTGGACTACCTGAAATATCACTAAAATATTCTTCAAAGATAAGAAACTAATTAGTAGTCTCCTCAAATGGTTTGTGATCATCAAAATCAATTCTTGGAGCCATACTCACTCTCTCCTTTTTATTATTTTTCATCTCCTGACTTGAACATCGGAGGATCTTCATCGAAAAAATTTTTGATAAAAATTTTTTATAGATATTTGGATGGAGCTCCAGCGATGATCTCACCTCGACCATCTTCATCTCGGCATCCAACCTAAGGCGGGAATCGAGACCAGAAGCAACAGTTACAACAGAATATAATTTCTTATAATAGTTATAGATACTGTTACTATATAATAAATTTTAGTAACACTACAATATTATAATCTTTTATGATATCTTTTTAAAATTATTACTAGAAAGTATTTATAGTAACATTTTTTTTAAAGTATTACTAAAATTCTATCACCATAGGCTTTTTTTTATTGTGGTTTAACCAAGAATTTGGATATGATTCAATCTAATTTGTATTAAAAACATATCAAAATTTAAGAATTAATTATATAAATATATAATATAAAGTTTTAAAAATATTATATATTAAATATCATTATTTTTAATTATAGTATAAATAAGAAGAATCATAGATTATCTACTTTTAAAGAATTTTAAAAAAAAATTATGATTCTAGAAATATATTAAAATTATTTATATTAAAAAATATTTTAAATAAAAATATTTTTAAAATATTATAAAGAATAAATTGAAATAATTTTTTTTTATTTTCTCTCTAAAAGAAGAGGATTGATTTTTTTTAAAATAATTAATTATTAAAATTAAAATTTTATAATATATTTGAAATAAATATACTTTATAATTTGAATAAGTATAACAAACTATAATTTTATGTCAAAAATTACTATTACCATGATAGCTAAGTACTAGATAACCATCCAATAGATCTTAGTTTCAATTCCTTAAATAAGTGAGGATAATATATGATAATAAAAATATTTTAATATTAATTTATAAAAAATATTTGATTATAAATATAGTATTTTTAAAAAAAATATTTGATTTTGATTATATCTATAGTGTTAGTTATAATCATTGCAATAATTTATACTAATTGTTACAAACCGTCGTTATAATATAACTCAAAACTATTAGTATGGACTTGCTTATACCAACACCCTTGAGATTGATGGTTACAAACCATCATTACAATATGACTCAAAACTATTAGTATGGACTTGCTTATATCAACACTTTTGAGATCGATTCAGCGCCTTATATTATAGTCAATCATAGTGTCTTAGTCTTTTAACCTACTTATCATACCAAATCTGCCTCCCTCAAATTGTGACTTCATATTGGGTGGAATTTATCATGGTTGCACTCCATTATAAAAGTCATGTAACTTTCACTCATTTTGATTTCTCTAAAATCAGTCCATATGGTACTTACTCATGCTACAAAAAATAAAGATTTTAAAAACATTCCAGAAACATTTTAAAATATACGTAAATCATTCCCATAAACTTCTAAAAATATTATTTGTCCGTCAACTATATCCACATGCTTAAAAGTGACCGGAAATGTTCCTAATCCCTATATTTTTTGTAGTGTCATAGCTACTAATTTTTATATTGTTAAGATATAGTATAAACAATAGATTTCTAGCAAAAATGCCTCCAAGGTACAATAAACCTAGCTCCATGAAGAACATGCAAGGCACAACTAGATCTTAAAATATTTAACTACAGTAATTGCAAGCCTACTTTTATTTAATTATCAAATTTAGAATTATTCAAAATATATAATTATCTAAAGATTTTAATTTTAGAAAATTTATAATGAAAATAAAATTGTTCTAACATACTATACTTGCAGATCATAGAACCCTACTTTCATCTGATTCACTTCTAGCATGTCCTGCAGGACGGAAATCAAATGGCATATTAGGCTGCCAACAAGAGAAGGTCTTCTGGTATGAGTTCTATGAGAGGGATTTTGTTCGATTGAGCATTACCAGATCTTACATGATGCCTAAAGGTAGAGAGATTATAACCCACACTGCATGCATCAAATGACCGGATACCATTCATCATAGGCTCATAGCTTGTCTCTATTATATGGGCCCATTCATCATAGCTTGTCTCGGTGATCAGTTCACAGCAAGAAGATGAGCTGGTTGGCATGGTGTCTGGCCATGTCGGTGTAGGCGTGGGGCTCGGCAAAATTTGTTCCGTGGGTGGACAAGACTGGAGATTTATGTAAACCCACCATCATCCACGCATCATTATAAAAAATAATATATTTGGGTCGGTATAATATTATAGATGAGATGTTCCAAGAGGGTTTCACGTACGATTATTTCTCACAATTCGATCAGAGGGCGCGGAAGCGTCACGCATGACGCTCGCTAAGAAAAGGACATCTCTGAAAAAGACGCAGAAGGTACCTTTTTTTTTTTTTTTTTTTTTTGTCTTCTCCAACCCCACCTCATGAAAATGATAAAATATTAGTAATAATAGATTTGCCTTACTGCAATTAGATACGTGTCTCTAGTGGTGCTTTGTTGCACGTGCTGCTTCGATTCTAGCGTGCAAACGTCTAAGGGCTAGAGATTAGATAAATAAATATTTTGTAGGACTTCTCTGTTTGCTGTGGTGTTCCGAAGGGTTAGACAACCAATATTCCTCCAACATGGATTACTTTGGATTTCCTTCTTTTCTCACCCATGGGAAAAGCAGCATCTTATGGTAGTTCTATTTATCTAAAATTAAAATGTAATACATGTGACGCACATAAAATAAGATAAACTAAAATGAGGATCTCCAATGTATTTTTCTTAAAAGCTTGCATTGCATAATAAAAAATATAAGTTAATGGGGATGGTACATGCTTGCGGAAAATGCATATTGTTACCTTATATTATAGCTATCAGCCAATCCTCTTCTCCCATCTTCAATAGGGTACCTGTAAGGAACAACATATTGCAATTCAAAATATATCACATCCAAATTTGATCATGGTTTGATTTTCAATTATCAGCAACATAGTTGGCTTCCTATGTATTCACTCCATGGAAAGTCGTTATGAGGTTGCTAAAAGAGAATGGAATTCATATATTTCAAATGAGATCTTACTCATATCTGGAAGAAAGAAAAATTATTCCCGATCTTCAATTATTGTTTATAGGTGATATGTATAATCCTGACAAAGATAAAACACTACAAAAAAATGAGTATTAGTGATGGCTATTAGCGACGGCAGATCAATTATCACTAATAAGTTTTTTATCGACAGTAATTAGCGATAGTGATTTTATCGTCACTAATAAAAAAATTTATTTTTTTAAAGATTATTAATAATGGATTATTAATTATTAGCAATGATATTTTTCGTCGCTAATAAAAAATATTTTTTTAATATTATTAACCGTCAAAAAAATTATTTACTAAAATTATTAGCGATAGTAGAAAAATTATTAATGATGGCAAGTGTCGTCGCTAATAGCCATTAGCGATAGCACTATTAGCAATGGCATGTTCATCATAAAAATAAAAAAAATATTTATTATCATTATTAGTGATGGTGTGAAAAGTATTAAAGACAGTAAATGCCATCGCTGATAATTATTAGCGATGGAACTATTAGCGACGAAACATCCATCACAAAAAAAAATTATTTTTTTAAATATGATATAATTTTAAAATTTAAAATTTATTTTCATCTTTCATTATCTAAATAATTAGCGTTAGAGGATCATCACAAACGACCGCCTCAATTCAGTGGCCCTAAGTATGTCGATCATTAAAATTTGATTTTAATAGCCATGAAGGACCGTATGATGATCTAATAAATAGAGATCACTGATAGATCTAAAAACTTGCAACAATGATCTCTATAATATTTGTAACATACTATCAAAATTTTACTTCAATCGAACATCATTATCATTGTCAATTTAATACAAGATGATTTGACTATTAAATAAAAATTAAGTGATCAAAAGGCCAAACGGCATCCGATTATAATACATTTTTTAGATAATGATCTTTGCTACTATTTTGATCGTTTGTACAGTGGTGATTGTAAAATTCAAAACTATACATATATGAATAATCCAAAATTATATATCTCTTGATACTCATTCTTAAAATCCTTAAGTAATTACACTTATACTTTTGTAAGTCTGTTTAACATGAATGGTTCATATACGTATAGTTTGAATTTTATGATCACCACTATATAAAATGATTAAAATAGTAGCAAAGATTATTTATCTAAAAATCATCTTAATAGGATGCCGTTTGGCCTTTTGATAACTCATTTTTTATTTAACGGTCGAAATCATCTCATGCTAAATTAACCATGATAATGATATCTGATTCAAGTAAAATTTTAATAATATGCTATAATTACCACCAAGATCATCTTTGCAAGTCTTTGAATCTATCGTGGTCTTTATCTATCAAATCATCATGCAATCGTTCGTGATCATCGAAATCAAATTTTATTGATCGATGTAGCTAGGACAATCAGATCGAGGTAATTTTTTGTAACGATATCTAAATTCTTTAGATAATGAATGATGAAGATGGACTTTAAATTTTAAAATTATACCATATTCAGATGATTTTTTAGAGATAGAGTCATGGTTATTAGTGACGAATTTTAGCGACGGCAAATATGCGTAGCTAATATCTTTACCGATGGTATTACAATGGCGTATTTACTGTTGCTAATAGTCTGCCATATAAATCACCATGGAGAATATTTTTTTTGCTCGTTCGTTAATTCTCCCTCATTCTCGCTCCGCATCCTCCTCTCGCCAGCGCCCTTACCCCCCCAACCCCCCTTTTCTCCCATCTCTCCGATGTCTCACGGTCGCTCCGACATCGTCGGCCTCGTCCCCATGCCGGCCCGACCTCAAGCCGGCCTCGTGGCCCCTGCCCCAACGGCCCTGCATCCCTACTCCGACCCGACCCCAAACTGACCCCACCGACCCCATGGCCCCTGCCCTGCGGCTCAGCCTGTGGCCCCGCCCACCGGCCCTCGAGGCCTTGCCCCTTGAAAGGTGGCACATAGATTTTTTGCATGCATTTCAAAATTTTTTAGTGGAAGAATATTAGATTAAACTATTTAATTTATAAATACATACATAAGATCTGATCTTAAAACTCTTACAAATGGATCTATGACATGAATTTATATGTATAAAAATTTGAATCTAAAATGACATGCATGTGAACCAAAAAATAGTATTTAGTAATAGATCTAATCTACCACTTCTAGGATTTCGAACCCAAGATATTCTTGAGCATGGATAGTCGAACTCCACGATCGAGAACATAGATCTAGAAATCCTCTCTAGTCACTCACAGCTACACAAGTGTCCAGCCTCTATGGATGGTCCACACGAAGTCCTCAGACCGATCAGTCCTCTGTCGGAGTGCTAGCTCGCGCAGTCGGCTTCTGATGACAGATCTAATTTGATCTCTTCTTTTGATTACCTTAGATCTTTTCAATATCGAAGATGGATCAGAAGAAGATGCTGGATGGTGGAGAAAAATCTGATGAGGATTTTTTTTCTTTGATTTTTTTCTCATCCAAAAATCTTAGAACAGTTCTAGGTCTCTCACCCGAGAGGAGATCGGTCTCCTCCTTTGTTCACGCCAAGGAAGATGGAAGCCCACCCAAACCTCACACCCCAAAGAAGATTTTCAACCCTTCTTTCCCTTTGGTATCTCATGGTGAAAAGTTCTCTCTTGTTGGTGCACAAAATTATGGTCTTTTTATAGTTGTCGCACAAACCAGATTAGATAGGATAAGAGCTGGAGTTTGTTGCAATTCAAATCATTTTGAATTTTAATTTGACTCTAATTTTTTTACCCTTATCAAATATAAAGAGAGACTTATCAAAAAAATTTAGGCATAGAAAATAATCAGGAATACTTTCTTTTCTCGCATATAATAAGTGCCTTCAAAGAAGCAATGTGTGGAAGGATAGGGATAGGTTTTAGGTTGAAATTCAAACCATTTTGAATTCAATTCAAAACCAACCAAATCCTATGCATAATGGGTGATAAAAGAAGGGTTAGCTTCTAATTTTCTCATGCACAAACTGATTTTGTGCGGTGAGAAAAGGCGTGAGACCTTTTAGATGGCGTAAAGGAGAGAATTCCATTCATTTGGACTCTAGAGTTTAACCAATTGGATTTCTTTCAAATCCAATCCAATTAGATCCAAATAAAATATGATGAACCTAATCTAATTAGACTCCTATAACTTTAATTAATTTGATCAAATCAATGAATTAATTGAGCATAGATTCGATCAAATCAGGATCATTTCTCCTTACCGATTAGGTCATCTCATAACCTAATGAGACCTGACCTAATTGAATCCAATTCAATCAGACTTGATCCAGACTTTAATGCTCAATCAAATTGAGCTAATTAGTGATCTAATTACTAATTAATCTTTATTAATAATAGAGTCCAAGTCTAGTGGGACTCTTCACCAGAGTTTTCATCCAGTGGGACTCTTCAGGAAGTCCCGTCCAGTGGGACTCTTCAGATTAGTCATGTGATCGAGAAAAACTTCTAATATGTGTGATCCTATAAGTTCGAACCTAATCTGGTAGTACAGGAAAGATTTTATACCAATCAGAGTAACCATCTAGCAATGATACTCGACATCTGAATAGGCCGAATGTATGCAAAGCAACACTCAAGAATCTATTGGATATAGTTACTGTATAATTCATCTCTTTGACCCTTGATGCTAGGATGACTTAGAGTTTAAACTGTCAATCTCAATAGTACATCCATTATGTGTCTCAACCTAATAAATCTGTGACTCCTCACAAGGATTGTCCTGACCAAGATCTTACTAAATTGAAACACAAAGCATTCTCTCCAATCCTTTGGAGTGATCAATTTCATCTTGATTCACGTATCGACTTACAAGTACTTGACTGTGCCCAGAAACCTTCGATCCTGAATTAAAAATTAGGTAGTCCGATACTAAAGCACAGTAAGTTGCTTGCAAGTCACCGTAGTAATCTCAGATCGGAGGGACACTTATACGTATATTCCTTCGGAGTGCTCTTGATAGCAGAGTGCTCCGGGTTGTCACATTTAGTGAAATATACTCCTACATTTCATCTGCATGCCATACCAGCGTCTCTACGCTCCTTGATTAAGAGGACAACCAACCTATATGGCACACAACGACCTACACTTGATATGTCTATCATCCTAGTAATAGCATATCATTTTATCGCAATTTTATTTAAGAACTAAATGATAAATTTTTTTTTATCAATTTAAAATAGTCCTAAGGACTTTCATCATAACACAGAAGTTCGATATAGAAAATGTACAATTTATGATGAAAAATTATCAAATAAATATTTTATTAATTAATTCATATACAATTATATCAATAAGCTAACTATCAATAGACTGACGATTGATTTTGGGACATAATTTTCAACAACTCTCACTTGGACTAAAGCCAATCGATACAGTATCATATATCCATCTTTGATTTATAGTCTTCGAACTCTTGACACTGAAGGCTTTAGTAAATAAGTCATCTAGATTCTTCTTTCTGTCGATCTTTTGAAGCTCGACGTCACTTCGATCCATGATCTCTCAGACCAGGTGGTAGCGATGCAGAATGTGCTTGGTCCGCTGATGTGACTTCGGTTCCTTCGCTTGAGCAATGGCCCAGTGATGTCACAGTACAACAAGACGGGCCATCAAGGGAAGGTGCCACTCTAAGTTTGTTGATGAATTTTTGTAACCACACAGCTTCTTTGCAGCATCGGATGCCGTGATTTATTCCGCCTCGCAAGTAGAGTCGGCCGCAGAGTGCTGCTTGAAACTCTTCCAGCAGATTGCTCTATCGTTCAAGGTATAAATATATTCTGACACGCTCTTGCTGTCGTCATGATCCAACTGAAAGCTAGAGTCTGTAAACCCCATAAGTTTTAAGTTGGATTCTCCATAGATAAGCCACTAATCTTTAGTATTTCTTAAATACTTAAGGATGGTCTTTACGACTTTCCAATGATTCTCACCTAGATTGAACTGGTATCTGCTCTCTATCTTTAGTGAGTATGCCACATCCGGTCGCGTATATGTCATGATGTACATAATAGATCCCACTATCGAAGCATATGAAATTCTAGTCATATGCTCTCTCTCTCTTAAGCAGTTGTCGGACAATCACTTTTGAAAGAAAAATTTCTTGGCCTATCAGAAGATAGCCTTTCTTGAAATTCTTCATGCTGAATTTTTTCAGCACAGTATCAACATATGTCGACTGAAATAATTCAAGCAACCTTTTAGATCTATCTCTATAAATCTTCATCTAAGGATGAAGGATGCTTCTCCCAAGTCCTTCATGGAGAACTATGATGGCAATCAAACTTTTATTTCTTGTAATACAAGGATGTCATTCCCGATTAAGAGAATATCATCTACATACAAAATAAAAAATACTATCATCGAGTTATTAACCCATTTGTATATATAGGGTTCCTCTCCATTCTTAATGAAGTCATACATTCTAATCACTTATCAAAATGCATGTTTCAACTTTGAGATGCCTGCTTAAGTCCATAAATGGATCTCTGAAGCTTGCACACCTTAGACTCATCTATAAATATGAAACCTTCAGGTTGTATTATATACACTTTTCTTTCAGCTCTTCATTTAGGAAGGTTGTTTTCATATCCATTTGTCAGATTTTATAGTCTAGATGTACTGTTATCGCAAGCATGATCCGAATGGACTTGAGCATTGTCATAGAGAAAATATCTTGTCATAGTTAATACCATAATACTAACGGTAATCTTTGATAATCAGACAGACTTTATAGATCTCCACCTTTTCATTTGTACCTCTTTTTCTTTTGAAGATCCACTTACACTCTATAGGTTTTACTCCTTCAGGTGGGTCAACCAATGTCCATACATTGTTGACTTTCATTGACTTCATTTTGAATTTTATAACTTTCGTCACTTATCAGAGTCAGACCTTTGCATCGCATCCATATAGGTGATCGAATCCTCATTGTTTTCAACGAGTTCAACTGGATCACCGTCCTGGACCAAGAAACTGTAGTATCTATTCGATTGATACGGTACTCTACCAGATCTCCTTAAAAATATTTCTACAATAGGTTTCAGATTTGATCTAATCAAGTCTAACTCTATGGGTTTACTAGATTATGTCAGATCTTCTACTGATCGAACTTCATCAAGTTCAATCTTTGAGGCGTTAGTTTCTTCCTCAAGAAACTCTTTTTCTAGAAAGACTATCTTATTACTGACGAACACCTTCTGTTCATCAGAAAGGTAGAAGTAATACCCCTTGGTCTTTTTTGAGTATCCTATAAATAGACACTTATCAAATCTAGGTTCAAGCTTGTTAGTTTTCAAACGTTTGACATAAGCCAGACATCCCCAAACCCTAAGGTGAGAGAGTGCTGGCTTACACCCTGTCCACATCTCATGTGGTGTTTTACTTACGGACTTACTCAAAATTTTATTTAAATATAATAAGCGACTAAAGTGCATATCTCCAAAAAAATCAGCAAACTTGCAAAGCCCATCATGGATCGAACCATGTTTAACAAGATTCGATTCTTCCTTTCTGATACACCGTTATGCTGTGGTGTTCTAGGAGGAGTCCATTGTGAGAGAATTTCAATCTCTTCTAAGTATGTTAGAAACTCACTGGAGAGGTATTCTCCTCCTCGATTGGATCGAAGAGTTTTAATACTCTTCTCAGTTTATTTTTCTACTTCATTACGGAATCATTTGAACATTTCAAATGATTCTGACTTATGTGTTATTAAGTAGATGTGTCCATATCTCGATAGATCGTCTATAAATATAATGAAATAATAATATCTACCTCTGGCACTGGTGTTCATCGATCCACATACATCAGTAAGTATTAGACTTAGAACTTCACTGGCTCGCTCACTTTTTTCAGCAAAAGATGACTTGATCAGTTTTTCAAGAAAATAAGACTTACAGGTTAAAAGTGATTCACAATTACTGACTTCGAAGATTCTCTCTTATGTCAACCTGATTATTCTATTCTTGTTAACATGACCTAACCTATAGTGCCAAAGGTAGATATCAGAGACATCACTAATTCTAGGATATTTGCTGGACGTGCACATTACACTAACAGATTGTGAAATATATAAATATCATTATTTAGCTATCCATTCATCACATTAACCATTCATAATGATATTAAAAAAAAAATTATTAAAATTTCATAACCGTACATGGTCAAGAGGCTTACAGAAATAATGTTCAATAAAAAAAAAATAAAAATGATATTCATTAAGAATAATTATATTTGACTTGAATACAAGTTTAATAATTCTTAATGCTAGAACTAAAACTGATCTTCCATCTCCAACATTGAGGAATCTTTCACCTTCTTCAAATCTCCTACTAACCTGCAGACTCTGCAACGAATTGCAAATATTAAAAAGATTTTTGATCTCTAATACCGAGATAGTAGAATCATAAATTGAGAAATTACAAGGTGTTATCATATAATTACTTTGTCCAGCAACAACTTGTATCTTTCTCGGCCTGTTCGGATCCAAGAAGATAATGTATTGAGGATAATTTCTCTTCCAGTGCCCCTGCTTCTTGCAGTAGAAGCATTCTATCTAACTCTGATTAGACTTGGGTTTCTTGATCTGATTGGACTTGGTGCTCCAGCACTTTGCATCCTTTTTTTGTTCTTCTTGTTCTTTTTTCTTTTCTTAAAGGATCAATGTCCAGAAGAAGACCCTCCTACTATATTCACCGACTCCTTGTGGAGCTGGTGATCCTTCTCAAAGTTCTACAGTAATCTCAGCAAATCATGGTAGTTGACCGTAGGCTTTGTCATTCGAAAATAAGTAAAAAAAGAGAGATAGGACTTGGACAAAGAGTTCAAAATGCATCTTTCCTCAGCTGCTCATGTAGAAAAAAATCAAGCTTGCTTAAGCGCTCAATCATCTCGATCATGTACAGTATATGATCGGTGATTGATGCTCCTTCCCTCATTCGAGCATTGAAGATGGCACAACTAGTCTTGTGCCTCTCAACATCGTTGGATGTGCTAAAAGACTCGTTCAATATTTGCAACATGTCCTGTGATCGAGCATTTCGAAATGATGCTGAACTCATCATTCATTGCCACCAGCATAATACAATGAACTGTAGTTCGATCATTGAGTAACTTCTGATAAGTGTCTCTAACCGTGCTACGTGCGTTCGGAGCTGACTCCTCGAATGTCGGATCTATCAATATATACAAGATCCGTTCGTGCTCTAAGATTATTTTGAGCTTTCGATGCCAGCTATCAAAATTTGGTCTCATCAATTTATCACTATCTAATAGTGATAGGAGCGACAATGTGGTGGCCATAACTATAAAAAAAAATCAAAACCTAATTAGTATATGAATTGATTAAGCCTAAAGATATAGATTTTAGTCTAAAGTTCTCTCACTATTTTATTCAAATTGATAGCCTCTACCTCCAATTCGAGAAATTATACTAATTTCTTAGTGGGTACTAGAATCCACATGAACTGCTCATGGGTCCGAGTATGGCTCGGCTAACCCCTATGCACCCATAGGTAGGTTCTTAATCAATTATTTCATCAAACAATTCCTAGCATTCAATTTTGCCTCAGACATCTCTTCAGCAGGCATGTGGCACCTCCACTGAAAGTTTTGGTTAGGTCCAATATTAACATACCAAAATTTAATGCATCTGACAAATGAATGACCAAGCCAAGTGTGGCTCGGCCAATCCGACCATCATCATAAAGATACAACTAAATCAATATATTATGAATGATAATTCTGACAACCAGATGAGTACCAGACGTGTGGCACCTCCAATGATCATTTAAACTATTGAACTCATTATCATCTAATTTAATAGGAGGCTATGATCTAGTTATCACCATAACTATTTCATTTTAAAGACCTAATAAATTTAGAAGATTTAATTAGTTGAATTGAGAGATGAGAACATATTTAACTAATTAATCTTAATCATCCTACTGACTTTACCAAGTCAGATTAAAGAAGATCAGACATAAACTGGTCCAGCCAATCAGTCATGAATCCTCCCACTGACTTCACCAAGTCATAAAGAGAACTCAAGACAAGTTGAACTAGGGGCACCCCAATCATTAAGTGATCCAATCAAAATATGATTCACTATATTGGTCAAGTAAGTGAAATCGATGGGAGGGATATATCATTAACTCGACATAGATTCAATCTATGTGAATAGCTCCTAATTAATGACCATCGATCAAAGCTGCCATATTTACCTTAGATACTAACTGGTTAGTCATTTTTAATTTGATCAACTTATAGACTTGGATTCGACCACAGAGCCACAATCAAAGTCCATATTGATCTAATCAAAGATATGGACTTAACCAACTACAACTATTGAAATGGATCAAAAGAAGAAATTGATCCAATCATAATTAACTTTTAATTAGATTTGATTAATTACTAACATGGTTCATTATCAATGATTTCTAACCCTAGATCTAATCCAGTTAAATGGACATGACTCGAGCTAATCCATTAACTCATGAATTATGAAATTAATACCTGAGATCTTTGATTCTTAAATCTAAATCACTTAATTCTCAATTAAATTTTGGACTGACATAGTTTCGAGTTCGATGTTTGAAAATAATTTTTAATTTTATAAAATATTTTTACAATCAATCATCTAATGATCAAAATATTAATTTTAGATCTAATATATATTATTTTATATCTAAAATAAAATTTTATAATTTTTTCATTATTCATCATCATGAAAAAGATCATGCAGTACCCCTACATGACATAGGAGATCCCATCGAATAGATAAATAAAGTTACGAAACTCTGATTTCTTCTATGACCGATGGCTATGAGGATCTATCCAATCAGATTACTATACTACTCATATATTAAATTAATTATTTAGATCAAATCTAAATAATTAAAATCAGATTATATATAAAAATAAATTCATGTGTCATAAGAAAATCTAGCTCTGATACCATTAAAAATTATGCAGGAGTTTTTTGCATGTATTTCAAAATTTTTTATGAAAGAACATTAGATTAAACTATTTAATCTATAAATACATTCATAAAATCTGATCTTAAAACTCTTACAAATGGATCTATGACATGAATTTATATGCATAAAAATCTAAATCTAAAATGACATGCATGTGAAATAAAAAATAATATTTAGTAATAGATCTAACCTACCACTTTTAAGATTTCGAACCCAATACCTGAGCATGGATAGTCGAACTCCATAATTAAAAATATAGATCTAGAAGTCTTCTTTGATCATTTGTAGCCATATAAGCATTCGACCTCTACAGATGGTCCACACAAAATCCTCAGACTGATCAGCCCTCTACGGAAGTGCTAGCTCGCGCAGTTGATTTCTGATGACAGATCTAATTTGATCTCTTTCTTCGATCATCTCGAACTTTTTCAATGTTGAAGATGGATTAGAGAAGAATGCTGGATGGTAGAAAAAAATTTGATGAAGATTCTCTTCTCTTTGATTTTTTTCTCATCCAAAAATCCTAGAACAGTTCTAAATCTCTCACCTGAGAGGAGATCGGTCTCCTCCTTTGTTCACACTAAGGAAGATGGAAGCCTATCCAAATATTATGCCCCAAAGAAGGTTTTTTGCCCTTCTTTCTCTCTGGTATCTTATGGTAAAAAGTTCTCTCTTGTTGGTGTACAAAATTATGGCCTTTTTATGGTTGTCGCACAAACTAGATTAGATAGGATAAGAGCTAGAGTTTGTTGCAATTCAAATTATTTTAAATTTTAATTTGACTTCAACTTTTTCTTACCCTTATTTGACTTAAAGAGAGACTTATCCAAAAAATTTAAGGATAGAAAATAATCAGAAACACTTCTTTTTCTCACACACAATGGGCGCCTTCAAAAGAAACCAACATGTGGAAGGATAGGGATAAGGTTTTAGGTTGAAATTCAAATTATTTTGAATTTAATTCAAAACCAATCAAATCCTATCCATAATAGGCAACAAAAGAAGGGTTAGCTTCTGATTTTCTTATGCATAAACTGATTTTGTATGATAAAAAAAGGTATGAGACCTTTTGGGTGGCGCAAGGGAGAGAGTCCCATTCATCTAGGACTCTAGGGTTTAACTAATTAGATTTTTTTCAAATTCAATCCAATTAGACCTAAATAAAATATGATAAATCTAATCTAATTAGGCTCTTATAACCTCAATTAAATCTGATCAAATTAATAAATTAATTGAGCCATAGATTCGATCAATCAGGATCATTTCTTCCTTATCGATTAGGTCATCTCATAACCTAATCAGATCTGACCTGATTGAATCCAATTCAATCAGACTTGATTCAAACTTTAATGCTCAATCAAATTAAGCTAATTAGTGATCTAATCATTAATTAATCCTCTATTAATGATAGAGTTCAAGTTTAGTGGGATTTTTTCCCAAAGTCCCTGTCTAGCGGGACTCTTCACCAGAGTCTCCATCCATTGGAACTCTTCAGATTAGTCATGTGGTTGAAAAAAAACTTTTGATGTGTGTGACTCTATAGATTCGAACCTAATCTGATAGCACAGAAATAAATTTCTATACCAATCAGAGTAACTATCTAGTAATGGTATCTAACGTCCGGATAAATCGAATGTATGCAAAATAATACTTAAGAACCTATTTAGATATAGTTACCGTATAATTCATCTCTTTGACCCTTGATGCTAGGATGACTTAGAGTTTAAACTGTCAACTCTCAACAGTACATCCATTATGTGTCTCAACCTAATAAATTCTATGACTCCTCACAAAGATTGTCCTGGCCAAGATCTTACTAAATTAAAATACAAAGTATCCTCTCCAATCTTTTGGAGTGATCAATTCCATCTTAATTCACATACCGACTTTATAAGTACTTAACTGTGCCCAAAAATCTTTCGATTCGAAATTAAAAATTTAAGTAGTCCAGCATCAAAACACAGTGAGTTGCTTACAAGTCATCATGGTTATCTCAGATCGGAGGGATACTTATATCTATATCCCTTCGGAGTGATTTTTGACAGCAGAGTGCTCCAAAATTGATCACGTTCAGTGAAATATAGTCCTATATTTCACCTGCATACCATATCAATGTCTCTACGTTCCTTGGTTAAGAGGACAACCAACCTATATGGCACGCAATGACCTACACTTGATATGTCTTTCATCTTAGTAATAGCATATCATTTGATCGTAAACTTATTTAAGGACTAAACGATTAATCTTTTTTTATCGATTTAAAATAGTCCTAAAGACTTTCATCATAATACAGAAATTTGATATAGAAGATGTACAAGCTTATGATGAAAAATTATCAAATAAATATTTTATTAATTAATTTACTATAATTATATCAATAATCTCAACCATCAACAGACTGATGATTGACTTTGAGACATAATTTTCAACACCCCCACCCTGACCCCGACAGCTCCGGCACGACCCCACGATCTCCCCGAGCCCCCGTCCGTTGGATCGCGAGCCCCTTGGCCGCCTCCCACCTCCTCAAGCCCCAACCGTCTCCCCAAGCCCTCGACCCACCTCCCCTCGGCTACCTCCAATCCCCTCTTTCCCCCACCATCAGATCCGACTTCCCTGACCCGTTGGCTGCCTCCCCAAGCTCCAAGCCCCCAGCCCACCTCCCCTCGGTCGCCTCCCTGAGTTTCGAGCCTCGAGCTCCCAGCCCCCCTCCTCTCGGCCACCTCCTCGAGCTCCGATCCATCGGATCTCGAGCCCCTCAGCCACCTCTCGCCTCCCCGAGCCCTCGGTTTGCCTCCCTCCGACCAAATCATCGATTATCAGTATGTGATGGTTTAGTCTTTTGGATCTTTATTTCTGATGGTTTTTTGATATTTTGTTTGGTGGTTTATTGTTGTCCAAGTATTAACATACAGAATAGAGAATTATAGTGATAACATGATTCGATTGCAATCAAAGGAGTTATTGGGTAATTCCAAACAGCCCATTCATGTCTCATGATTCTGAAAACCTAATGTAGTATTTTATTTATAAATTTTTATTATTCATACATATATGCTTTAATATTTTATTTTTTTTATCCATTAGCTAGTTTCATGTGCACACTATCTTCTCTATGTTATTAGACCTTGTTTTGTATCCAAGGGCTTAGATTAATACTTGCTTGTCTATGATTCTGAAAACAATTCTCATGTTTGTAGATTAACCGAGTTCAGTACATGCATTCAAAGATCTGGTCATAAAGTAAATCAGGTACATTATTATATTACACTAGCTCTACTTTCTTAGTGTTTAAGAATATAAATTGTATTTGTTGGTCTGATACTGCAGCAGAACTTGTATCTTTTTATGAATTATAAGTTAGTGTTAAGATTTTGATTCATCATACTCGATCATAGATTGATGTTGTTAAACAACAAATCTTCACTTGTTATATATTGATGTCTTCTACTTTCCAAACCTAAATATCTTGATATTAGTTTTTGCATGTCCAATTTGATTGATTCGCTAATATTAATGAATGTTAGTTGCATCTTGGACTGCTTATCATGTATGATGACCAGAATAAGAAACAATCTTGGATTGCTTGAAATAATTTGTGAATGCAAGGATTAAAATTCTTGTATAGTCAAATTTTTGAAGGAGAATTTCTGCATCTCCAAAGAAAATTTACTTTTGTAGGATTTACTTTGTGACAATGAGCCTATAATTTTATTTGATATTTTCTTGCCTTGACCTTAGATAACTTAAATGAAAAAAAATGAAGAAAAATTGCTAGTCAATAATATGTTGTATCTGTCCTTGCAAGATTAGATCTATTTTAGAGCTTTTCTTGACAAAGAATAATAGTTTTGATTATTTAAAATAAGAAAGAATATCAAAGAGTGTTCTCAACCATTGCCACCACATGTATGCTTTCTTATTAACTTTAAGCAAGCAGTACCCTCATTTAATGGCTGGCTTTCGATTATTCATTCTAATACTAGGATAATTTTCACACCTTGATAATAGTTTAAATTTTTATCCAACATAATTTATGGAGCAAATCAACTCACTACAATTCAGTGAACAAAGTAATGAAAGGTACTATGAAATCAAAGTATAAAAATACCACTGACCATCTTAAAATATTTGAAAATCCTTCATGCTTCACTTCTTTCTTTAACTCTTACTTATTTGCACCCCTTTCTCTTGGCTATCTTTGTAATCTTTCAACCATTTCACTTCAATATGAATATGGAGAATAGTTTATTTTGATCTGTTCTACATTTCGATGACTTAACAGACATCCACTACTAACAGCTATGCTCATTTACTTTTATACAAAAAATTATGTTAAATAATTTAGATTTTAATATAGTATAATTAATTTTTATTTATAATTATGTTAAATAATTATTATTTTATTTATAATAAATTTTAAAAAATAATTATAAAATAGATTTTAAAATATTTAATTATAATTTTTTTAAAAAAAATAAAAATTATTAGCGACAGTATCGCCATCGCTAATAGATTTTTTTAAAAAATAAAAAATTATTAGCGACGACATTAGCAACGGCTTGCCGCCTCTAATAGTTTTTTAAAAATTATAATTAAAAAAATAAAAAACTATTAGCGATGGTAGGCCATCACTAATGTCATCATTAATAGTCTTTTTAAAATTATAATTAAAAAATTATTAGTGATGGTATCACCATCGTTAATGTCGTCGCTAATTATCATTATTAGCAACGGCAAAATCACCGTCGCTAATAATGATAATTAGTAATTAGGATATTTTCATCGAATTTTTAGCGATAGCAAATTAGTTATTAGCGATGGTAATTAGCCATCACTAATAGTCAGTTTTCTTATAGTGAAACATCACCCTCAAGAGTTCTTTCTTTAACTTTCTATCAAGCACATAAGCATTACAAATGACAATTTCTTTTAACATATTGTCTTCCAAAAATGTGTAAATGAATTTAAGAGACTTCACAATGGCGATTAGGAATGTGATATGTCAAGAGGATAGAGATTTGAGTTAGTGTGCAAAGAATTAAGAAGCAATATTTTCAAATAACATAAACCACAATTATCATAGTGCATCCTTTTTTTTTGTATAGGATTTGACCTTAAAATCAAGATTTTTTTAAGAAGTTTTAAAATCAATAGTTAATTCCACAACTTTGATTGAATTCTAAGAAAGTGGTTTGTTGATCCAAAAATAGCATTTAAATTATTAGTATTCCATAAGAATGAAACCAAAAGTATTGGATAAGAATGCTCTAAATTAATTTGCACAACCCATAATAACTATATTGAAATGTATATAATTATTAATAAGGAACTTGTAAAGAACCCAAATTTAAGAACTTAGATTTTGATATCAACAATGTTGATATGAGAAATACATCAATGGTTGGATCATTCATGAGGAGCTTTTAAGATTGAAACGACCGTGATAAAGAAGCTAATGTATGCATTCCTTATGTTATAGCCCAAAACCCATTACAGCCCACAAAAGCCCAAAACGAAAAAAAAAAAAAACAGAGGAATTCAAAACCGGGAAGAAGACTCCCGATGGGAGTCTCCTTCTCTGGCGAAATCCGGACGAAATCAGGACTCCTAGGACCCCTCGGAGTCCTAGGGTTCCCTATAAGAATACCCCCTCCCTCTTGAGATTGACCATCGGCCTCTTCTTCCTCTCTTTCTCTCCGATTTTCCCGAAGAGGAGCAGCGGGCACAGTTGGGTTTCTCGTCGTGTTTTCTCTCTGACGAAGTCATCGGAGGTCAAGATAAGCTTCCCTTCTTTTCCTCCCTTCCTTCCTCTTTCCCCCGTGCGCTTGTGCACGGTGGCCGGCGACGAGCGTCGTCGATTTTTGGTCGGGAAAAAAAGACTCTGTTTTGGGCCCCATTTTCGTGAATTTTCGGCGCCGACGATCAAAATTGACCGCCGGCCATGTTTCCTCTGTGACCGGAGGAGTGGCCCCATCGATCGCCGGCCTCCGTCGTGGCGACCGCGGCCCGAACGGCCGATCAAGGCCTGAGGACCAAGAGTCCTCTGTTCCGGCGCGGGAAGAAGAAGAAGAAGAAGAAGAAGAAGAAAAAAAGAAGAAAAGGAAAAGAAAGGAAAAGAAAAAGAAGAAAAAGAAGAAAAGGAAAAGAAAAAGAAAAAAAAAGAAGAAGAAAAAAAAAAAGAAAGAGAAGGGGCGGAGAGAGAGAAACTCTCTCTCTCTAGATTTTAGAATTTATGGAATTAATTAATTAAAAAAAAATAAAAATTAAAAAAAAATTAGCAATAAAAATAAAAATAAAATTAGGATGTCCATGGATTAATTCGAAAATTGGGATGCTGTCGACGAATTGATCCTAGTGGGGATATTAGATTTTAATAATTTAGTTATTTTTTAATTCGATAAAATTTTGATTTAAAATATGATATTTGACGTATCAGGTTCTGAGAAGGATTTTCGAGATCCCTAGAATTTCTAGTTTGGATTTTCTTTTGAGGTAAGTAGTGTTTACCTTTACTGAATTTATCTGGTATATTATGAATTAAATAAATTTATGCATGCTTGCGATTGAAATTATTTATTAAAATAATTATTAAAAATTATTTATGATGAAAGTTAATTGTAGAAAATTATTTATGATTGAAGTTATTTGTTGAGCAATTATTATGATGATATATGATCTCAAAGAATGTTATAATTGATTTGACTCGAATATCAATTAATTTTATTATTTTTGAAAATAATATATGAATTGGAAGACAATATGAAATTGACAACCTGACTGTGTTGAGGACCCCGCCAATGGGAGCATATACGTTGGCAATTGACTGTCCTGAGGATTTATGTCGCCAATGAGACCAGCGACATGTCGCCAGATAGACCAGCGACAAAACCGCCAGCTAGACCAGCGGTTCCAAAGGACTTGGCTGGCAGATGATTCGCGGCCCACCGCAAGCAGATACGCGGTATTATGACCCTGCCACAGGGATAATATGGTCATAGTCATGGTTGGTAAGAAGAATTTAAGAAATTGATGAATTTAAGAAGAAAAATATAATTAAAAATTATGATGAATTGACTTTTATATATGATTGACAGTATGAATATGATTTCATGAAATTACATATTGATTTGTTATGCATAGTATTATTTACCTGATTATTCAGTTAAAGGTATACACTGCTTACTGGGCTATTTAGCTCATGATAAGTTTTATGTTTTTCTTACAGATCCAGAAAATTAGCATGATGCGGAATTTCGGTTGGGAGAGCGATTAGAGATGGAGTTAACTCATTGATTTAGGATTTTTTTCAGAATTGATTCAAGACCTTTAGTTTTGTTTTTAGTATTGACTTTGTCAGACAGTTACTTTCTTTTGAACACTTAGTTTTGATTTGTTATTTGAACCAAGATTTGATTATTGAATAAAAAAAAATTTATTTAACTATTTGTGAAGATATCATGATGAGATGCCTTGCATGCTTATGGAAAAAGTATTCTATAAGTATGCGGCGATTGCCATGACCCTCGATTCACAATCTCGGGTCGGGGGCGTGACAATTAATATGGTATCAGAGCATAAGTAGATAGATAGAGACATGTAGAATAAAGTGAGCGAGTGATGGGTAGACATTAGGAAATTGAAATGTTAGTTATGATGATTTTGACTTATCACAAGTTATAACCTTATTAAGGATAAGTTATTATCTCAAATCTATCATAGGTCAATATGCCTCCACGACGAGTGAGGAATACTCAAGGAGCGGTAGGAGGGACATCAAATCCACTTGACGATAATACTCCCCAATTAAACAGCGGCACAACTCAGCAGGAGGGAATCCATGATCCTACCAGAAATACTCCGACAGTACAGGAGGAGCCGAACATGACTCAACTAATGCAAACTCTGATCGGAGTAGTTCAAACACAGCAACAGTTACTTCAACAACAACATGCACAGCCACGTCAGCAATTTTCACCGATACCTGGACATGGAAAACATCCGATGCAGAGAAACAATATCGTCGAATTTAAGAAGCTAGCTCCTCCAGCCTTCAAAGGGACTATCGAGCCACTAGAAGCAGATAACTGGATTATGGAAATGGAGAAGGCCTTCGCCGTGCAAGAATACCACGATGAAGAGAAGATCCGCTATACAGCATATTTGCTACAAGGCGAGGCATACAACTGGTGGCGTATACTGAAACAAAAATATGAGCACGATGGGATACCACTCACTTGGGAGAGATTTCGAGATGAATTCTTTGACAAGTATTTCCCCCGAAGTGTCAGAATACAGAAAGAACAGGAGTTCATTCACCTGAGACAAGGTAACAGATTCGTTGCAGAATATGAAGCCAAATTCACGGAGTTAGCCAAATTTGTTCCAAGACTAGTTGAGATTGAGCAAGACAGAGTACACAAATTTGAAATGGGACTGAAGACAGAAATCAGGAGACAGGTTGTACCCTATGAGCTAACTACCTATGCCTCAGTTGTGAACAAAGCTCTAATAATTGAGAGAGAAGCTAATGAAGCTCATGCGGAGCGTGAACGGAATCAGAAGAAGAAAAATAGGTTTAGTGGAACTCAAGGACGAAACCAGAACAATAAGGTTCCAGCAAAGAAGCCAGCAACTGATAAGAATCGTGAGAATGAGGCAGCTAGATGTTCGAGATGCGATCGAAGAGAGCATGAGACTTCTAATTGCCCATGGAATACTGGTTCGTATTTTAGATGTGGACGGAAAGGACACAAGATTGCAGATTGCCCCCAGATGGACGAAAATAGATCAACACAAGCAAAGGACGGAGGTCAAAGGCCGAAAACTCAAGGAAGAATCTATGCTCTCACACAACAGGATGCTCAGGCCTCCAATGCTGTGGTGACAGGTACCATTCCTGTATCTGGTATTCATGCTTCAGTTTTGTTTGATTCTGGTGCTACACACTCCTTTATATCCACTACTTTTATTAGACAGCATGATATAGGTTGTGAACCCATGAAAACCAAATTATATGTTGAGACACCAGTAGGTGAAATTTTGAGTACCGAAAGTGTGTGCAAGTCTTGTAGTATCAAGATAGGAGAAAGAGAATTACCGACAGATTTGGTGGTCCTGGATATGCATGATTTCGATGTCATTCTAGGAATGGATTGGCTGGCTACTTATCATGCCTCTGTGGATTGTCATGGAAAGAGAGTGAACTTTCACATACCGGGAGAATTAACTTTTAGTTTTGATGGAAGTACAGGAACCACCCCTCCACGTATTATTTCACTTAAACAAGCTAGACAGATGATAAGAAAGGGATGTAGAGGTTACCTAGTATTAATAAAGAATTAAGAACATGATGAATTAAAGTTACAGGATATTCCTATCGTAAATGAATTTTTGGATGTATTCATTGATGATTTAGTCGGACTACCCCCAGATAGAGAACTTGAATTTACTATTGAGTTGGCACCCAATACCAGTCTGATTTCTAAAGCTCCTTACAGAATGGCCCCTATGGAGTTAAAGGAGTTAAAAGATCAATTATAGGATTTATTGGATAAAGATTTTATAAGGCCTAGTGTATCTCCTTGGGGAGCTCCAGTCTTATTTGTGAAGAAGAAAAATGGTAGTATGAGACTCTGTATCGACTATAGAGAGTTGAATAAAAATACTATCAGAAATAAGTATCCTCTACCTCGAATTGATGATTTGTTTGATCAGTTGCAAGGTGCACAAATCTTTTCTAAAATTGATCTTCGTTCCGGGTATCATCAGTTAAAAATTAAAACAGAGGACATACCAAAGACGGTATTTAGAACTCGTTATGGATATTATGAATTTTTAGTGATGCCTTTTGGGTTAACCAATGCTCCAGCAGCCTTTATGGATTTAATGAACAGAATATTCAGATCTTATCTTGATAAATTTGTTGTCATATTTATTGATGATATCTTGATATATTCTAGAAGTAAATTGGAGCATGAAGAACATTTACGGTGTGTGCTACAAATATTGAGGAAAGAAAAACTTTATGCCAAATTTAAGAAGTGTGAATTTTGGTTGGACAAAATAGCCTTTTTAGGACACATCGTATCTAAGGATGGAATTTCTGTGGATCCAGCAAAAGTGGAAGCTGTGATGCAGTGGAACAGACCTACAAATATTTTTGAGATTCGAAGTTTTCTGGGAATGGCAGGGTATTATAGACGATTTGTAGAAGGATTTTTCTGCATAGCTGCACCTTTGACTCGTCTTACTCAAAAAGGTGTTAAATTCGAGTGGTCTAAAGATTGTGAACAGAGTTTTCAAGAATTAAAATAACGATTAGTGTCAGCCCCTATCCTTACTATACCAACAGGAGATGAAGGTTTCACAATATATAGTGATGCATCTAAAAAGGGACTCGGCTGTGTATTAATGCAACATGGTAAGGTAGTAGCCTATGCCTCAAGACAATTGAAACCATATGAATAAAATTATCCGATACATGATTTGGAATTAGCTGCAGTAATTTTTGCTCTAAAAATTTGGAGACATCACTTATACGGTGCACAGTGTGAAGTGTTTACTAATCATAAGAGTTTGAAGTACATTTTTACACAGAAAGAATTAAACATGAGACAGAGAAGGTGGTTAGAACTATTAAAGGATTATGATTTAACAATCAATTATCATCCGAAAAAAGCTAATGTTGTTGCTGATGCCCTTAGTAGAAAATCTGTGGGAAATATGGCGGTTTTAATCACACACCAAAGTCAATTGTTAAAGGATATAAGAAAACTGGAATTAGACATCCGAATATATGACTCAACAGTACGGTTAGCCAACTTGAGGATTCAGCCAACACTCATATAAAGAATTACAGTTGTCCAGAATGATGATCCCCAACTAATAAAAATAAGAAATTCAGTGGAAGCTGGTGTTCAATCTGAATTCAAGATACATGAAGACGGTTCGTTAAGGTTCGACAACAGGATTTGCGTACCCAATGATTCAGCACTCAAGCATGAAATACTTCAGGAAGCACACCAGACCGGTTATACAGTTTATCCGGGAGGTACCAAGATGTATAGAGACTTAAAAGAAATGTACTGGTGGAATAATATGAAGAGAGAGATCGCTCAATTCGTGGCTCAATATTTGGTGTGTCAACAAGTTAAAGCTGAACATCAGAGACCTGCGGGACTACTTCAACCTCTTGATATTCCAGTTTGGAAGTGGGAACATATCACTATGGATTTTGTAACTGGACTACCGAAGACTCCCAGTAAAAATGATGCAGCCTGGGTGATTGTGGACCGATTGACAAAGTCTGCACACTTTCTACCAATTAGAGTTGGATTTACCTTGGAAAGACTAGCAAAGTTATATATGAAAGAAATTGTAAGGCTACATGAAATTTCAGTGACTATCGTATCGGATCGAGACACCAGATTTGTATCACAGTTCTGGAAGAGCTTACACAAGGCATTAGGAACAAAATTGAACTTCAGTACAGCCTTTTATCCACAGACTGATGGTCAGTCAGAGAGAACTATTCAGATCTTAGAAGATATGTTGAGAACCTGTATTTTGGATATGAAAAGTTCATGGGATGAGCATCTACCTTTGATTGAGTTCGCTTATAATAACAGTTATCAGGCTAGCATTGGTATGGCACCTTACAAAGCTTTATATGGTAGAAGATGTCGATCACCGATTCACTGGGATGATGTCGGTGAGCGAAGAATATTGGGTCCCGAACTTGTTCAACAAGCAGTCGAGAAGATTCAATTAATTAAAGATCGACTTCGGGCAGCACAAAGCAGACAGAAAAGCTATGCAGACAACAGGAGATGGAAATTAGAATTTCAAGTCGGTGACCATGTGTTTCTCAAAGTATCTCCTTCAAAAGGAATCTCAAGATTTGGCATTCGTGGTAAATTGAATCCTAGATATGTGGGTCCGTTTGAGATTTTGGAAAGAATTGGTGAGGTGGCTTATCGACTTGCCTTACCCCCTTCACTTGCAGGAGTACATAATATTTTTCATGTTTCTATATTAAAGAAATATTTATCAGATCCAAGTCACATCGTGGAACTTGAACCAGTACAAGCCAGAAAGGATCTAACATATGAAGAATATCCGATACGGATCGTAGACCGTAAAGAACAGGTGCTGAGACGTCGCAACATTCTTTATGTCAAGGTACAGTGGAGTCGACATTCAGAAAGAGAAGCTACTTGGGAGCTAGAGGAAGAAATGAAGCAAAAATATCCCCAGCTCTTCGAGACTACAGGTATAAAAAATTTCGAGGATGAAATTTCTTTTTAGGGGTGAAGAATGTTATAGTCCAAAACCCATTACAGCCCACAAAAGCCCAAAACGAAAAAAAAAAAATAGAGGAATTCAAAATTGGGAAGAAGACTCCCGATGGGAGTCTCCTTCTCCGACGAAATTCGGGCGAAATCAGGACTCCTAGGACCCCTCGGAGTCCTAGGGTTCCCTATAAGAATACCCCCTCCCTCTTGAGATCGACCATCGGCCTCTTCTTCCTCTCTTTCTCTCCGATTTTCCCGAAGAGGAGCAGCGGGCACAGTTGGGTTTCTCGCCGTGTTTTCTCTTCGACGAAGTCACTGGAGGTCAAGGTAAGCTTTCCTTCTTTTCCTCCCTTCCTTCCTCTTTCCCCCGTGCGCTTGTGCGCGGTGGCCGGCGACGAGCGTCGTCGATTTTTGGTCGGGAAAAAAAGACTATGTTTTGGGCCCCGTTTTCGTGAATTTCCGACGTCGGCGATCAAAATTGACCGCCGGCCATGTTTCCTCCGTGACCGGAGGAGTGGCCCCGTCGGCCGCCGGCCTCCGTCGTGGCAGCCGCGGCCCGAACGGCCGATCAAGGCCTGAGGACCAAGAGTCCTCTGTTCCGACGCGGGAAGAAGAAGAAGAAGAAGAAGAAAAAAAGAAGAAAAGGAAAAGAAAGGAAAAGAAAAAGAAGAAAAAGAAGAAAAGGAAAAGAAAAAGAAAAAAAAAAGAAAGAGAAGGGGCGGAGAGAGAGAAACTCTCTCTCTCTAGATTTTAGGATTTATGGAATTAATTAATTAAAAAAAATTTAAAAATTAAAAAAAATAGCAATAAAAATAAAAATAAAATTAGGATGTCCATGGATTAATTCAAAAACTGTGATGCTGTCGACGAATTGATCCTAGTGGAGATATTAGATTTTAATAATTTAGTTATTTTTTAATTCGATGAAATTTTGATTTAAAATATGATATTTGACGTATCAGGTTCTGAGAAGGATTTTCGAGATCCCTAGAATTTTTAGTTTGGATTTTCTTTTGAGGTAAATAGTGTTTACCTTTACTGAATTTATCTGGTATATTATGAATTAAATAAATTTATGCATGCTTGCGATTGAAATTATTTATTGAAATAATTATTGAAAATTATTTATGATGAAAGTTAATTGTAGAAAATTATTTATGATTGAAGTTATTTGTTGAGCAATTATTATGATGATATATGATCTCAAAGAATGTTATAATTGATTTGACTCGAATATCAATTAATTTTATTATTCTTGAAAATAATATATGAATTGGAAGACAATATGAAATTGACAACCTGACTGTGTTGAGGACCCCGCCAATGGAGGCATATACGTTGGCAATTGACTGTCCTGATGATTTATGTCGCCAGTGAGACCAGCGACATGTCGCCAGATAGACCAGCGACAAAACCGCCAGCTAGACCAGCGGTTCCAAAGAACTTGGCTGCCAGATGATTCGCAGCCCACCGCAAGCAGATACGCGGTATTATGACCCTGCCATAGGGATAATGTGGTCATAGTCATGGTTGGTAAGAAGAATTTAAGAAATTGATGAATTTAAGAAGAAAAATATAATTAAAAATTATGATGAATTGACTTTTATATATGATTGACAGTATGAATATGATTTTATGAAATTACATATTGATTTGTTATGCATAGTATTATTTGCCTGATTATTCAGTTAAAGATATACACTGCTTACTGGGCTATTTAGCTCATGATAAATTTTATGTTTTTCTTACAGATCCAGAAAATTAGCATGATGCGGGATTTCGGTTGGGAGAGCGATTAGAGATGGAGTTAACTCATTGATTTAGGATTTTTTTCAGAATTGATTCAAGACCTTTAGTTTTGTTTTTAGTATTGACTTTGTCAGACAGTTATTTTCTTTTGAACACTTAGTTTTGATTTGTTATTTGAACCAAGGTTTGATTATTGAATAAAGAAAAATTTATTTAATTGTTTGTGAAGATATCATGATGAGATGCCTTGCATGCTTATGGAAAAAGTATTCTATAAGTATGCGGCGGTTGCCATGATCCTCGATTCACAATCTCGAGTCGGGGGCGTGACACCTTATCTCTCAACGAAATGAAAAAACTTTATAATCAGCAGCCACATCTTTTAAACAAAAAAGCAGGCCTAGAGCAATAAAAATTTTATAAGATCTAAAATCTACATGCACTATAACATGAAATTCTTCTTGAGTTTTAGACCAAATGTATATGGATCTCTAAATTTAGCTGGTGCTTAGAGATGGGTCATATTTGATTACTGATAAAATATGGGTAACAAGAAAAAAAAGAAACAAAAGGGTTTTTTTTTCTTAATGAAAACTAAAATTTGTTCCTTCCAATTTAAGATAACTTTTAAAAAAATAATAATTTAACGGAACTAGTCCATCAAAAATTGTGTTCTCTAAAAAATTTTTTAGCTCAAATTTTCATTGCTCTTTCTTTCTTTCCTGCTATCAAATTATTTCCTTCTTTTTAATTTCTCGGCAGGTCCTTTTTCATGCACGTGAGTTTTTGGAAAAAAAAAAAACAAACACCATTGTTCATCAAGAAAAAAAAAACAAAAAATTAAGGAAATATAACAATAATTGGTACGAACATGAAATCACGTCTCTGCTGTTTGCCGTACTTTATTTTGAGCACGTGCTTTTGGGCGAAGCGTACTCGGTGGAAAAGATTTTGGCACGCACGTTATTCCAAGTTTGAGATAGGCCCCGCCGAAGAGTTAGCCAAGCACGATTCAGTCAATGGTGGGCCCACCACACAGCTTTTTGGTAGTGTATGCCCACGACTTGGTTGCAGCCTTATTAAAAGCGCGGGGTCAGGTCCGTCTTGTCTGTGTCCGAGACTGCACTTTTTGCTGTGGGCCTCCTGACTCCCATTCCCATCCCTTGGCATATCAAAGATTATTCTAGTTCTACCCATTGGCAATTGGCCAGCTCCCTTTCACTCGTTTATCT
>NC_025999.2:67222557-67265984 GCF_000442705.2 Elaeis guineensis
GAAGAAAACCAAACATTACATTTTTCTTCATATTTTTGGTTGCCGATGTTTTATTTTGAACAATGGTAAAGAGAGATTAGAAAAATTTGATGCAAAATTCAATGAAACTATTTTTTTTGGTTACTCCTTTTCTAGCAAAGCTTTTAGAGTTTTCAACAAAAGAACTTTAGTAGTAGCGGAGTCAATACATGTTATTTTTTATGAGACTAATGATTTTCCTTCAAAGAAGAGTGAAGGTATTGATAATGCAGATCTTCTTATAGAAGGGATGAAGGAGCTCACCCTAAAAGACTCAACAATTCAAAATAAAGAAGAATATGAAAACAAATAAGAGGATGAAGGTGAAGAATAATAAGAACAACCTTCAGGTACAAATGATCTATCCAAAGAATGGAGGTATGATCACAATCACCCCAAAGAATTAATCATTAGTGATCCTACACATGGAGTAAGAACTCATTCTTCACTTAGAGATGCATACAATCATTTTGTATTTATTTTTCATTTTGAACCTAAAACCATAGATGAAGCTGAAAAAGATTATAATTGGATAAATACAATGCAAGAAGAACTTAATCAATTCAAAAGAAATAATGTATGGACTTTAGTATCAAGACCTAAAAATTATCCAGTAATTGACACAAAATAGATATATAGGAATAAATTGGATGAACATGAAAATGTAATTAGGAATAAAGCAAGATTGATTGCAAAGGGTTATAATCAAGAAGAAAAAATTAATTTTGATGAGACCTTTGCACCTGTTGCTAGATTAGAAGCAATTAGGCTTTTACTTGCATATGCATACTTTATAAATTTTAAGTTATTCCAAATGGATGTCAAAAGTGCTTTTCTAAATGGTTATATTGCTGAAGAAGTATATGTAGAATAACCTCTCGATTTTAAAAATCATGCTTTTCTTAATCATGTTTTCAAATTAAACAAAGTATTATATGGTTTAAAACAAGCACCTAGAGCTTGGTATAAAAGGTTAAGTAAATTCTTGCTTAATAATGATTTTTCAAGAGGAAATGTAGATACAACCCTTTTCATTAAAAAAATCATGATGATATCTTAGTTATACAAACATACGTTGATGATATTATATTTGGGTCTACTAATGAAACTCTTTGTCAAGATTTTGCTAAGCTCATGCAGAGAGAGTTCGAGATGAGCATGATGGGAGAACTTACATTCTTTCTCGGACTTCAAATCAAACAAACAAAGGAAGAGATCTCTATCACCCAAAGCAAGTATATAAGAAAACTACTCAAAAGATTTGGAATGAAGAGCTCCAAAGTAATTGGTACTCCCATGAGCCCATCATGTAAGCTTGATAAGGATGAAGGAGGTAAAAATATTGACTCAAAACTTTATAGAGGCATGATTGGTTCTTTATTGTATTTAACTACTAGTAGACCAGATATTATATTTAGTGTTTGTCTATGTGCTCGCTTTCAATCAAATCCAAAAGAATCACATTTAAATACAGTTAAAAAAATTCTTAAATATTTAAAAGGTACACAAATTTAGGATTATGATATTCTAAGGATTCATCAATTGACTTAATTAGATATTCAGATGCAGATTTTGCTAGATGTAGATTAGATAAAAAAAGTACTAGTGAAACTTATCAATTTTTAGGAGTTAACTTAAGCTTTTGGTTTAGCAAGAAGCAAAATTCGGTGGCACTGTCTATGACCGAGGACGAATACATTGCAGCCGAAAGTTGCTGTGCTCAAATCTTATGGATTAAGCAACAATTTGAGGACTTTGGCATCAAACTCAATGAAACTCCTATAAGATGTGATAACACTAGTGCTATTAATCTAACTAAAAATTCAATTCAGCACTCTAGATCAAAGCATATTGAAATTAGACATCATTTCATAAGAGAACATGTCCAAAACAATGATATAATTCTTGATTATGTATGTATTGAAAAATAATTGGCTGACATCTTTACCAAGGCCTAAGTGAAGATAGATTTTGTGAAATTAGGAGAGAACTAGAAATTCTTGATTCATCAGCTTAAGTATCTTTCTGATTCTAAATTCTTTTTTGTCAAAAATTTATTGAACCAAATTTTGAGCTCAATTCTCATCTCTCCCTTCTTAAAAGCTCAAAACTATCCTTCATATGATCAATCTCTTAAATAAACCCCTTCTCCCAAGTTTTAATTTTTTTTTCAAATTTTTTCATCATTTTTTTTTGAATTTTTCTAGCCATGAGTCGACCCCCAGGGTCGACCTTAGGGTAAACTTATAATTTCATTAAATCCATCGAGCGCTCTGTTTTATTGAGAAATCTCCACTTGTAAAGGAGCTGACCCTTTGCCTTTCATCTTCTCTTCCCACCGAACAGAAATTCCCTCTCTCTCCACTCTCTTAACTATAAAAATCTCTTAAAATCTCTCTTTCCATCGGGTTTTCCCCTTCAAATCGCCCTTTTAGGAACTTAATCCCCTTTCTTTTTCTTCTTCGTTTGAGCGGATCAAGCTTACCCTAGGTTCAAATCTCTTCTCTAAATCGGCGGTCCATCTCCCTAAAATCCTTATTTTTTCTCTAAAATCCTTTCCACTCCACCTCCCATTAGATCTTCTAAGCTGTTTGCAAGTATCTCTTGTCCGAAATGGCTCCCAAATTGAAGCTACTGAGAGAAGAAAGTCTGTTCATGGGTTAGAGGAGGATGTGTGCAAAAAAAGAATGGCAGCCAAGCCCTCTCCTGCTCTAACCCCTGTTCCATGTCCTGCTCTAGCTTTTCACAGTCTCCACTCAGTCCAAGCAAGGTACCTCTTTCCAATCGAAAAATAGAACCCAAAAAAAACATAGATTTTAAGTTTTTTGAAAAAGAGGGGTTTTCAATTGGATCAAAAGTTAAAGGTCAAAGATAGGAGTTTTACTGTCTATTGAAGAAAAATACTTATGTTGATTTGGTCAGAGAATTCTATTTGATTTTAAGTTACTACAATGGAACAGTAAAGTCTTTAGTGAAAGGTGTTAATATTATTCTTGATCCATTGCATTTGGGACAAATCTTGCACTTGCCTTGTGAAGGTTATACTCATATGGAGATCCCAATCAAAGAAAAGGGACTAAGTATTATTTTAGGGAGAGCATTTACTAAAAATTTAAATAAATTAGAAGCAAGGATTCTTTCAGTAGAGATGAGACTTTTGCATCACATAGTGACCAAACTTTTTATCCCTAGGAGTGGCAGCATGACCTCTTATCTGTAGGGATATATGCATCATGTACCATGTGATCACCGAGACCCCCTTGAACCTTCCTACTCTGATGATTGAGGCCATGAGAGAGATCCTAAATAGGTCTAAGGCTCACCTGCCTTATGCTATGGCACTCATCCTGGTCTTTAAGAGGTTCAAAGTCTGTTTTGAGGGGGAGGCAGTCACCAGATTATCACATTCTGACACCATCAACCCCACATACTGCACTGCATAGATTTTTCAAAGACTGATGGTGGTTGGTCGAAGGGTGTTGAGGAGAGAACAGAGGAGGAGGGACCATCTTCACCTCCTCATGATCATAGAGCATCTCCTAATATTCAGCTCAGATCTGATCATGAGGCTGGTCTCTCAGAGTCAGTGAGGAGAGATGCTTCTGTACCACAGTTAGGGAGCAGAGTAGATCCTTCAGAGATTAGACTTACAGACGATCAGATTGAGTTGATGTCCTAGCGTGTTGCTTCCATTTTATCCCAGCAGTTTACCACCTCAGGTTTTACTCGAGGACGACATCTCAGGCTATTTCAGACCAGATCTTGATCCTTCATATCTCTACTGTCTTTCAGATGCTTACAGCTCAGTCTGCATGGATTAAGGAGCTTAAGGGATATATTCTGAGACTGATAGGCAGAGTTTTAGATTTGTAGAGGTAGGTATTAGCTTAGCCCATCCTCAGCCGCATGAAGACATCATGGAGGTCTCCAACCTATCTGCAGAGGTGGCTAGGCTTCGAGGCATTTTGCAGAGTGGCTTTGATTTTTTGAGGAGAGAGTTCAGGACTCCAATGAGGCTGTCTCTACTCAGATTGGTACCTTCATGCAGTCCATATCGAGAGCTTTAGAATAATTGGACACCATCAGACTTACTCTCCTAGCACAGTCCATATCTTTTCAGGCTCCAAGGCCTTCTCGTCCTTCTGTTTGTGTCAGTACTTCTATCCGTGGTCGAGGCAGACGTGGTCGAAGACGTGTCATGGTTTTGATCTTGAGACTCCTCATCATATATCTGATTCTGATGCCTCTAGCCATGATATTTATTAGATCTAGCATAGTTAGTCTTTTATGTCTAGGATCTAACTTATGGCCTTTGTATTTGTGGGCTGATTGACTCATGAAAAGTTATATTT
The DNA here is from genome assembly GCF_000442705.2 of Elaeis guineensis. Classification (NCBI taxonomy): domain Eukaryota; kingdom Viridiplantae; phylum Streptophyta; class Magnoliopsida; order Arecales; family Arecaceae; genus Elaeis; species Elaeis guineensis. The sequence continues at coordinate 67,226,928 of NC_025999.2, forward strand.
TTTGTCACCCATGACTTTTGTATGGCCTATGTATTTTGATTTGACTCTTATGTTTTGTGATAGTTATGTATCTGATAACTCTTCAGTTATACTTGGGATATATATATATATATATATATATATATGCTTTTAACTTCTATGAATGTCATTTGGATTGATTTTTATGAATGGCATCAATTGAAATATCTTAATTATGTGATATGAAAAATACCTCATATATATGCTATAAAATATTATAAATGGAATATCTTCTATACGAGCAAAATTGAAATGTCCTTTATGATTGCTATAGTGAGGGGAGTCTTTTTCATTTTTCTTTAAAAAGATCTCTTAAGATCTTAATTGATGTTGTCAAAAAGGGAAGTAGAAAAATAAATCAAGCAATAAGTAAAATATGTCTAAGAAAATAATCTCATAAGTAATTTTTAAACTAATCTTCAAACTACTCATGATGCATTTTATTCAAATAATTGGCTATAATGTTTAAGTGGTGCATCCTCATAAATTTGAAAATTCTTAATCAATGCTTTATATATGTTATATTTTGCTTTTGCTCAAGTATTTTGTCATCATCAAAAAGGGAGAGATTGTTGCTTCATGAATTAATTTTGATGATTATAAAATATTTGAGGGGGTTACTAATGATTTTGATTTGAAAAAAGATTTATTGTATTTCAGGGGCAAAATTATAATTTTATCAAGTTTTGATTTGAAAGCCTCAAGAGTAAGAATAGAAGATTTGTGATCTATTGAAGTAATTTTATATTTTTTGAATATATATTTTGATAGAAAATCAAATTTAAAGAAAAGGATCGACCCCCTAGGTTGATCCCTGTTAAAAGGACTGAACGGCACGCTATTTTTGACTGACACACCCAAAGGAGACGATCCTAGGGGTCGACCTCTATTGACTGTGTAAGTCAAAGATATAGAATAGTCACTTTATATTCTGCACCACAGAGGTCGACCCTATGAGTCGACCCTTGTGCAAGGGACGACCCTATGAGTCAACCTCTGCGATAGAAAATCTCCATAATGGTTAGTTTTTTAGCTCATTTTGATCATATTTAATGCTCATTTAAAGCTCTCCAATGGCTCTAATCTTGTCTAAATCTCTTTCTAGCATCTATTGAAGATATAAAGGCACTTGAAGGAGGGAAAAAGATAAAGTTTTCAAGCATTCATTTCAGTCCTAAGCAAAAAGCCCTCTTCAAGCAAAAGAAGCTTTCATTTCAAGTTCACCAACCCCTCAAGAGCTCATTCAAGACTTTAATAATCTTGAAGAAAGTAAGAAAAGCTTCTTCCTTATTGTGTAAAGTGTATTTAAATTTTATTTGCTCATTAAAGGAGCTAAACTTATATTTCTTTGTCATTAACTTTTATACTCTATTTTTATCTTGATCTTTAGTTTTGGAAGGATTTCAAAATATGGATAGATTGATCCAAACCTTGAATCAAATTGTATTGGGTTGGCTTGTACTCAAAAATAAGTGTTCTAGCTTGGGATAGCTAGAGTCGGAGGTACCGACGTTGTATTCTTGTTGAATATGTTTTAGTAGATTTTTATTCCCAAGAAGAGCTTGGAGAGTGGATGTTGGTATAAGGTTGGCACCAAACTATTATAAATCTTGATTATTTGTGGTGTGCTTACTTGCTCTCTATCTAAATTTTTTTATTTTTTTGCATTCTTGCATCTCATTTCTACACTTTGCTTAAATCACCTACTACATATAACTTGCTTATTATTACTTAATCCTTGTGGTTCTAAATTAACTTTAAAATTTTAAAAATTCAATTCACCCCTCCTCTTGGGTTGCATAGCTAGGCAACACTATGAGTGTCACGAGCAGGTATCAGTCGAATCCAAATGAGGAGCACTGGATAGCTGTAAAAAAATCCTTAAGTATTTGAGAAGAATTGAGAATTTGTTCTTGGTCTTTGGAGGAGGTTTTGAGTTGCGAGTTGAGGAGTATATTGATTCAGACTTCATGTCTGATCCTGATGATAGAAAGTCTATGTTAGGATATATGTTCATATGCAATGGTGGTGCAGTCAGCCGAAAGAGCTCCAAGCAACCCATCATAGCGGATTCGATCATAGAGGCTGAATATATCGCTGCTTCGGATGCTGCAAAGAAAAGCTTCTGGTTTAAAAAAATTGTTACAAAACTTAGAGTTATGACATCAGATGCCATACCCCTTTACTGTGACAATAATGGAGCCATAGTATTTGCTAAAGAGTTGAAGTCTCATCAAAAATCAAAGCACATCGAATGGCGGTATCATATTATATGCGACTATCTCGAAAAAAAATATATTGAGGTGCAAAAAGTAGACTTTGCGGACAACGAGGCAGATCCACTGACAAAGCAATTAAGCCAACCAAAAATGGAAGTCCACCTTGAGAGGATGGGACTTAGATTAGTGGCAATTGACTTTAGTCCAAGTGGGGGATTGTTAGATATATGTCCTAAAAGCCAATATGGCTGACATGTTGAGATATAGCTAGGACACAATTTTATACGCAATACATTAATTTGATCAATAAAAAGATAAGTTTATTTTTCATTCAAGTGTGATGTGTCCTTGAATCGTCTATGAAATTAATATTTCGATACATATTCTTAAAGTATTGAGAATTAAAGATATATATTTAATTCTTAAATGCTCCTAATCATAGTACCATCATGAGGATGGTGATCGATCCAGATAGATCGATGCACAGATCACTTTCTTCAGAGCAAATGAGTCTCTGGTTTACAGTGTAGAGATATTGAACGACAAGTGTGGGTAGTTGTTAGAGAATAACTAGTACTGAGTATGACCATACGAGAGATCACTTAGATTTTTACTCGATCATCAATGATTGTCTCGATGCTATAGTTGTATGAATGATCTTTTGATCTGCGATGGTATGACTGCTCACAGTGAGGCTGCTGCAGTTTGATTGACACATAAACATGGTCTCAATGAGCTCTTGTAGTGGATGTTGGCAACAGTTGGTCTACTATAGGAGTAGGGTGTGCATCAAGATAGAATCTATCGATCTTGATAGAAATGAGTAGTCTATGAGATTTGAGAGGCTAAATCCAGAATCTGTGGCCATAGCAATATGATTAATGGAAAAGAATTTCAATAAGGATTATAATTAGACTTGAGCTGATCGAATCTATTATATGACTAATGATGAGGTTTGATAATTATCTATAACCTATCATCTAGTCGAACTCACAATAGAGGGACTGAATCACATATGTATTACATCTTGAGGTTCTTTTTCGATTCTTCTGGGTTGCCACTACATACTACTAGGTGTCACTGATGGATTGTGAAAGCTCACTTGGATTGCTCAAGATCGACAATCCTTGATAAGTTAGAGTGAAATTATTCTGATCCATTGAAAAGAGTTTTAATGATACTATGATAGAGATCATTGTATATCTCACTACCAGATAGAATTGAACCTATGGGGTCACACAACAAAGGATTAGACCTGAAATAAGCAATTGGATTTATGAAGTTTAAATTAGATTTAGAGAAACCCTATTGGGTTTAGGGCAACCTTGCTAGCACATAGTTGGATCCAATTTTCTCTTTACGTTTGAATTTTTTATTTGATAAGATTAATTTAAATTTAATTATCTACTAATAATCTAAATAAATTAGATTTATTGGGCTCAATTATTGGGTGCCTAAGGTCTTGGATCAAATGAATTAAGGGTTCAAGTCCTTAATTAATTTTCTTGATAGTTTTCATTGGGCGCCACTTGATTTGATCAAGTTGGGTGTGTCCACTTATTAGAAGATGTGTGGAACCATTATGGGGTGTCCCATAGGTGCCATGTTGGGTGTATTTTTGTGGGTGTAAAGCTCTAATAGTTGGCACCTAAAGAATCTCCTAAAAGGATCAAATAACTAAAGGAATAAAGATTCCTAATGTAAGGACTTGTATTAAGTGGTTGTTTGATTTTGAATAGGATTCAAACCTTATGCCTATTTAAAGAGATCTTTCCTAAGGTCTCTAAGCACTTCAACCAGTAGCCCCACACCCCCTTTTGAAGAGCCCATGCCCTCTCTTTTCTTCTCCCCTCTCTTCTCCCTTAAAGGTCTAACGCCCAAACTTGGGCATCCTCCATCTTCAATGCTCAAAAGTTTTTGGGCATCCTATATTCCTTACTAGTTTCTAGTCTCTGGTTGCTATATAATCTAGGGAAGAAAAGCAAGAGAAGAAGAGAAGAAGAAGATTAAGGAAAGGATCAAAGAGTTAATTGCGATCCAGATTTTGTTCAGATTTGCAGACTAATTTTTCTTGAAGAAAAAAATCAATATCAAAGAGGGCTGTTCCAAGCTGATCCCGAGTGGATATCCGTAGAGGCGAGCACTTGTGCGGTAAGAGAGAGCCTCTTCTCTTTCAGATCCAGATTTAAAGAAAAAAATTGCGAAACAGGTATATGATTCGATCACATATTCAATTTTAGCATATGAAGTAGATCCTAGTAGTTTATGTTTTATGCATACATGATATAGATTAAAAGGTGTTTTAATCTTCTATTCTGCTACATTATTTAGAAAAAAAATTTTGAAACATACATGCATGCCCCGATATAGAAATTTCAACACATCTTTTTCAGTAAAAGATGATTTGGTCATCTTTCTAAGTAGACAAGACTCACAGATTGACAATGATTCATAATTATTATCTTTAAGGGTTTCCTCTTGGATTAACCTATTCATCCTGCTCTTGTTAATATGGCCTAGTCTATAATACCAAAGATAGCCATCCAAGACATCATTTATCCTATGGTATTTTCTTGATGTGTACATTACACTAGATCCTGATACAACATAAATTCTATTGTTCAATTATCCATCCATTATAGTAAACTATTCAAAATGATATCACTAAATTTTTTTTTATTGAAATCTTATAATTTTCTTTGACTAGAAGGCCTATAGAAATTACATTCAATAAGAAACTAGGACAAAAATGACAATCACTAAGAATAATGATATGAAAATTGAATACAAGTTTGATGATTCCTAAAGCTACAACTGGAACTGATCTTCCATCTCAATATTCAGGAATCTCTTATCATTTTCAAATCTCCTACTAACCTGAAGTCTTTGCAATGAATTACAAATATTAATAGGACTACCAGTATCTAATACTCAGGTCATTGTATTACAAATATAAAAGTTGCAAAGTGTTATCATATAATTACCACGTCTAGCAACCGATTGCTTCTTCTTCTTTGGTTTGTTCGAGTTAAGTGAAGCAATATATTAAGGGTAGTTCCTCTTCCAATGATCTTACTTCTTATAGTAGAAGCACTCTGCCTAACTCTGGTCAGACTTGAACTTGGACTTCTTGGTCTGACCCCCAGCACTTGGCACCTTTTAATTCTTTTTCTTCTTTTTCTTCTTTCTTTTTTTTTTTAAAGGGACGACGCCCGTCTGAAGAAGATCCTCCCACCTACATTCACTATCTTTTTGTGGAGCTAGTAACCTTTCTAAAAAATTTACAGTAATCTCAACAAACTATGGTAATTCACTATAGGCTTCGTCATTCGATAATGACTGAGAAATGATAGATAGGACTTTGATAAGAAATTTAGGATCGCATCCTTCCCAAGCTGCTTATGTAAGAAAAAGCCTAGTTTACTTAGATACTCAATCTGTTTAGTCATGTACAATACATGATCGGTGACCGACATCTCCTTTCTCATTTGGGTGTTGAAAATGGTACAACTGGTCTTGTGCCACTCAACATCATCGAAAGTGTCAAAAGATTTGTTCAACACTTTGAGCATATTTTCTGACTGAGCTTTCTCAAATTTATGGCTGAACTCATCATTCATAGCCGTCCGCATAATACAATACACTGTGGTGTGGTCGTTGAGTCACTTCAAGTAAGTGTCTCAAACCGCACCACGAGCGTTAGGAGTGGGCTCCTCAAATATCGGATCTGTCAGCACATACAAGATCTGCTCGTGTTTCAGAACTATCTTCATTTTTGATACCAGCTATCGAAATTAGATCCCATCAATTTATCACTGTCCAACAGTGATCGGAGCGACAAGTTGATGGCCATAACTGCACAAACGAAAAATCAAAAACTTAATTAGTATATGATTTAATTTGAGCCTAAAGATATGGATTTTAGTCTAAAATTTTTTATTATTTTGTATGAATTGGGAGACTCTACCTCTAATTTGAGGAATTATCCTAATTTTTAGTGGGTATTAGAATCCACACAGATTGCCCATGAGTCCGACTTTGGCCGGCTCACACATGTGCATCTATGGGTAGGTTCTTAACTAATTATTTCATCAAATAATTTATAATAATTAATTTTACCTTAGGTTCCTAACAGTAGGCTTTGACCTCTACTGAAAGGTCTGGTTAGGTTCAACCATTAATATGATCTTTCTTAAAAATCTAACTAATAAATGATCAGGCCCAGCTTTGATCGATCATCCTAACCTCCATAAGAAAGATTCGACTGAGACATCATATTATGAATAATAATTTTAATAGTAGATGAGCAACAGACCTTTGGGCCGTCCAATGATCATCCAACTAATGGACCTATTATCACCCAATTTAATGGAAGGCTATGATCTAGCCATTCCCATAACTAGCTCATTTTATATACTTAATAATTTAAAGAATTTAATTGAGATATTGAAGAGAAGAAATTGAACTTGACCAGCTAATCATAATCTTCCCACTGACTTCACCAAGTCAGATCATGAAAGACTAGATTCAAATCGATCCCGACATCTAAATCAGTCATACTGATTAACCTATGTAGCATGGGTTCAGCACGAGTCAATGGACAATCGAATCAAAATCTGATAAACTACATTAGTCAGATAAGTAGATGGGTGGGAGGAATATACCATTAACTCGTCATAGACTCAATCTAGGTGAGTAGCTTTCAATTAATGACCACCGATCAAAACTGCTAAACTTACCTTAAACACTAATTAGTTCATCAGATTCAATTTGGTTTGCCTAAAGACTCGGCTCTACCACTGAGCCATAATCGAGGTCCATCTTGGTGTAATAAAAACATAGACTTTGACCAACTATAACTATTGTAATAGTTCTAGAAAAATTCTGATTTAATCTAATTTAATTTTTGGTTAGATTTAATCAATTTCTCTAATTAGTCCATATTTATTTGATTCTAATCTTAGGTCTAATTCAATTAAGAGAACCTGATCAAGTAAACCCATGTCATCCCTATTTTTATGAAAGTATCATTAGATCTTTAATTCATAATTCTAGATTCAATTAGTTCCATACTTAATTCTCAATTAAGTCTCAATTTAACATGGGTTTAGGTTAAATTTTAAAATAATTTCAATTTTTTGTAAATTTTTTACTCGAATTTATGCAAAATATTCATCTCTAAAAATTGGGTCAACTCAGTTTTAGATTGAGCCGACTAGTAACAGTGGGTCAACCAGGTCTGATACTTGATCGGCTAGCTGTAGGTGAACAGTAACTGTTACTATTCGAGCTTGTGCAATTAGGTTGGCTCAGTCAGCACAGAGCCAACTACCCCAGGGGACTGGGTTGATCCAGTTTATAACTGAGTCAGCTCAGTTCACGTGCTAGCAGATTTTTTAGAGTTTTAGTGCATGAAAGCTTTGCACAATCTGAAATAAAATCAATCATAAATTAGTTTTTAAATCATATCCGAACTTTTATGATTTTAGATTTTATTTCTCTTGATTAAAATAAATTTTAATCCTTTAGATTAGATAATTTATTTTCTATCTATTTTATACCACATACAACCAAAACCTAAGATTTTAAAACTAGGATTTTACAAAAAAGTAAGTTTTGAACCTTTCACATTTTATCTTTATGAGAAACAGACCCCTACACGCCATAAGAGATCCCTATAGAATAGGAGGGAGGGTCCAAAAACCCTACTTCTCCTATGATCGGATGGCCAAGAATGCTCAATCTAATTATTTGACTAATAGGCTTCTAATCTATTCATATCACATATGAAAAATTTAGATCTAATCTAAATCATGCCAGATCCCATCATAATCAGATCATCCTGTGATCAAAATCAAAATTTTAATACTGCATGCATACATATACATGTTATAATGAAACCTAGGCTTTGATACCATTATTGAAAAATTGATATGTGCATAGCATGTATTTTAAAAATTTTTATGGAGTGAAAAATTAGATTAAACAATTTTAATCTATACTACATGCTTATGATCTAATTTTAATGCCTACCCCAGGATCTATAACATGATATAATGCATGCACATGATCTGAAAATGAAATATGCATATATGACATATCAAATATGTGATCATAGATCTAATATATGCACCAATCAAGTTCAGAACTCGATACCTTTACGTGGGTAGAAGGACTCTGCATCTGAAATTTGTAAACTTGAAGTTTGCTCGCAGTCATACAGGATGTCCGACATCTATAGGTGATCCACTCGAAGTTCTATGCTAATCTATCATCTCAGAAGTGCTAACTCGCGTAATGACTTCTGGATGGCTGATCTATCTTTCATCTTCAGATGTCCCGAACTCCTCTAGATCTAAAGAAGGATTTGAAATAATGTGTGGTGCAGGAAGAAGGAGAGAAGAACTCTTTCTCTCTTAGATATTTTCTCTCCCAAAACCCTAGAATAGTTTTCTAAGACGCTCACCTAAAAGGAGCAAGTTCTCCTCTATGCTCACACGCCAATGATGGCTACCCAACCCAAGACCTCATGCCCCAAAATCCTAGCCTCAATGATCTCAATGATCTCTATATTCTAATTGTTGTCCCATAAAAATTAGGGTTTATATAGATGAGGCGTGGAGGTGTTTGCATGAGAACAGATTTCTTATCTATACTTGAATTCAAATCAGATTTGAGTTCGATTGGACCAACCAATTGATCCAAACTTTTGATCTCTATGAAGAATTGGCGACAAGGGAGTATGGGTATGGATTTCATCACACCAATCTAAGACTGGCATTGGTAAGGGCTTGCGCATAAGGGTGGTCAGTAGTAGTGAAGAGTCCAACTTGTTTTGGACTCTAGGGTTTCATCCAATAAGTCTTCAATCTAACCAAATTAGATTAAACCAATTAGATCAATCTGAACCTAATCCAATTAGATCCCAAGCATAATTAAATCTAATCAAATCAAAATTTAATTAAGTCCAAGTCCTGATCAAATCAGAAACCATTCACCCTAGATAATTAGGTTATCTTAATTGAATCTAATTCAATTAGACTTGAATCAAATTACTTTGCTCAACCAAATTGAGCTAATCAGTAATCTAATTGCTAATTAATCTTTCTATAATAGATTATAATTTTTGTATAAGACTAACCATCACTTGAATTGATGATTAAACCTTAGAATAATTCTTAATCGTTGATCAGTCATGTGATCAGTCAGTAACTTCTTTTGAGTGTGACCCCATAGGTTCGTATCTAAGTCGGTAGCACAAGAATAACTTCTCGAACTAATCGATGTAACCATTTAGCAATGGGATCTGATATCCGGATGGGTCGAATGATTGCAAAGCAACATTCAAGAACCTACTAGCACATGGTTATCGTATAATTCATTCCTTTGACTCTAATGCTCAAGATGACCTAGTGTTTAACGTCAACCCTAAAAAGTTAACCACATTGTATTTCAATTTTTCAAATCCATCACATGGATTATCCTGGTCAAATTTTACTAAATTAAAATTATTGAAAAATATATCCCAAAAGCCAATCGTCAAGCTGTTGACGGTTGAGCAACCAAGTATTGTAATTATTTTGTTAATAAATAAAATATATTTTTGATATTTTCATCATAAGCTTTCATCTTCTAATGAACTCCGTTTTATGATGAAGTCCTTAGGACTATTTAAGTTCAATAAAGAGAAGATTTATCGATTAGTCCTTAAAACTGTTCACGACCAAATGATAGGCTGTTAATAAGGATGACAGCTTCTATCGAGCATAGGTCGTTGTAGGCTATATGGATTGGTTGTCCTCCTAACCAAAGAGTGTGGAGATACTGGTATGCATACAGGTGAGATATAAGGATACATCATCATTGAACATGACCAACTTCAGAGCATTCTGCTATCGAGAATGACTCTAATGGGATATAGGATAAGTTCCCTTAGACCTGAGATCACCTCAGTGACTTGCAAGCAACTCACTGTGCTTTGGTACTAGACTAACTGAATTTCTAATTAGTGATAGAAGGCTTCTGGGTATAGTCAAGTACTTGCGAAGTCAGAGTGTGATCAAGATGGATTGACCACTCCAAGAGTTGGAGAAGAATGAGTCACTATACTTCAATTTAGCAAGACCTTGGCCAGGGTAATCCATCAGATGGATTTGATATTTTGAAATATAATGTAGATAACCTGATCAAAGTTGACAGTTGAACTCTGAGGTGTCCTATGATCATTTTGGTCAAGGGATGAATTATATGGAAACTATATCTGCATGGGTTCTAAGGATGTTGTTCTACACATTCGACCTATCCGATCGTCGGGTACCATTGCTGGATGGTCACTTCGATTGGTATAAAAATTTATTTCTGTACTACCGACTTAGGTTCGGACTTATGAGGTCATACACATTAGAGTTCATGATCCGATCGGATGGTTGATCAATGATTAAGAATTGTTCTAGGGTTAAATGATCAATACGATTGATATTTAACCTAGTGCAAGTGTTGCAGGAGGATCGATTAGCAATTTGATTGCTAATTAGCTTAATTTAATTAAGCCAATGGGCTAAGATTAAGTCTAATTGAATATAATTTAATTAGATTTAGTTTGGGCTTGATTGGATCAAGTCCAATTGATTTATTGGATAAGCCAAGTGCAAGGAAAAAACTAGTTCTTGTTCAATTAGGACTTGGGTCAATCTAATTTTTAATTTGATTAAAAAATTAAATCAGATTTAAATCTAATTTAATATGATTAAATTAGGTTCTTAATTGAGTTAAGATCTATTTTAATTGGGTTGATCTAATTTTGGTTTGAGAAATCAAATTAAAACAAATCATATGATAGAATCCTAGTAAGACTAGGATTCCACCTTGCGCCACATAAGCCCCCCATGCCTCTCTCTTATTTCATGCCAATCCTCTCTTATTTTGTGTGACAAAAGCCCTCTCCTAGGTCCCTCCCACGTCCAAAAGGTTTTCTCTCTTCTTTCTTACATGGAAAATGATTGTGGATCAAATCAAAGTAGGAATAAGTTTGGATTTCAAATTCTATGAGATAAAGTTTTAGAAATCCAAAACTCTTTCTTTTTTGCACCGAATTTATCCAGATCTTTTTTAAAATTTTTATGACTTTTAGGGAACATATTGTACATCCTTTGCTGGTGGTCCATGTATGAAAATAAGGAGGAGGTTCCCAAGAGTTGGGCGCCCCTTATCTTGCCATGTTTGGATAACCCTTGACTAAGTATTTGACCTAGACAAGGACTCTATCATATCTCTCTCTATAAAATGAGTTTCTTCATAAATTTTTGAAAAACATAGATATTTGAGATACCTTTGTGACATCCAAAAATTAGAGAGAAAGACCTTTGGGTCGTGGATATGTAATAGACACAAGATAGGGTGTCTAGGAGAGAGTAAAGAGAAGAAGAAGAGGGTCTTCTTCTAGGATTGTTAGTTTCATCTCTTTCCTTCCTCCATCTTGAGTTTTCTGAGAGCATCTCAGATCTAAAACTTTCCTCCTACTTCTCATCTTTGGAAGAGTCCAAATCAAAAAGAAGAAGGTACCTGATCAACCATCGAAGAAGGATCAGTACAGTACTAGCATACTGTGCTGATTTTCTGAAGCAGGACTTCTGGTCGAGATTCGTGAGCTCGTGTGGATGACTCCTAGAGTCCGGACACATGTGCGGCTCACAACATCATCCTCAAGCTCGGATTAGCAAGGTTAGAACGTCTAACTTGCAAGGTAATAGATCTGATCTATTGTTTAATACATACATTAGATGTAGTATAAAAATATGTTGATATGATCAACATGTAGTTCATGCTTTATATATTTTAATTTTTGATTTAATGCTATATAATAATCATGTAATAAGATCTTAGATCTAGAGATTTTCTGATTTTAAAAAATAAATTTTGATTTATTTCAGTCTTTCGCTGCCCGATCTTGAAAAAGTTTCAAGATCTAACCCTGAAACCCTAGATCTGGTTCCTTTAATTGGTATCAGAGCCTAGGTTGTTTATTACATGATTATTTATACATGCTTAGATTATCTCTTAGATTAGATCTAATTTATAATTTAATTATTAATTCTAAAATTAAAATTTTAGATCAATCATGAACTGCAAAGTTGTCCTGCTGTAAGGTTTACCCCTTACAGTGCAAAGGTTGTTCTAGTTCGTGTAGATCTATCTTTAATCATAAATTTGTTAGATATTATTTAGATTAAATTTATAATTTATTAGATTTAAAAAATATTTAAATCTAAAATAAAATCTTTTTGTTAATAATTTTTGTGCAAAAAAATTATTTAAAGTTGAAATTATTTTAATTATATGAACCTGTTTAGATTAGATCTAAAGTAGTTTCATGTTTATTTCATTTGCATCTTGATTATGAATCAAACATGCAATATGGTTGGTAGAACCATATTATAAAATTATTTTATAAATATAAAAATTATTTTTGAAAAGCCAAACTCAACCTTCAGCCCAAAACTTAATTAAGATTAAGAAGTTGTTTGATTAGGTTCTAGGATTGTGAATTGAAGAACCTAAGACACAAATCATAACACATTGGGTTAATGGATTAGTGAGAATTAGGTCCATTAATTGGGTTAGACCTATGGTTAGATTAAAGATGGACTTAATTAGAGAATTGACTAAATCTAATCAATTGTTGTCTTAGATTAGGTCAAGGATTTTTCTAGATCAATTACAATAATTATAGTTGGTCAAGTCCATGTCTTTAACGAGAACCAAATGGACTTGATTCTTGGCTAAGCAGTTTAGTATGAACTGTTATGTTGATCTAATTGAAATTAATTTAACCAGTTGGTGTCTAAGGTAAACAAGATCGATGGTTTTTAATTGGGAGCCCGCTTACCTGGCCATTTTTGATGGTGTCTAAGGCAAGCTTTGGTCGATCCTCCCACTGATCGAACTTACCTGGCCTCTTGGTGAAATTATGTTTTGATCGGATCACTTGACTATTCGAGCTGACCCATGTCAGCTAGGTAAATTAGTGTGACTGATCTAGGTGCCCATAGACCAGCCCTTTTAATGGTCTCCCTTAAGCTGATTTGGTGAAGCCAGTGGGAGGATCATGATAAGCTGGTTCATCTGACCTCATCCTCTAAATCATTTAAATCTTATAAAATTATTAGATCCTTAAAATGACAAAGTTATGGAGATAACTGAGTCATAGCCTCCCATTAAGGTGTTTGATAATGAGTCCATTAACTCAATAATCATTGCAGACCCAAAGGCCTGGTGCTTATTGACTAATGGATTTTATCATTCATCATATGATGACTTGAAAGTATCTCTCTAATGGTGGTTAGGTGAGCCAACCAAAGTTGGGCTTAATCATTTGTTGGTTAGATGCACTAAGTATGGTCATGTTAATGGTTGGACCTAACCGGATCCTTACAGTGGAGGCCAAAGCCTACTGATTAGGTTTCTGGGGCAAAATTAAAATTACTAAAAATTATTTAGAGAAATAATTGGTTATGAACCTATCCTTAGATGTACATGGGTTGGCCAACCAAAGTTGGGCTTGTGTGCAGTCTAAGTGGATTCTAGTACCTACTAAGAAATTAGGATAATTCCTCAAATTGAAGGTAGAGGCTACCAATTCGAATAAAATAGTGAGAAAAACCTTTTGATTAAAGTCCAAATCTTTAGGTTTAATGAATCAATTACTAATTAGGTTATGGTTTTTCTTTGAGCAGATATGGCCACTTTCCTATCGCTCTGATCATTGTTGGACAATGATAAGTTGGTGGGACCCAACTTCGGTAGCTGGTACCGAAAGTTGAAGATAGTCTTGGAGCATGAATGGATCTTATATGTGATAATGGATCCTGCACCTGAGGAGCCAGCTGGCAATGCACGTGGAATAGTTAGAGACACTTACCAGAAGTGGCTCAGTGACCGGACCACGGTGTACTGTATCATGCTAGCTGCCATGAGCAACGAGTTCAGTCACAGATTCGAGATGGCTCAGTCAAAGGACATGCTTCAAGTGTTGGAGAATGCCTTTGGCACACCCGATGATATGGAGAGGTACAAGACTAGTTGTGCCATCTTCAACGCCAAAATATGAGATGGTGCCTCTGTCACTGATCATGTATTGTACATGATCGAGCTGATAGAACGATTGAGCAAGCTCGGCTTTCCCTTGCATGAGCAGCTTGGGAAAGATGTAATACTAAACTCATTATGCAAGTCTTATCTCCCATTTCTCACTCATTATAGAATGATAAAACCTGAAGTGAACTACCACGGGTTACTGGGGTTGCTTCAGAACTTTGAGAAGGATCACCAACTCCACAAGGAGTCAGTAGACTTAGTGGGAGGTTCATCTTTTGGTCCTCGACCCTTTAAAAATGGGAAGAAGAACAAGAAGAAGAAAGTAAAAAAGGTGCAAGTTCAGGCTGAGACATCAGTGTAAGGCCAGACCAGAAAGATCAAGCTCGATAAGAGTCTATTCTACTGGCAAGCACCTTAGATTAGATAGTGTGTCAGATATCTACTTATGGCACTATAGGTTAGGTCATATAAACAAAAAAAAAAAGGATTAAGAAAAGAAATGGCAAGAAGAACAAAAAAAAAAAAAAAATGAAAAAGTCTTATGCTTCAAGGCAAATCGTAATTTACTAAATCCTGATTTGATAGTACATTGGTAGAACATGATTGAAATCTATGGTGAAATTTCATTGTGTTTGGACTTATAGTATGAAGTTTGAAGTGCATGAGTCGACTCATGAGTCAATCATTGTGAGCTGATTGGCACGCAAAAATTCTCCTTGGCACGCTAGTTTTCTGGCTTGGCACGACCTGTGAGTCGACTCATGAGTCGACCCACAAGGCATGAGTCGACTCATGAGTCGACCCCTGCTAATTTGAGCCAAGAAATTCCAGAAAAGCATTCTCTGGTTTTTGCAACAGAGGTCGACTCATGAGTCGACCCCTGAAGCATGAGTCGACTCATGAGTCGACCCCTGCGACGGGAAATGTCAGCAACGGCTATTTTTTTGCCCGTTTTAATTGCCATTTATGCTTCCTAAAAATTCTCTAACGGCTCTTTATCTGCCTAAATTGTTTTCTCTTGCTTCTAATGCTACAAAATGCTTAATTTGATGAAAGAAATTGCAGATTAAATAGCGGATCAAACGTGAAATCAAAGAAAAAGAGAAAAAGAAGAAAAAGAGAAGAACAGAAGAGAGGATCCGAAATTTGCAAGAAAAAGTCTGAGATCAACGAAATATCCATAGAGAAAAAGAGAGAGGATCCACAATATACCAGAGAGATTGTGAAAGAGAAAAGGAAGATCTTTCAAGGAGAGAATTCTTCACGCCTATCGTTTCAACCTTGATCTAGAGATCGTTCAAAGCTTTCAAGAGATCTTCAATCAACAATCAACCTCTTCTCAAGCGTTCAACCGTTCATTCATCTTGAGAAAATCTGAAAAAGGGGTTCTTCATTTGAGTAAAGCTTTTATTATTATATTTGCTCATTTAAGGAGCTGTTATTGTATTAATCTGTGCTCTAAATATTCTTACTCTTTATGAGTTTTTGCTCTTGTTTTTGGAGGATTTCGAAAATAAGGAAAGGTTGATCCGAACCTGAAATCGGAGTGTTTTGGGTTTGCTTGTACCCGGGAAACAAGTGTTCTAGCTTGGGATAGCTAGGGTCGGAGTTTCCGACGTCTTGTATTCTAGCTTGGGATAGCTAGTGTCGGAGTTTCCGACGTTTTGTATTCGGGTTGAATACAAAGGATAGTGGATTGAAATTCCAAGTGGATCTTGGGAGTGGATGTAGTGCAAGGTTAGCACGACACTATAATCTTGTTTTGTGGTGTGCTTATCTTTATCTTATTTTTTATTATTCTTGCATACTACTTTAGTAATTAATATTGATTTAAGCCATTGTTTTGTTCTTCATAAGTTATTTGTTGGCTTAAATTTTAGAACCCATTCACTCTTGGTTGCATAGCTGGCAACAGTCAGTGATTGTGAATCACTTCCAATCTGTGAGTCCTGTCTTCTTGGTAAAATGACCAAGTCACCTTTTACTAAAAAAGGTGAGAGAGCTACTGAGCTCTTGGGCCTAGTACATACTGATGTATGCAGGCCCATGAGCACAAGTGCTAGAGGTGGATATTTCTACTTTATAACTTTCACGGACGATCTATCTAGATATGAATATGTCTATCTGATGAAACATAAGTCGGATTCATTTGAAATGTTCAAACGATTCTGAAGTGAAGTAGAAAACAAACTAGGAAGAGTATTAAAACTCTTCGATCTGATCGAGGAGGAGAATATCTTTCTAGTGAGTTTCTCACATATCTAGGAGAGAATGGGATTCTCTCCTAATGGACTCCTTCAGGACACCACAGCATAATGGTGTGTCTGAAAGGAGAAATCGAACTCTGTTAGACATGGTTCGATCCATGATGAGTTTTGCCAGCTTGTCGATATCCTGAAGGGGATATGCACTCGAATCATCTGTTATTTATTAAATAGGGTTCCAAGTAAGTCTGTAATTAAGACTCCATATGAGATATGGACAGGGCGTAAGCCAGCACTTTCACATCTTAAGGTCTGGGGGTGCCCGGCCTATGTCAAATGATTAGTTATAGATAAATTTGGACCTAGGTCTGACAAATGCACATTCATCAGGTATCCCAAAGAGATCAAAGGATATTTTTTCTATCATGCTGATGAACAAAAGGTGTTCGTCAGCCTTAAGGCAATCTTTTTAGAAAAGAATTCCTTGGTGAAGGAACCGTTATCTCTAAAGTTGAACTTGATGAAGTTCAATAGGTAGAAGGACCGACACCAATAGCTAAACCTGAGTCAGATTTGATTAGATCAGATCTGGAGCCCAATGTACCTGCACCATTAAGGCGATCCGGTAGAGTACCACGTCAGCCGGATAGATACTATGGTTTCTTGGTCTGGGATGGTGATCCCATCGAACTCAATGAGAACGATGAGGATCCGATCACCTATATGGATGCAATGCAAAGACCTGATTTTGAGAAATGGCTTGAAGCCATGAAATCCAAAATAGAGTCCATGAAGGTCAATGATGTATGGACATTAGTTGACCCACCTGAAGGGGTTAAACCCATTGGGTGTAAATGGGTGTTCAAAAGGAAAAAGAGTGCAGACGGAAAGGTGGAGACTTATAAAGCCCGTCTGGTTGCCAAGAAGTATTGTCAACATTATGGTATTGACTATGATGAGATATTTTTCTCTGTGACAATGCTCAAATCCATTCGGATAATACTTACAATAGCTACCCATCTGGATTATGAGATCTGGCAAATGATATAAAGACAGCTTTCCTGAATGGAGAGCTGGCCGAAGAGGTGTATATGATACAACCTGAGGGGTTTACATCCATAGATGAGTTCAAGGTGTGCAAGCTTAAAAGATCCATTTATGGATTGAAGCAAGCTTCTCGGAGTTGGAACATGCATTTTGATAAGGTGATCAAAAATATGGCTTCGTTAAGAATGGAGAAGAGCCCTGCATCTATAAATGGGCAAATGATCCAGTTGTGGTATTTCTTATTTTATATGTGGATGACATTCTCTTAATCAGAAATGACATCCCGCACTACAGAGAATAAAAGTTTGGTTGTCATCGTAGTTCTTCATGAAGGACTTAGGTGAAGCATCCTACATCCTAGGGATAAAGATCTATAGGGATAGATCTAAAAAGATGCTTGGGCTATCTCAGTCCACATACATAGACACTGTGCTGAAAAGATTCAGCATGAAAATTCCAAGAAGGGCTATCTATTGATAGGCCTTGAAATTTCTCTCTCTAAGAAGGATTGTCCGACAACTTCTGAAGAGAGAGAGCATATGAGTAGAGTCTCATATGCTTCGATCGTGGGATCTATCATATATGCCATGATATGTACAAGACCAGATGTGGCATACTCACTAGGAGTAGTGAGTAGATACCAATCTGATCCTAGAGAAAACCACTGGAAAGTGGTTAAAGCCATCCTTAAGTATTTGAGAAATAATAAGGACCAATGGTTGATTTATGGCAAGTCAGATCTAAAACTTGTGGGGTTCACAGACTCTAGCTTTCAATCTGACCATGATGACAGCAGAAGCATGTCGAGTTATATCTTTACTCTGAATGGTGGAGCTATTTGCTGGAAGAGTTCAAGCAGCATACTGTGGCAGACTTTATTTGTGAAGCAGAGTACATCACAGATCGGATGCCGTGAAGGAAGCAGTGTGGCTGAAAAAATTCATCACCGAGCTCGAAGTAGCACCCTCCCTCGATGGTCTGATCCTGCCCTACTGCACAACACTGGTGCCATAGCTCAGGCGAAGGAACCCAAAGCACACCAGCGGACGAAGCACATTTTGCACCACTTCCATCTAGTCGAAAGATTGTGGATCGAGATGACGTCAACCTTCAGAAGATCGACGGAAAGGAGAACCTGGCTGACCCCTTCACTAATGCCCTGGCGATAAAGGAGTTCGACAACCATAAGTCGAAGATAGGTATTAGATACTGTGCCGAGTGCTTTAGGATAAGTGGGAGTTGTTGAAAAATATGTCCCAAAAGCCAATCGTCAAGCTGTTGACGGTTGAGCAACCAAGTATTGAATTGATTTATTAATAAATAAAATATATTTTTGTATTTTCATCATAAGCTTTCATCTTCTAATGAACTCCGTTATTATGATGAAGTCCTTAGGACTATTTTAAATTCGATAAAGAGAAAATTTATCGATTAGTCTTTAAACTGTTCACGACCAAATGATAGGTTGTTAATAAGGATGACAGCTTCTATCGAGCATAGGTCGCTGTAGGCCATATGGGTTGGTTGTCCTCTTAATCAAGAAGTATGAAATACTGGTATGGCATACAGTAAGATGTAAGGGTACATCATCATTGAACGTGACCAACTCCAGAGTATTCTGTTGTCGAGAATTACTCTGATGGGATATAGGTATAAGTGTCCCTTAGACCTGAGATCACCTCAGTGACTTGCAAGCAACACACTGTGCTTTGGTACTGAACTAACTGAATTTTTAATTAGTGATGGAAGGCTTCTAGGCATAGTCAAGTACTTGTGAAGTCAGAGTGTGATCGAGATGGGATTGACCACTCCAAGAGTTGGAGAAGAATGAGTCACTATATTTCAATTTAGCAAAACTTTGGCTAGAGTAATCCATCAGATAGATTTGATATTTTGAAATACAATGTGGACAACCTGATCAGAGTTGACAGTTGAACTCTGAGGTGTCCTATAATCATTTTGGTCAAGGAGATGAATTATATGGAAACTATATCCGCATAGGTTCTAAGAATATTGTTCTACACATTCGACCTATCCGATCGTCGGGTACCATTACTAGATGGTCACTTTGATTGATACAAAATTTATTTCTGTGCTACTGACTTAGTTTGGACCTATGAGGTCACAACATTAGAGTTCATGATCTGATCGGATGGTTTATCAACGATTAAGAATCGTTCTAGGGTTAAATGATCAATACGATTGACATTTAACCTAGTGCAAGTATTGCAGGAGGATCGATTAGCAATTTGATTGCTAATTGGCTTAATTTGATTAAGCCAATGGGTGAGATTAATTCTAACTAAATATTATTTAATTAGATTTAGTTTGGGCTTGGATCAAGTCCAATTGGTTTATTGGATAAGTCAAGTGCAAGGAAAAAATAGTCCTAGTTCAATTAGGACTTGGGTCAACATAATTTCTAATTTGATTAAAAAATTAAATCAGATTTAAATATAATTTAATTTGATTAAATTAGGTTTTAATTGGGTTAAGATCTATTTTAATTAGGTTGATCTAATTTTGGTTTGATTTGGTTTGAGAAATCAAATTAAAACAAGTCATAAGATAGAATCCTAGTAAGACTAGGATTCTACCTTGCACCACATAAGCCCCCCCATGCCCTCTCTCTTATTCCACGTCAATCTCCTCTTATTTTGTGCGACAAAAGCCTCTCCAGGTCCCTCCCACATCCAAAAGATTTTTTCTTTCTTTCTTATATGGAAAATGGTTGTGGATCAAATCGAAGTAGGAATAAGTTTGGATTTCAAATTCTATGAGATAGAATTTTAGAAATCTAAATTCTTTTCTTTTTGCACCAAATTTATCCAGATTTTTTTAAAATTTTTATACTTTTAGGGCACACATTATCACCCTTTCTAGTGGTCCATGTACAAAAATAAGGAGGAGGTGCCAAGAGTTGGGCGCTCGTTTGGATAAGCCTTGACTAGGTATTTGACCTAGACAAGGACTCTATCATATATCTCTCTATAAAATTAGTTTCTTCATGAAAGTTTTGGAGAACAAGAGATTTGAGAGATCTTTGGGGATCCAAAAATTAGAGAGAAAGACCTTTGGGTCGTGGAGATATAATAGACACAAGAAGGGTATCTATGAGAGAGTAAAGAAAGAAGAAGAGGGTCTTCTTCTAGGGTTGTTAGTTTCATCTCTTCCTTCCTCCATCTTGAGTTTTTTGAGAGCGTCTCAAATCTAAAACTCCTCCTCCTACTTCTCATCTTTGGAAGAGCCCAAATCAAGAAGAAGAGGCACCTGATCAACCATCGAAGAAGGATCAGTGCAGTACTAGCATACTGTGCTGATTTCCTAAAGCAGGACTTCTGATCGAGATTCGTGGGCTCGTATGGATGACTCCTAGAGATGGACATATGTGTGGCTCGTAACATCATCTCAAACCCGGATCAGCAAGGTTAGAACGTCTAACTTGCAAGGTAATAGATCTGATCTATTATTTAATACATACATTAGATGTAGTATAGAAACATGTTGATATGATCAACATGTAGTTCATGCTCTATATATTTTAATTTCTGATTTAATGCTATATAATAATCATGTAATAGGATCTTAGATCTAGGATTCTCTAATTTTGAAAAATAAATTTTGATTTATTTCAGTCTTTCGCTGTCTGATCTTGAAAAAGTTTAAGATCTAACCCTGAAATCCTAGATCTGTTCCTTCAGAAATACACTGATGCATTAACTTCTCTTATTCGGAGGGATCAATCCTGTCTTGACTCATGCACTAACTTAACAAGTACTTGGCTGCACCTAAAAATCTTCCATCATCGAATTAGAAACTCAAATAGTTTAGCATCAAAGTACAGTGAGTTGCTTGTAAGTCACCATGATGATCTCAGGTCGAAGGGATATGTATATGCATACCCTTTATGAGCTACTTGATAGCAGAGTGCTCCATAGTTGATCACGTTTGGTATGAATGTACTCCTACACTCACTGCATACCATACCAGTGTCTCTATACTCTTGGTTAAGAGGACAACCAACCTATATGGCACACAATGACCTATACTTGATATCGTTATCATCCTTGTAATAATGTATCATTTGGTCGTGAACAAGTTTAAGGACTATTTTTTTATTTAAATTAGTCTCAAGACTTCATCATAATATAGAAGTTCATATTAAAGATGTAGATATTTATGATAAAAAATATCAATAACTTTTATTATTGAATAATTCATATACAAGTACAAATGAGCATAACCGTCATCAGGCTGACGATTGACTTTGGAATATAATTTTCAACAAAATCATCATCATCTAGACACGTGGTAGCAGATCATTATCTGAGTTAATGACACTCTCAAGTTACATCGATCTCTAGCCGATCTGACTCTTTAGTATTATCTACTAAATCGGCTTAGTCCAGAACTGCTAGTAAGTAGGATACTCATCTCGATTATCTATCGATCTCCCTCAATCGAATCAGCTTACATCAATTTTTGACTGACCTGATTATTGATACTCAGGCATGGTGCCCAGTTCATTTACTTATATCAGTTATTCCGTACTAATTTTTTACCGATATGCCACTAGATCTATGTATGGTTGTCTTGTTGAGAAAAATACCTCAAGAATCGATCCATAATAAGCCTAGAACGAGATCCAAGATGATGAATAAAATCCAACGAGCCTAAGAATAGTCCAAACGGAGTCTAGATGGAGGAGATACCCATGAGAGAAGACTGAAAGCAGTTGGTATGGCCCACATGCCGTCGGAGGGGCCCACGGGTCAATGCAGGTTGGTGGCAGCATGGGCCAGGCCCGACAGTGTGCTGGCATGTGGGCCAGCAGTGGGCCACCCAGATAGTCACACGCGCGCACTCGTGCGGACCGTGCGGACGCTAAGACTGCTTGGGTATCGGGGTCAACCATGGACCGTGCGGGATATTGCAGCTCACGGGGCTGCACGTGGACCGGAGGCATGATTCGATGGTTGATGTTGCAGCCAGTGGGGATCGGATGGCCACGATGAAATCTCATTTGATCAGGAGATAAGGGGCTGATTTTGCACGATCAAATGGCCATAATTTGAGCCAGTCACAATCAAACAGTCTTGATGGAATCTGAGGTTTGATTTAAACTCAGTCTCCTAGTGAAACACCATTTTAGAGTTTTTTGGATGCTATATAACTTTGAATGATGAGCCGTTTATTGTGTCGGATAGCTTGTGACGTTCTGATCATACAAAGAGACTTTTTTAGAAGTTTCAGAAAACTTTTGTAAGGATTTTGGGACTTCTTGTTGAGAGATTCTTGTACAAAGATTGAGTGATGAGTTTCTCTTATATTTTTTGATTTTGTTTCTCTCATAATGAAGCTTGCATACTTTGTGGAGGTAGGCTTGAGGTCGATCTATATATTTTTATTATGTTTGTTTATTATTTTTTCTTTTTTTTTTCTTGTATGATATCAACATCCGTTTCTCGGATGTTGTTGTGATCTTGGGTGGGTGATCTGTGTTTCATAATTAAAAGATCTACCTCAATAAGTGATATCAGAGTCTGGTTATCATGGATAAATGATATCAGGTGATCCAGACAGAAGTGGTGTTGATTGAGATAGAAAATAGAGAAGACAAGCATAATCAAGATGGAGATTAATCGGTTCAACGGAAAGAACAATTTCTTCTTGTGGTAAGCAAGGGTGAAGGACATGCTCATCCAATACGGATTGATTGATGCTTTCTTGAATGAGAAGAAGCCGACCACCATAGAGAAGACGACCTGAGAGCGGCTATAGATGCAAATGGTGAGTACCATCCGTATGTACCTGACGGATGAGGTGGTGATTCATGTACTTGATGAGACTTTCTCGATGGTGCTGTGGTCGAAGTTTGAGGAGTTGTACATGATGAAGTCCCTCACCAACACTCTCTTTCTCTGGAGGTAGTTCTACCAACTGCAGATGGATGAGAGACAGAGCATATAAGAGCATCTCAGCCACTTTCAAAAGATTCTCACCGATCTTCTCAGTGTAGATGAGAAGGTTGAGGAGAAAATCAGGATGTTGGTCTTGCTAGCATCGCTTCCCCCTACTTATGAGTCTTTGGTGACTACTTTTCTAGGGAAAAAGAGCACCATCAAGATGATCAAAGTCACCATGGTGATTCTCCAGAGCAAGGTTCTTAGGCGAGAGAATCAGACTTCGAGCTCAGATGGCGGCAGCTCATTTTTGGTGGTTTCTAAAGGAGTAGGTGGCAGCAGACGAAGTGGCAGAGGATCGCATGGAGGATGATCAGGTCTAAAATGAAGGATCCTAGCAAGATCAGATGCTACCAATGTGATGAGTTAGGCATCGTATCAGAGATTGCCCTCAATTCAGAGATCGGATGAGGGCTACTGTAGCAACGACCAGTAGCGAGTCAGAAGATGATATCCTGTTGATATCTAACAAGGTATCTACTTTTTTTCAGCAGTTGATTTTATATTCTACATGCACCCATCATGTATATTACAGAGAGGAGCTATTTGACTCCCTGAAGAATAGTGAGGGTACTGTTCATCTGTCGGATGGATCAAGCTGTGTGATCAGGGACATCGGGATGGTCAGCTGGAGGATACATAATGGTGCAGTGAGGAGATTAGGTGAGGTCTGATACATATTCAATTTCAGACAGAATCTTATCTCACTGAGTAGATTGGATTCAAATGACTATAGGTGGATAGTTGGTGATGAAATCCTGAAGGTCATGCACGGCGATAGAGTGATATTGGAGGAGAAGAAGATCAGAAGAGGACATTACTACCTGGTAGGGAGTCCAGTGTGAGTTGAAGCTTTAGAAATCAGAGGGAGCTCAGTGTGAGGTGGAGCTCCAGATGGAGATGGATCGCACATAAGATGGGAGACTCAGGAGGACGAGAGGTGATGTCACAGAGTAAAGTTTCTATTACTGTAGGAGACTTCTCCGAGTAGATTTTTTGTTAGCATAGACATAGCCTATGCAGAGATGGGATCGGGCAACCTGGCTTGACTCCCATATTTGTCCATCCATGAGACAGTAGGCATGCCCCAGGGCATGGAGGCGAGATAGATCACAGGCTCTCAGAGATAGGTGGAGGCCAAATATCGAGTCGAGATAGAGATTATTGAGAAAAATACTTCAAGATTCGATCCATAATAAGCCTAGAACGAGGTCCAAGATAACGAACGAAATCCAACAAGCTTAAGAACAGTCCAAATGGAGTCCAGACAGAGGAGATATGTGCGAGAAAAATTCAAGAGTAGCTGGTTTGGCCCACGAGCCGGTGCAGACAAGCGACAGTGTGGGACAGGCCCGACAGCGTGCTGGTGCGTGGGCTAGCAACATGTTGGGCTGGCTCAGATAGGCGCGAGTGTGCATGCATAGGCTATGTGGGCACCCAAGCCCGCCTGGGTATCATGGTCCACCGTGGACCGTACGGGATATTGTGGCTCATGGGGCCGCATGTGGATTGAAGGCACGATCTGATGGCTGATATCGCAGTCAGTAAGGATCAGAAGGCCATAGTAAAATCTCAGTTTGATCAAGAGATAAGGGGCTGATTCTGCATGATTAGATGGCCACAATTTGAGCCAATCATGATCAAACGGTCTGGATGAAACCTGAGGTTTGATTTGGACTCAGTCTCCTAGTGAAACATTATTTTAAAATTTTTTGGAGGCTATATAACTCTGATTGATGAGCCATTTGTTGCGTCGGATAGCTAGTAACATCCTAATCATGCAGAGAGACCTTTTGAGAGATTTCAAAGAGCTTTTGTAATGATTTTAGGGCTTCTTGTTGAGAGACCTTGTACAAAGGTTGAGTGATGAGTTTCTTTTATATTCTTTGATTTTGTTTCTCTCATAATGAAACTTGCATGCCCCATAGAGGTAGGCTTAAGGCCAATACACGTATTTTTATTATATTTGTTTGTTGTTCTTTTCTTTTTTATTCTTGTGTGGTATCAACATCTGCTTTTCGGACATTATTGTGATCTTGGATGGATGATCCATGTTTCGCAATTGAGGGATCTACCCCAATATATCTAACAGCTGTCATATAGCTCAGTCGTAACTATCTTTCAGTTATATTCCAGCTCATTTGCCACATGGGCAGCCACCCCATGATCTCTGTATAGATGGCCATTCTGTTATAACAACCTAATAGAATAACAAATCTCTAATGATCTAACAGTCTAACAGATCTCCAACAGCCTAATAAATCTCTAACGGCCTAAACAATCTTTTCTTAAGATCTAAGCAAGCTCCCTCTATAAAAAGAGAACAAGGTGCTCTTCGAAAGATAAGTCCAAACTGAGTCTGAACAGAGATAAAACTCTACTAATATTTCTACTGAGAAACCAAAGTTCTCTCCATTTAGAGTTCATTCTACTTCTCTCCACTCACTAACTCTCATATTCTACTTTCTACTTCATTTTCACTATCTATTCTCAAGGTTCCGGCTAGCTTAAACATTGGAGGATCCTAAACCAGAGGGCATCCCATAGTTTTGAAACTTCTTTTGCAGATTTTATCCACGGTTTACATCAACGCAACTCTCAGCTCTTCAACTCGGTTTAATACCAACCTCACCTCCGAAGCCTTGCAACAATACATTATATTTCCCTCTCCCATCAAAAAAAAGTAAAAGAAAAAAAAAAGAACAGTATTAATGGGATAGGATACTACTCATGTTTTTTCCTCCTCTCTCGGATACAAAACTCATGCATTGATGGGATGGGATAGGATGTATTTTTTCTCTCCCTCCCACCCCCCACCCTCCCCCTCTCCCCCCCCGCTCTCGCTTTAGGCCATAATATTTTCTATTTATTTTTATGAGATTTGCATTTATTTCTACATATTAGATATTTATCATTTTAGGATCAGTATTTATTATGGAACATGTTAGTGTTTATGTTTGTAGAGTTAGTGTTTACTTCCGCCATATTAGTGTTTATTTACGAGCACTTAGTGTTTACTCCCAGCAGGTTAATGTTTATTTTCTATCACTTAGTATTTACTTCAAGCAAGTAGCCACATCTGTCTATTTATTTTTAATTATAACATTTGTGTTTATTCTTGTAGGCTAGATGTTTATCATTTTGGATTTAATTTATCTTGGAGGGTCAGAGAGAGAGAGAGAGGAAGAAAGAACATAGGCGATACACATCTCGAAGGGTGGGCGGCACATCCTATTGTGTCTCATTATTATTATTATTATTATTATTATTATTATTATTATTATTATTATTATTATTTTATGCAATGAACTAGCAGTTGACGGCTGTTTGTATGCATTAAGGTTGCATTTGGTGCATTGCCAGTCAATCTTATAAGGTAATCTAGATTTTTTTCAAGATAGATTGTCACTATTAAATTATTAGTAATATTGATTACTATGTTTGGTACATATAGATAATATTACAGTAAAATTATTGAAAATCTTGATTGACATATTTGGTATGACAATCAGATTATAAATAATATGAAATCAATTTTTTAAAATACCTTTTTAACTTTATAATAATAATATAATATAATATATTTTAATATAGTATATTATGATATTATATTATGATATTATAATAAGCTATTATAATATAATATAATATACTAATATAATATATTATACTATATTATTATATATAATAATATTATATTATATATTAAGTTATATTAATAAAAGATATTATTATAACATATTATAATATTCATATATTAATATATTACAATATATTATAATATAATAATATAACAATATAATTAATATATTGTTATATAAAATAATATTTATATAATATATATCTTACAATATATTAATATAATATATAATATTTTATGATAATATAATAATATATTATTATAATATAATATAATATACTATATTATTATATATAATAATATTATATATTATATTATATTAATATAAAATTTTAATACACTATAATATATTATTATAATATTATAATAATATAATATAATATAATTTAATTTATTATTATATATAATAGGATTTATATAATATATATTATAATATATTGTCATATACTATATTATTGTAATATAATATAGTTACTATAAAAATATAATAATGATATAATAATAGTATATTATACTATCACATATTATATCATATTATTATATATAATAAGGGGAGGGTGAGAGCCGTCGGGAGACGGGTGGAGGGATGGCTTTGTATAATTTTTTTTTTGAGAGATAATTTTATCCAAAATTTTTTGCAATATTGCCAAACAAAGTGGTAATTTGGATAGCCACCTCTCTTAAAAAAATCTAGATTATCTTTTAAGAGGTAATCTGGATTGTCAAGATAATCTGAATTGCCATCCAAAAAGCATACTAAATACAGTAATCTGATGGGTCCACTTTAAATTACCAATAATCTGAATAGATTGTTAGCTACTAAATGCAACCTAAGATCTATGCTGATTGAATAGCGACAGAGATGACCATACCAGGACTTGGCTACACTCAATTATAGTCCAGGCATCATTAACCTGCATCTAGAAGAAGGTTTAACTCTTACTAATCATATACAAAATTTTACTTATCTAATCTAAAAATAAGTTATTACAGGCAGACAGCCGTTTGTATATATGGCCATCTGGCTGTCTTGTGTTTTCGCTATCTTTCATACCTATTGATGGTTAAACTACCCTAGATTGCATTGCATGGTATGTATCTGTTTCATAGATCTCTAACAACATGATTAGATATTGAGAAATTGAATTGAAAAAAAAAAATCTAAAAAAATCCAAAAAAAAAGGATAGGTTGTCTTAAGCGCCCTTCAACCACCAAAGATCAAACTTTCTAGGATCTCTATTGCAAGCAAGGTCATAAAAAGAAATGGCATGCCAGGTCTAACACGTCCAACATGTAGCCTTCACCAGATTGAAAACAAAAGGCAGAGAAACCACTGAGCACCTACAAGAAATCGCATTCCCCACTAGAAAGAACCTAAAAAAATATCAAAACATAGACAATGATTACAAATTTCAAAAAGTATAGATTAGATTAAATATTTTTAGAGCAAGATTAGATGAAATGTAATATGTAGAACTTACTCAAAGGCAGGAGATTTCTTGTAAGTAACTATGAATTCATACCCAGCAATGATACTGGTTTCTCTGTTGAACCCCATGACCAAAGCTGCAGCCAATGTAGCCACACCTGCTAATAGCCTGAACAGAGCATTGGCCCTCATATACTTCTTATGGGCATTCTTCAATGTATCTTGATCCCTCTTCATGGTTTTTTCTCTGGTATAAGTTTAGCCCCCCTCTTTCAATCTAATCCAAAGAAGAAATAAGAAAAAGAAATCCAAGTCTGAGGAATAGAGAAAAAAATGGAGAGAGTTTGGGAGAGAGGTCTCATTTTTTTAGACAAGAGATGGAGATCAATGGAGAGAGTCTGGTTTGGAGAGTGAGAAGCTCCTACCATCCAGCTAGGAGGTTTGGCATTGAAAGGACCGTGTGAAGGAGGTGTCACCATTGGTCAGCTTAATAGATTCCCCCTTTTCTTTATTGATAAAAATGAATCATTTATACAATTCTCATGTGAATACATCTAAAAAGATCAAAAAATAAAATATCTTTAAAAGGCTGCACCAACTTTGGATCCATCTATAGAGTATCCTCCGGATGCTCAACTACAAATACTGCGATCCAATCAGTAGCAATGTTCGCCTCCCAAGAGATGTACTTGATGATCAGGGCTATACATTTAGCAAATAGAGTCAAAATGTCCTGAAGGAGGGGAAGGAAAGCATGCCCTCTTACACACCCCTGGAGCCAAGACACTATAGTCCTGGAGTCACCATCTCTAACAAGTTGATCAACTCGCAGAATGCATCACGCATAGCTAATCCCAACCCAGGCTGCTCGAAGCTCAGCACCTGAGATCGTGGGCTCGAAGAGGTGGCTGCCATTGACGGCCACTAGTCTAGATCCGGATCCACGAATCACAAATCCAGCTCCACCACTCCTACTCGTGACACTGCCATCAAAGTTAACCTTGAGATACATTAGAGGAGGAGGCTCCCAAGAGATAAACATCCGCTAGATTACTACATGTGTAAGATGGGGGTCGCAGGTCTTCGAAGATCTAAAGGTCATATTAGTAAGTTCCATTGCTAGAGAATGGGCTCGCTCCACGACAACTCTTGCCAGACATCTTCTAGATTCAAACACCAGACTATTTCAAGATAGTCAGATGTGATAGGCAATATAGGCTGCGAATCCTGATCTCCCTAGCCACTTCAACCTCAGCACACGTATGCAAGGAGCTAAGGAAAGCCTGAACAAGGTTCTCGGATAGGTGGAGGAAGGCCTACATACTCGCCAGATGCCAGACCTACCTAGCTCGCAAGCATAAGAACAGGGCATGCTCTACAATCTCCTCATAACCATAAAATGGACAAGCCAGCTGAATTTCATGCCTCTACCCCTCAAGACAGACCTGGTCAGAAGTTTGCCTCAGGCCACTTTCTAGAAGAAGAGACAAACTCTCAGATGCACACTAGTCTTTCAAATCTAGCCAATGTCTTGGTATCTGATAGGTTCCATCTAATATATTCGATACAAATCCCTCGATACCACCCTCGAAGTTCTTAAAGATCTCCAAACTTTGATGTTCTGGGTACTGCAGAGCAGAATCACCAGGGACTGCACTTGCTCCACCAATGCTGTCCCAAATAGTTGGGTTACCACCTCTAGATCCTATCCTTTGCCATCCGAATAGAGGAGATCTGATATCTTTCTCGACTTGTCCACATCGATACTGATGAATGTTGGATATCAACACAAGGGCAGGTCAACAATCCACACATTGCTTAGGTGGTTCACCAACTAGCTGTCCCCCACAAGCCCTCTCATCCGAGGGATCATAATTGCTTGATTTTGGTTAACTGCTTGATATTAGCCTATATGGATGTCGGCCACATAAGGTGGTGCACCTTAGCAAAGATGATTGAAAGCAGAAATATATTAGAAAATTAATTTCTAAGAATATGATGTCTAAAATTAAAAATAATTTTGATATATTTAATTGACCATAGAAAAGCAATATATTTCAGAGTGTCTTATGTTTGGTTGAGCATTTATTTTCCTAAGAAAATTATATAAAATATCTATTATCTCCTTAATAAAGAAAAAGATCTTATCCTATTCTATTCATGGCTTTAAGGGTAAAAAAAGGATCTCAATTTTTTTCTCATGGAAAAGCCAATAATTCATATCCCACATGAATTTTTCTATGAAATATTAGAAGTTTATTCCTATAGAAATGTCACTTTTTAATCTTGCTCCTTTTCAAAGCTCCAACCAACAAGAAGAATTCCTTCATTTTTTTCTGTTGACCAACATTTTCCTCTCCTATTCCCGCCAACCAAATGAGTTGAGAATTTTAGTCCTTTGTTGCCATGGTAGCAACCTTACTATTGTCCTAGAGATGGGGTAACGGTCCAGACTTTGAGCGGAGAATCCCCACTCAAGTATTGAAATGGAGCTGCTTCTTAATTAAGAAGAGCTTATCTAATTTTAAGATTGCCATAAAATATCCATTTTGACCCTTTTTTTCCAAAAGTATTGCTATACGCATGAATTTATATCATTCAGCTCATATATGCTATGGATGGATGATTGAGCTCAGTTTAGTAACTGGTTCTTGCTGCATATGTTGGGGAAATAATGATACCAGGTTATTTATTGATCACCATGAGGAAGCACCAATCCAGTGAGATTTCTTAGTTGAGTTATTTCAAGACTTTGTTTTTGAAAGTTTGCTTCTTGGGGAGCAACCTTGCGGCTGTTGCTTTGCATGATGATTTTTGCCCAGGGCCTTGGTGGGTTATGAGAATAATAACAGCACTAGTTGGTGCAGTCTTTGGTCATGACATCTGATAGCAGTGTTGACTAGTAGAGTCCTTGATGATAATATAGCTCACTTGATAGCAAAGCAATGAAGCTACTAATTGGAATCTCTTAATATTGCCTTTGCTTCAAAAATTAAGCTATTGTTCGATTGATTCATTTTGCATTAGTGCTTTAAACCTTCTACCTTTTTTGCTCCAAAACCAATATTGTACCATCTCTCCTGTATCAGCCACCCCACCCCCCAACCCAACCAAAAAAGAAAAAAAAAAAAAAAGGAAAACCACAGAAAACGAAAAAAATTGCATATCCAAATACATGTGGGTACTAAAATATAAGATAAGTTTAAATAAATTTTAAATTTTAGAAATAATTATTACAAGTGAATGGCTGTGGATTATCAAAGTGATAAAGTTGGAAATTTTTGGGATTAGTATTTGGATTGAGGGGAGAGAGAGATTATCTCACTTCACAAGAATATTGATAAAAAAAACCGTAGTCATAACAGGTCTATGATCAGAAAAAGTGTGATAGGCTAAATTGGATATAGTACTTACTAGATAAACCTAATTAAGGAAATTATGATAATTAAAAGTTGAAAATTTTTTCACTTTTACATATTATATACATACAATAAGGGACTAATAATAATATTTGAGTTTTTATCAATATGCATTTTTTTATTATAGTTCCAAAGATATTTATTGATATACCCGAAGATGGATTGTCCACCGTGATACCGACGAACTAGTAGTAGCCCGACACATGTTCTTAATAGATAGTGATGATGCGATCACCCAACTTCTGCCATTTGATCTTTTACAATCATATTGGAGGAGTTTTAGAGCCTTCTGCCCGCAAGATGACAAATGGTTCGGCCACTCGCTGCTCCACTTTCTCTTTTACTAAGCGAGATTAATGATCTCAATAATCTCGAGATGTGCATACCATTATTCTCTGACAATCAAAGCATGTCTCAATGACCGCTGCTCTCAAACAGATGGCGCATGTCCCCAAAGATGATAGGTATCCGTCTTTGTCTATAAAACTTTTCTCTTCGAGACCCTTCAGGTAAGAGTAACACCTACCTCGCATGCCCTTTTCCAGAGAGGGACTCCATAAGCACTGGGATCTGACTCCTTCATAGAATTCTGAGCTCTCTATTCTCCATCGAGACCTCCATTCTCTATAAGCCACCTTCCATTCTCTATTCTCTACCGTCAATCTTTCACACTTCATACTCACCACCACCACAATCTCTCATCTTCATCTCTAACTTAGACATCTTTTGTTTGCTTCCGTGGGAATCTGATTTAGGCATCAGAGGATCTACCGTCGAAAAATCCCTCTAGTGTAAGGATTTTTCTATCTTTGATGGTTTTGCAAAATCATCCGAGGGATTGATCGAGGACCAATTTCTAGTGCTCTGCTCCAAAGAACCCGATCAACTATCCTTCTTAATAGATTTTTAAAATTCTTCTAAAATATCTTTGTTGATCGAGAAGGTTGATGCTATGTCTCTTGCATGTTATACAGAAAAGGAAGCTTTAGGCTTTGAAGTAGCAGAAGAATCTTTTTCAACTTTGGTGTCAGTATTATCAATCCGCACTATTATTGTTTGTCGCTCTTTTGTATATGAATTACAGTAGATCAGTCTCCCACTAGGACAAAAACTCATCCAGCATGGCTAGCTTATAGGGATGAAAAGCATGCTCAGGCTATCCCAAGGCCCATCAAGTTGAGCTACAGATTAGGCCTAAAAGAGTTCAAACAAGGTTTGAGCTTAAAAATAGAACCTATTTATCTTTTAGGCTAGACTTGAATATGTCATTGGCCCGGATTGAGCCCAAGCCCAAACAAGGCCCAAAATAGAGCCCAGATTTAGGCTTGGACCCATTTATTTTGTATGTTGTTATTTGGATAAAATGTTGAGGAAGTAAAGAACAAATCAGAATGGGTTTAACTGGGAGAATGATGTATCATACATCATGTACTTGTGTTATAAGAGAGAGCCCAATTCTTGATTAGCCTATTTACTTCCGAAGCAATAGTATGAAATATTTAATTTCAATCGGATTCGGGTCAGGTCTACTTTTGGCCCAAACAAATATTTGTGCCGGGCCAATTGGGTTCAGGTTGAACCCGGGCTTGGGCTTGGGTTAGGCCCCAGCCTAGATGATCCAAAAATTTTTGGGCCTAAGTTTGGCCCAGCCCACTTCCAATCCTACCGGCTCAGGATCAAAAGGGATGAATTGAAAGTTGGAACTTGATTGAAATCTGCTAAAGATACTGAATCTAGGTCGGTGACCAACCACCAACCAGACATGTTGGAGTTAAGAGAGCACAAAGAAGATGGGGAATGGCCTAAGCTAGGCAGAAATGACGAACAAATAAGCTTGGGGAATAGTACTCAACCGGACATTTGTTGTTCCTTGAAAAGTTCATACATCCAAGTCACGAGGCACTAAGAACTCACGGACTCGGATTCTTCTGGAGATATATCTGCTCCAGGAAAGACAACCATGATGGTCTGGGAGCGTGAAAGAAAAGAAAGTAAAAGACATTGGTTCGGTGAACCAAACATTTGTAGAATTTTTAGAATATTGAGATTTGGTGCCTCAAATTTGATCCACGATAGCAAAATCTAGATATGAAAAAATCCATAGCATGCAGTGCGAGGTTCACGACGGAGCAGCCCGGCCTGCAGGCGTGCGGCCTACAGGCATAGCCCACGGACGTGCAAGGCCCACAGGCATGCAGGCCCGCAAGCACGCGGCCTGGATAGATGCGGGACGTGCGGCCCAGATGCGCGATCCACCGCGCGGTCCACGTGCAGTCTACTGCATCGTGCGGGGAGGTGGACACGTGGTCCACATGCATTATCGCGTAGTTGTATGCAATCCAACGATGGCGATTGCATGCGGGCTTGATCGGACGATCTAGGAGTCATTTTGGCGGTGGTTCACGCATGATCAAGTAGCTGAGACATGTGCATGTGCGATCAGATGGCCAGGGACGTTTTAAAGTCCTGTTGGGAGTCTGTATATGGATTTGGATGTGATTAAGACTTCATTTGGGCCCTTTAAAAGAAGGCGGACGGGCTGAGAGTAGTGTGGCACCCAGAGGTCTCAGAGAGTGGCAAAGGGTTTCTTTGGGAGAGTTTTGTGAGAGCTTTTATGAGGATTATGCTTTTTGTTGAGAGAGAGATTGATGTATAAGAGTTGAGAGGGTGTGATTTTCTCTTGTATTTGTTCTTTCTTTTACAGTGAAACTTGCATACCTCGTAGAGGTAAGCTTTAGGCTAATCTACGTATTTGATTGTATTTTTTTTATATCTCTTCTTCCTTCTTATTGCGGCATCGACATTGTCACCTGGGTTAGCGATCTTAGGCAGGAGGATCCGTATTTCGCACTTATAAGGAATTCTTCCCAACAAGTGGTATTAGAGTACGTGGTTGTCTAGGTTGTGGCGGTGTTGATCGAGGTTGAAGAAGATGGAGAAGATATGCTCAATTAAGATGGAGATCAACCAGTATGATAAAAAGAGCAATTTCTTTACAAGAGAAGATGAAAGATATGCTCATCTAATAGAGGTTGATTGATACTCTCTTATATAAAAAGAAGCCAACTACTATGGAGCAGAAGGATTGGAAGTGGCTCCAGATGCAGGTGGTGAGTACGATCGTTTGTACTTGATGGATGATGTGATGATTCATGTACTTAGCGAGACTTCTCCGACGGCGATGTGGATGAAGCTTGAGGAGATGTGTATGACAAAGTCACTTACCAATATTCTCTTCCTCTGGAAGCAGTTCTACCAGCTGCAGATGAACGAGGGCAGAGCGTGTAGGAGCATCTCAGCAACTTTTAGAAGATCCTCACTGATCTCCTTAGTGTTGGTGAGAAGATTGAAGAAAAGATCGAGGTGTTGGTCTTGCTTTCATCGCTTTTTTCTTATTTTGAGTATTTGGTGATTGCTCTTCTTATAGAGAAGAGCTCCATTAAGATGGACGGGGTTATTTTTGCACTTCTCCAGAATGAGGTTCTCAGGCAAGAGAATCGAGCCTCGAGTTCAAGTAACGACTCAGATTTGGTGGTGACTGGAGTTGTGGTGGCAGAGGATGAAGGGATAGAGGATCACAAGGTAGGCGGTCTAGATCCAAGATGAGGGACTTCAGTAAGATCAGATGTTACAGGTGTAAAAAGTTAAACCATCGAGTTGGAGATTGTCCACAGCTCAAAGATCGAATGAGAACTACTACTGCAACGGTCTAGATAGCGATACAAAAGAAAGTGATGATATTCTTCTAATGACTAATGAGATATCTATTTCTTCTCTATATTGGATTTTAGATTCTATATGTTCGCATCATGTTTGTTGCATAGAAGAGCTGTTTGACTCCCTAGAGAGCAGTGAGAATACTGTTCATCTGTTGGATGGATCGAGCTGTGCGATTACGAGCATTATGACCGTTAGCTAACAGACTCATAATGGAGCAGTAAAGAAATTGGATGAGGTCTGATACATATCTAATTTCAGGAGAAATCTAATTTCATTGAATAAACTGGATTTAAGCAGCTACAGATGGAGAGCTGAGGATGGAATCCTTAAGGTTCTGTGTGGCAATAGGGTTGTGATGAAGAGAAAGAGATATAGAGGACATTACCTCTTGGCATGGAGCTCAGTGCGAGGTAGAGCTTCAGGAGCTAGTAGGAGCTCAGAGCGAGATAGAGCTCCAGATACAGGTGGAATGGATATGAGATGAGAGACTCAAGAGGATGACAGACGACATCATAGGATGAAGTTCTTATTACTGCAGGAGGCTATCTCGAGCAGATCTCAGGTCAGACAAGTCATAGTATATGACAAAGATGAGATCGAGTAGCCTGACTTGATTCTCATGTTTGTCCATCTATGAGTAGTCAAGCATATATCCCAGGGCATGATGGTGAAATCATTCAAAAGCTTCAAAATTAGGTCGAGATCGAATATCGAGTCGAGATAGAGATTGTTGGATTTGGTGCCTTGAATTCGATCCACAATAGCAAAATCCAGACATGAAGAAGCCCACAGCACGCAGTTGAGGCTCATGATGGAGTGGCCCAACCCATAGGTGTGCAAGCACGATCGATGGATGTGCAAGGCCCGCAGCAGTGTGCGGCCCAAACAGGTGCGAGACATGCGGCCCAGATGCATGGTCCATCATACAGTCCGCGTGCGGTCTATCAGCCACGCGGGAGGTGGACGCATGGTCCACGTATGTCATCACGCAGTTGTGTGCGATCCAATAGTGGCAGTCACATGCTAACTTGATCGGATGGTTCAGGGGTCATTTTGACGGTGGTTCATGCATGATCGAGCAGTTGAGATGTGTGCAGGTGCGATCAGATGGCTAGGGACATTTTAAAGTCCTATTGGGAGTTTGTATGCAGATTTGGATGCGATTAAGACTCATTTGGGCCTTTTAAAAGGAGGCAGACAGGTTGAGAGTAGTGTGGCGGCCAGAGGTCTCAAAGAGTGGTAGAGGGTCTCCTTGGGATAGTTTTGTGAGAACTTTTATGAGGGTTGTGTTGGAATTTGAAGTTTAGGATATGCATGTGTGTTTTAAAATTTTATTTTCTAAACACTACAGTGGAATACAAAATTAAAATATTTTTAATCTGAATTATGCATGTATAAAAATATAAAACCATAAGGATCTAGTTCATGTGCTGAAATTGACATATGCTGAAATTCAGATTGTGATCAAATTGCATACCTGTTTCGCAATCTCTTTCTTCAAATCTGAATTTGAAAGAGAAGAATTTTTTCTAGCCGCACAAGTATCCAGCTCTACAGGTATCCACTTGGGATCAGCCTGGAACAGCCCTCTTCAAGTTGAATTTTCTTCTCTAAGAAAATTCAGCCTACTAAATTTGAACGAAGCCTAGATCGCGATCAACTTTTGATCTCTTTCTTTGATCTTCTTCTTCTCTTCTTCTCTTGCTTTTCTTGTCTTGAATTATACTGCTACTAGCAGGTGGAAACCAACACAAGATGGACGCCCAAGTGCCATTGGGCGTGGAAGAGAGAGGACGCCCAAGGAGGGGCGTGTGGGACGCCCAAAGGAGAGGAGAGAAAGGGAGAGGAAGAGAGGGCATGGAGGACTTCTATGAGGCATGGGGCTTGCTGGTTGGATGCTCTAGGGACCTTAAGGGAGGTCCCTTTAAATAGGTATGAGGATTGAATCCTATTCAATCTCATAATACAAGTCCTATTTGCATTGGATTTTCTAATAACTTAAATTATTTAACTTACATTAGGAATCCTATTAGGCGCCAACTCTTAGAGCCCTTGCACCCAATTAAACACACCCTCTTTTGCACCAAGAGATACCCCATATAAAATCAAAAGGCCCTCTAATCATGGGACATGCCCAACTTGATCCAATCAAGGTGGCGCCCCATAATAACTATCAAAAAAATTAATAAAGAATTTGCACCCTTAATTCAATTGATCCAAAACTTTAGACATCCAACAATTGAAGTCCAATGAATCTAATTATTTAGGTTATTAGTAGGTAATTAAGTTTGAATTATCTTAGTAAATAAAAAATTCAAACGAAAAGAGGAATTGGGTCCAACCATGCGTTAGCAAGGTTACCTTGAACCCAATCGAATTTTTCTAAACCCAATTGACACTTCATAAGCTCAATTACTAATTCCAGACCTAATTTCTTTGTTGTGTGACCCCATAGGTTTAATTCTATCTGTAGTGAGATATACAATGATCTCTATCAAAGTATCATTGAAACTCTTTTCAATGGATCGAAATAATTCTACTCTAGCTCAACGAAGATTGTCGATCCAGAAAAACCTTAGTGAGCTCTCACAATCCACCAGTGATATCTAGCAGTATGTAGTAGCAATCTAGTAGAACTGAAATGAACCTCTAAGTATAGTTGACGTATGATTCAATCCCTCTATCGTGAGTCCGACTAGATGGCAAATCATGGATAAATTGTCAAACCTCAACATCAGTTATATGATAGATTCGATCAGCTCAAGTCCAAATATGATTCCTATGAAAATTCTTTTCCATCAATCACACTATGCAGTACAAATTCTCAGACTTAGTCTCTTAAATCTATAGGACTACTCCTTTCTACCAAGATCAATAGATTCTATTTTGATGCACATCCTACTTCTATAGTAGACCAACTGTCGTAATATCCACTACAAGGGCTCATTGAAATCCATGTTTATGTGTCAATCAAACTCCAACAACCACACTGCAAGTAGTAGTACCATCTCAGATCAAAGAACTAGTCACACAACTACAGTATCCAAATGATCACTGACGATCGAGTAAAAATTCAAGTGATCTCTCGTATGGTCACACTCAGTACTAGTTATTTTCTAACAACTATCCGTACTCATCGTTCAATATCTCTACACTATAGACTAGAGATCCATCTATCCCGAAGAAAGCGATCTGTGCGTTGGTCTATGCGAATCGATCATCATCCTCATGATAATCTTATGATCGAAAGTATTTTAGAAATTAAATACATGTCTCTAATTTTCAACTCTTTAAGAATATGTAT
>NC_025999.2:67266084-67284732 GCF_000442705.2 Elaeis guineensis
CTTTATAAGTCTCTACCTTACCATCGACACCTATTTTTTTTTTGTAGATCCATTTACACCCAATGGGTACAATATCCTAGGTGGATTCACTAAGGTCCATACTTGGTTCGAGTGCATTGAGTCAATTTTTGACTTCATCACAGCTAACCATTTTTTAGAATTGATGTCAGACATCGCCTCGTCAAAGATATTAGGATCATCATCATGACTTTATCTCTCATAAGAAATATTTTCTTTACTTCCTCCGTTAGTATATCCATGTACCTTTCAGAAGTCAGGAGATCCTGCTAGATCTATGAGGTGGTTGAGAAACATCTACTACTAGCTCATAGATAACGGATTCTTAAGGATCTATAGCTCTTTGCTCTTCAGAGATCTTTTCTTTGAGTTCAACTAACCTCCCACTCCACCATCTTGGATAAACTATTTTTTTAAAAATATGGTGTTTCGACTCACAATCACATTGTGATCTTATGAAAAGTAGAAGTAGTATCCTATGGATTCTTTAGGATACCCTATAAAATGAGCTATAATAGATCTATCCTTCAATTTATCAGCCATCTATCTCTTGACATAGGCCGGACATCTCTAAGTCTTAAGATAACCTGAACTCTGCTTCTTACTAAACCATATCTCATACAGTGTGGTAGGAATGAATTTTGATAGAACTCTATTCAATAGATGAGTAGCGATTAACAAGGCATGTCTCCAAAGATATAAGGATAGATCAGTGAAGCTCATCATAGACCTGACCATATCCAATAGGATTTTATTCCTCCTTTCGAATATCTCTTTGAGCTGAAGTATTTCAGGAGGAGTCCATTGAGAGACTATGCCCTTGTCCTTGAGATATCCAAAAAATTCTTCACTAAGTTATTCTCCTCCTCGATCAGATCGAAGAACCTTAATGGATTTTTCTGTTTGCTTTTCTACTTATGTCTAAATTTCTTAAACTTTTTAAAGACTTCAGACTTGTGTTTCATCAGATACACATACCTGTACCTAGATAAATCAT
This sequence comes from Elaeis guineensis, assembly GCF_000442705.2. Lineage (NCBI taxonomy): Eukaryota > Viridiplantae > Streptophyta > Magnoliopsida > Arecales > Arecaceae > Elaeis > Elaeis guineensis. The sequence goes on from NC_025999.2 coordinate 67,267,100, forward strand.
CGATAAAGATAATGAAGTAGGCATAACCACCCCTAGTCTGCACATCAAATGGCCCACACACATCGATATGTACGAGGACAAGTAACTCAGTGGCCCTTTCTCCATATCCTACAAAGAGTAACTTGGCCATTTTTTTTGAAGACAAGATTCACAAGCTGGATATAACTTTAGGTTAAGAGAGCCAAGGATCCCATCCTTCTCCAGTCAGTTTATCCTGTCCTCTCCAATATGGCCTAGTCTATGGTGTCATAAGTACTTCTGGTTAATTTCGTCTCTGAATCTCTTTTGGCCTATGGCACTCACTATTTGCTCATTTAGGTTCACATTCCATCAACATGCAAGTGATAAAGACTGTCAATTAAACGATCTTATGCAATCAATTTATTTGTAAATAAATAGAATAAAAGTTTTTATTGAAACTAATTCAAAACCTTCCTGTGCTAGCACAAACATGAAAATCAAATTCCGACTAGCTAGGGAATATAATAACAGTCTTTCAAATCTAATCTAAAGTCAGATGGTAATCAAAGAGGATAAGTGCCAAATGCCTTTGCAGTAACTTTTACTCTATTATCGATCTAAAGGATCATGTCACGTTCCTCAATCTCTTACTTTCTATTAGACCCTGTATTGAGGTACATATATGAGCACTCGAGCAGAGTCTAATACCCAACTGAAGTAGAAAAAATCATAAAGTTAGATTCAATTACGAGCATACCTTCAGAAGGTTTATCATCCTTTTTGATCTTTAGGCTCGTCAGGTAGAGTGGACAGTTCCTCCTCCAGTGGCCTTCAGCATCACAGTGAAAATTTCTTTTCTTTGCTTCGGCCTTCTTAGGAACTTTCTTCTTTGGCCTGCTCTCTTTTTTCTACTTTTTAGTGGATTTTATTTTCTTCTTTCTAGTATACTTTCTTTTGGAAGAAGTTTGCTCCACAACGAGAATAATACCCTTTGAACTCTTCAAGATTTTCTTCGTAGTGACCAACATGTTGACCAGTTCGGATATAATGCAATCGAGCTCGTTCATATAAAAATTTATAATAAATTGACTATATGAACTTGTAAGGGATTAAAGGATCAGATCCATATGCAATTCCTTTTGTATTTCTAGTCCAAGCTTCCCAAGCTCCATAATGTCCTTGATCGCTGTCATACAGTGCTCGTGGACCGACTGTCCTTCACGCATCTTCAAGTTGAAGAGTCTATTGGACATCTCAAAGGATGCTGTACGGCTCTGCTCATCATACAACTCTTGCAAGTGAGTGATCATAGCCCTGGCAGTGGGCATATGCTCATGCTGGCTTCGCAACTCATTTGACATAGAAGCCAGTATATAGCACTTAATCTGACTGTCTTCATCCGTCCACTTCTCAAAAGCAACCCTTTGCTCAACAGTAGAACAGTTTGGTAACATTATGGGTTTCTGGTCGAGTACATGATCTAATTTTTTTGAGATCAAGATAATCCTGAGATTTTTGAGTCAGTCCTTATAATTTGTATCGGTCAAATGATTGGTTTCAAGGATGCGAGCTAGAGGATTTGAAGCTGATATTATTTAACTGCGAGAGTAAAGATTCAAGTTAAATTTTTGTACTTAATGTTATATTTGCTTCTAGAGACTTTAAGATACAAACAATGACTCTCACTAATTTTTTTGATCCCTCCACTCTCTGAGAAGGAAACGAAAAGCCTAATGCGACAAAAGATTTTTAATGGATGTTGCAGTCCCATCAATGCTATGCACCTCACCTAACATTTATTGGTAACATGCACACCGATGAGTAGGCAACTCTTTGCCAGATGCTTCTCTAAGCATATTGCAGCAACTTGATCTCTAAGTCATGTGGGCTCACCTAACAGTTATTGTCCATACTCCTTAGTTAAGCCCGACCCACTGTTCACAAGCAGGTGCAAGACCGTCATTGGATCTCTCACCTAACAGTTATTGGGTCCAACCCCATCCTTATCCTAGAGCAACTCTTTGCTAATAGAGTAGTTGCATATTTTTGATGTAACTGAACCACTATGACCAGCCGAGAACAATCAACGTCAGTAGCACGCCCGCACATCTGCAGTGGTGGAGGACCTACGAACTTAATATTTATAGAGAGTTTAGGTTTAGGTTCATCTAATCAGTCATCATATGATCGATCTAATTGGTATGGGCTAAACTAAACTGCTAAGCAACCTTATTCAAGACCCAATCTTCTAAATTGGCCGGTAAGTGAGATCAGTGGGGGTCCCCCCGTTATTTTCTTTAGACACCAATAAATTAGTCAAGTAAGTGAATGAAACCAATTAAATAATCACATCTCAATTACTTGCCTTAGATACCAAAAGATCAATTGGTCCAAACAGGTTAGCTTAAGCAAATTAGGCTCAAACCATCGAGCCAAATTAAGTCCTTAGGTTAATCGATTCTATATTTGAGACTCAATCGATTCGATCAACAATAATTATATGATCATTTAACTTAATTGATCTAATCCTAATCAATATCTAACTCGATTTGATCAATGACTTAATCGAATTAGACCCATATGGCTTAAATCAAAAATCTTAGATGCAATCCTATTACATGACCTAATTTTTATTTTTCTATGATCAAAATCCTCATGCATAAACACAAATTTTAAATTCCAAAATCAAGTTTTAGATCTAAATTTTTTATATAAAAATAAATTTTTAAATCATAAAAATAATTTTTAGATTTAACATACACACATATATCACATATATGCATATAAAATTTAGATCTAAATAAAATTTAGATCTACTACATGATATCATATATCTCATATACTAATCATGCATCATATTAAAAGTGATTTTATGATCTTAACATGTAATCATATATCTCATGCATGAATCATGAATCAGATCATATAAAACTTCAGGTTTATGCATGCATCTACATATCATGTGAACATAAACTAGAAACCGTTCTAGATCAAAATTCAAATCCATGCATGCTTTCACATATCAACTATATATTTTAAAATCAAACTCAAAATTAAATTTTAGATTCAAAGATTTATCTATACATCTCATGTATCAAGAAAAAAATCATATTTTAAAATTTTTTTCAAAATATGTATGATAATTTCAGTAATATAAAATCTGTGGCTCTGATACCACTGTTGAAATTCGAGATTTGGGACATGCATGTGTGTTTCAAAATTTTATTTTCTAAATATTATAGTAAATATAAGATTAAAATATTTTTAATCTGAATTATATGAATAAAAATATAAAACCATAAAGATCTAATTCATGTGCTGAAATTGATATATGCTGAAATTTAGATTGTGATCAAATTGTATATCTGTTTCACAATCTATTTTTTCAAATCTGGATTTGAAAGAGAAGAGATTTTTTTCTAGCCATACAAATATTCGGCCTCTATGGATATCCACTCGGGATCAGCCTGGAACAGTCCTCTTCAAGTTGAATTTTTTTCTCTAAAAAAATTCAGCCTGCTGAATCTGAACGACGCCTGGATTATGATCAACTCTTGATCTCTTTTCTTGATCTTTTTCTTCTCTTCTTCTCTTGCTTTTCTCTCCTTGAATTATGCTGCTACTAGTAGGTGGAAACCAACACAAGGTGGACGCCTAAGTGCCCTTGGGTGTGGAAGAGAGAGGATGCCCAAGGAGGGGCGTGTGGGATGCCCAAAGGAGAGGAGAGAAAGGGAGAGGAAGAGAGAGAATGGAGGACTTCTATGGGGCATGGGGCTTGCTGGTTGGATGCTCAGGGATCTTAGGAGAGGTCTCTTTAAATAGGCATGAGGATTGAATCCTATTCAATCTCATAATACAAGTCCTACTTACATTGGGTTTCCTAATAACTTAAGTTATTTAACTTACATTAGAAATCCTATTAGGTGCCAACTCTTGGAGTCCTTGCACCTAATTAAACACATCTTCTTTTGCACCCAAGGGATGTCCTATATGAAATCAAAAGGCTCTCTAATCATGGGACACACCCAACTTGATCCAATCAAGGTGGCGCCCCATAATAACTATCAAGAAAATTAATAAGGAACTTGCATCCTTAATTCAATTGATCCAAAATCTTAGACTTAGACACCCAATAATTGGAGTCCAATGAATCTAATTTATTTAAGTTATTAGCAAATAATTAAGTTTGAATTATCTTATCAAATAAGAAATTCAAACAAAAAGAGAAATTGGATCCAACCATATGCTAGCAAGATTACCTTGAACTCAATCAGGTTTTTCTAAACCCAATTGATACTTTACAAGCTTAATTGCTAATTTCAGGCTTAATCTCTTTGTTGTGTGATCCTATAGGTTTAATTCTATCTGGTAGTGAGATATATAATGATCTCTATCAAAATATCATTGAAACTCTTTTCAATGGGTTAGAACAACTCTACTCTAACTCAACAAGAATTATCGATCTAGAACAACCCTAGTGAGCTCTCACAATCCATCAGTGACACCTAACAGTATGTAGTGACAATCTAGTAGAACTAAAATGAATCTCTAAATGTAGTTGATTGTGATTCAATTTCTCTATCGTGAGTTCCGACTAGATAGCAAGTTATGGATAAATTATCAAATCTCAATATCAGTCATATGATAGATTCGATCAGCTCAAATCTAAATATGATTTTTATAGAAATTTTTTTCTATCAATCACACTACTGTGGCCACAAATTCTCAGACTTAGTCTCTTAAATCTCATAGGACTACTCCTTTCTAACAAGATCGATAGATCCCATCTTGATGCACACCTTACTCCTATAGTAGACCAACTGTCGTCAATATCCATTACAAGGGCTCATTGAGATCCATGTTTATATGTCAATCAAATTTCAGCAGTCACACTGTGAGTAGTAGTGCCATCTCAGATCAAAGGACTAGTCACATAACTACAGTATCGAGATAATCACTGACGATCGAGTAGAAATTCAAGTGATCTCTCGTATGGTCATGCTCAGTACTAGTTATTCTCTAACAACTACCCATACTCGTCATCCAGTGTCTCTATATTGTAGACTAGAGACTCATCTATCTTGAAGGAAGCAATCTATATACCGGTCTATCTGGGTTGATCACTGTCCTCATGATAATCCTATGATCGGGAGTATTTTAAAAATTAAATACATATTTCTAATTCTCAACTCTTTAAGAATATGTATCGAAAGCTAATTTCATAGATGATTCAAGGATACATCACACTTGAATGAAAAATAAACTTATCATTTTATTGATCATATCAATGTATTAAGTATAAAATTATGTCCTAGATTTATTATAATATGTCAGTCATATTGACTTCTAGGACATACATCTAACAGGTTGTACTTCTTGTTGAGAGAGAGATTGATGTATGAGAGTTGAGAGGGTATGATCTCTTTTTATGTTTATTTTTTTTTTCATAGTGGAGTTTGCATGCCCCATGGAGGCAAGCCTTGGACTGATCCATATTTTTTATTATATTTTTTTTAATATCTCTTCTTTCTTCTTGTTGTGGTATCAACATCGTTACCTAGATTAGCGATCTTAGATGGAGAAATCCGTATTCTGTACTTGTGAGATATTCTTTCCAACATAGAAGTATTGAGACAAAAATAAAAAGGACATTCTAGATAAGCTTGTTGAAAACTAATGAGGCGAGTGGGGAAAAAAATAATTTAGGCAGGCCAAAGCTCAGGAAATTATTTATATAGCCAAATAGGAAGAATGTATAAGGGCCCTCACAACTGGTTGATCCTGAACCAAACTCTTTGAGGCCTTGGCATAAGAAACTTAAAACTAGATGGGCAAAAGCAATTTGCCAATCTTCGACCATCATTGTGGCTAATCTAAGGTGTGCTTTGATAATATTTACTAACTTGGAACGGAGGAGATACTTATAAATCCAAACTAAGTAACAAGCCACAGATTCCTATTTTGAAAGAGGACAAATAAACTGGCTAAAAGTATCGATATATGTTGTTGCTATTCGATTTGATTGAGATCGGAGAGAAAATGACTGAAACTCGTGCAGAGATGGTGGTGTTGGAGTGATCTGCAAAATAAATTCAAATCAAATATTTTTGCTTTGGTAAAGACCCTTCGATGCTCAAGTCAGATTCAGAGAACAACAGAAACAACAACAAGTTCTCTGAGAGGGATTGATTGACTTACCTTGATCCTCGAGACTTTAGTTGCTTATATAGAAGGCTGTCGAATAGTTGGTCGAACAGCTGTTAGATCGTGCAATTCTGAGATTGTAAGTGTTGCCCAGCTATGCAACCCAAGAGGGGGGGTGAATTGGATTTCTAAAAATTTAAAGTTAATTTACAACTATGAGGATTTTATAACAATAAGCAAGATAAATGTGAAGAGTGAAATTTATGCAAGGTGTAGAAGCTGGATGCAAGAATGCAAGAAGATAAGAAAATTTAAAAGGAGAGCAAGTTAACACAACACAAACAAGAAGATTTATAGTGGTTCGGTGCCAACCTTGCACCTACGTCCAGTCTTCTCCTACTTGAGAATTCAAATCCACTAAACCATATTCAACCCGAATACAACATCGAAACCTCCGACTCTAGCTATTCCAAGCTAGAATACTTGTTTCTCAGGTACAAACCAATCCAATACAATCCGATTCAAGGTTCGGATCAATCTTTCCATATTTTGAAACTCTTCCAAAATAAAATATCAACTCAAAATAGAGTATAGCAGTTAACCACACAGAAATACAGATGTAGCTCCTTTAATGAGCAAATAAAACTTTAAATATACTTTACACAATAAGAATGAAGCTCTTCTAATTTTTCTCAAGGTGGTTGAAGACTTGAATAAGCTCTTGAGGGGTTGGTAAACTTGAAATAAAAGCTTTTTGAACTTTTAAGAGGGCTCTTGCTTAGGGTTGAAAATGAATGCTTGAAGAACCTTTTCAAAACCTTGTTGATTCCCTCCTTGAAGTGCCTTTTATAACTTCAAATAATGGTAGAGAGTAATCTGGGCTGAAATAGAGCCGTTGGAGCACATTAAATGGGCATTAAATGCAACCAAAACGAGCTAAAAACTAGCCATTGTGGAATTTTTTCGTCACAGGGGTCGACTCATAGAGTCGACTCATGCTCATGAGTCGACTCATGGGGTCGACTTCTGTGGCACAGAATAGAAAATGACTGTTCTGTAATTTTGATCTATACAGCAGCAGAGGTCGACTCATGCTCAGGGATCGACTCACAGAGTGTGCCAGCCAAAGAATTCAGCATGCCGTTCAGCCCTTTTTGCCATGAGTCAACTCATGAGGTCGACTCAAATATATAAACATAATTTTTTTTTAAAATATATATTCAAAAATAATAAAATTACCTCCAATAGATTACAAATCTTGTGTTCTTACTCTTGAGGCTTTCGAATCAAAACTTGATAAAATTATGATTTTGCCCCTGAAATACAATAAATCATTTTTCAAGCCAAAATCATTAGTCACCCCCTCAAATGCTTTATAATCATCAAAATCAATTCAAGGAGCAACAATCTCTCCTTGTTTGATGATGACAAAATACTTGAGCAAAAGCATATATAAAGAATTGAACATGAATTTTAAATTTATGAAGATGCATCACTTCAATATCATAGCCAAATATTTGAACGAAATGCATCGTAAGTAGTTTGAAGATCCATTTAAAATTTGCTTATAAGTTCATTTGCTTTGAAAATTAGATAAAAAAAGAGCTGACGATTTTGGTTCTTTGACATATTTGCTTAACAATTTTGCTTATTACTAATTTCTTTATTGCTTATTGCTCATTTCTTTATTGCTTATTGTTCAAATTTGATTTTGATTCTCTACTCTCCCTTTTTGACAGCATCAATTAAGATTCTCTACTCTTCCTTTTAAGGAATCTTGAAAGGATAAATTTTCTTTAGCATCAATTAAGATCTTAAGGGATTTTGAGGATAGAGAAAAGAAAAGAAAGATGACAAAAAAGATATATTTTCTTTACTCCTCCTTTTTGATACCATATTTTACTTTTTTAGCCCCCTTCTTTGATTGCTTATTTCTCTACTCCCCTCAAGATAGCAAACATAAAGGATATATCAACTTGCTCATCTAGAAGATATTACAATTCACAATATTTCTCAGTACTAATATGAGTTATTTTTCATATCTCATAATTAAAATAATTCAATTTGATCATATTCATAGACATTCATTGAAAGTCAAAGCACGCGCGCACACACACACACACACACACACACACATATATATATATATATATTCAAAGTGACTGAATACACATGAGTCAACTCAAAATACAAAAGTCATGGATAGAAACTATCCAAGAGTTAATTAGCCAACAAATACAGGCCCATAAGATAGATCCTAGACAAGAGACAAACTAATCTAGATCTAATAGATGTCATGGCTAGAGGGATCAAAATCTGAAGAATCAGAGATAGGGTGAGGAGATGTAGGATCAAGTCCACGGACACGACCTCGACCGCGTCTGCCTCGACCACGGGTAGAGGTATCAGTAGAGTAGAGAGGTGAGAGGATCCTAGAGTTGAGAAGCTACGGCTGTGCTATAAGAGAAAGTCTGATGGTGTCCAAAAGATCCAAGGCTCTCGATACAGACTGCATCAGAGCACTGAACTGAGTAGAAGCATTCTCACTGGAGCCCCTGATCTATCTCCTCAAGAAGTCAAAACCACTCTCTAAGACTCCTCGAAGTCTAGCCACCTCTGCAGTTAGGTCTGAGACGTCTGTGATGTCCTCATGCGGCTGGGGATAGGTTAAAGCTAATACTTGCCCCTGAAATCTAATACTCTGCCTGTCAATCTCAAAATATATCCCTTAAGCTGCTCAATACGTACCGACTGAGCAGTGAGCATCTGAAAAATAATAGAAATGTGAGAGATCAGAGTCTGGTCTGAGTCATCCTGGGATGTCGATCTCTGTGCAAAGACTGAAGTGACAAACTGCTGAGATAGAATGGAGGCAACATGCTAGGACATCATCTCAATCTGATCATCTGCTAGTCTAAACTCTGAAGGATGTGCCTGCTCTCTGACTGTGGAACTGAAGCATGCCTCCTCATAGACTCTGAAGGACCAGCCTCGTGATCAGATATGAACTGAATATCTGAGGATACTCTGTGATCACGAAGAGGTAAGATGGTCCCTCCTCTACTCTATCCTCCGCTCTCTCCTCAATACCCTTTATCCAACCGCCGTCAGTCTTAGAGAAACCCATGCGATGCAGTGTGTGGTGGTTGATGGTGTCGGAATGGGATAGTCTAGCAACTGCCTCCCCTCAAAACTGATTGCGAACCTTCTAAAAACTAAGGTGAGTGCCATACCAAAAGGCAAGTGAGCCTTAGATTTATTCAGGGTTTCCCTCATGGCCTCAAACATCAATGCTGGAAGGTTCAGGAGGATTTGGATGATCACATGGTACATAATGCAAATGTCCCTACCAGATAGAAGATCGTGTCTACGACTCCTAGGGACAAACAGTTTGGTTATCAAGTGATGTAACAGCCTCATCTCAACAGAAAGAATTTTTGCTTCCAATTTATTTAGACTTCCAATATAGATTCTCCCTAAGATAACATTAATTCCTTCTTCTTTAATAGGGAGCTCCATATTGGTATAGCCTTCATAAGGCAATACAGTATCTGTCCTAAATGTACTGGATCAAGAATAATATCAATACCTTTTACTGTAGATTTCACCGTTCCATTGCTATAGCTCAAATTTAAGTAAAATTTTTTGACTAGATCGACATAAGTTTTTTTCTTTAAAGAGCAGTAAAATTTTCATCCTTGATACTTAATCTTTGATCCAATAGTGAACCCTTCTTTTTCAAAAAACTTAAAATTGATATTTTTCTCGGATTTCACTTTTCGATCAAAGAGAGGTACCTTGCTTGGGCTGTTGGGGACTGAGTAGAAGTTGAAGCAGGACCTGAAGCAGGGATGGAGCAGAGAGGGCTCGGATGCTAATCTCTTTCTGCACACTGTCTTCCAACCCGGAATGAATTTTCTTCTTTGCGGTAGCTTCGTTTTGGGAGCCATTAGGTCAAGAGAGACTTAAAGGAGCTTAGGAGACTAAATGTGAGGCAAGAGGAAAGGATTTTGGAAGAAAAAAGATAAGGATTTGAGTAGTTAAATCACTAGTTTGGAGAAGAGGGGATGATTCTAGGGCAAGCTCGAACCGCCCCAAATGAGGAAGGGAGAGGAGAGGAAGTTGGTTCCTTAACGGTAATTTGAGGAGTGAAAATCGATGGGAGGAGATATTTGAGAGAAATCTTTGGTTTGAGGGAAAGAGATGGAGAGCTTTTGGTTCGATGAGAGGAAGAAGATGAAGGGCTGAGTCGGCTCAATGAAAAACTCCCAATAAGAATAGAGCGCCCAAAGGGTTTTGACAAAATTGCAAGATTATCCTAGGGTCGACCTTGGGGGTCGACTCATGGCACAGAAAAATTCAAAAGAATGATGGGATAATTTCAAAAAAAAAATTAAAACTCTGAGAGAAGGATGTTTACCCAAATATTGATCATGTGAATGATAGTTTTGAGCTTTTGAGCTCTTAAGAAAAATAAGAATTGAGCTCAATAGATTTGGTTCAATAAATTTTTGGCATTAAGAATTTGGAATCAGGGAGATACTTAAGCTGATGGATCAAGGATTCCTAGTTCTCTCCTAATTTCACAAAATCTATCTTCACTTAAGGCCTTAGTAAAGATGTCAGCCAATTATTTTTTAGTACAAACATAATCAAGAATTATATCTTTATTTTGGATATATTCTCTTATGAAATGATGCCTAATTTCAATATGTTTTGATCTAGAATGCTGAATTGAATTTTTAGTTAGATTTATAGTACTGGTGTTATCACATCTTATGGGAGTTTCATTGAGTTTGATGCCAAAGTCTTCAAGTTGTTGCTTAATCCACAAGATTTGAGTACAACAACTACTGGCTGTAATGTATTTGCCCTCGGCTTTAGACAGTGCTACCAAGTTTTGCTTTTCGCTAAACCAAAAGATTAAGTTAACTCCAAAAAATTGACAAGTTCTACTAGTACTTTTTCTATGTAATCTACATCCAGCAAAATCGGCATCTGAATATCCTATCAAGTCAATTGATGAGTCCTTAGAATACCATAGTCCTAGAGTTTGTGTACCACTTAAATATCTAAGGATTCTTTTAACTGCATTCAAGTGAGATTCTTTCAGATTTGATTGAAAGCGAGCACAAAGACAAACACTAAACATAATATCTGATCTACCAGCAGTTAAATACAATAGAGAATCAATCATACCTCTATAAAATTTTAAGTCTACATTTTTACCTCCTTCATCCTTGTCAAGCTTACATGATAGGCTCATGGGTGTACCAATTGCTTTGAAGTTCTTCATTCCAAATCTTTTGAGTAGTTCTCTTGTGTACTTGCTTTGGGTGATGGAGATTCTTTCCTTTGTTTGTTTGATTTGGAGTTGAGAAAGAATGTAAGTTCTCCCATCATGCTCATCTCGAACTCCTCTACAGGAGCTTAACAAAATCTTGACAAAGAGTTTCATTAGTAGACCCAAAAATAATGTCATCAACATATATTTGTATAACTAATATATCATTTTGATTTCTTTTAATGAAAAAGGTTGTGTCTATATTTTCTCTTAAAAAATTATTATTAAGCAAAAATTTACTTAGCCTTTCATACCAAGCCTAGGTGCTTGTTTCAAACCATATAATACTTTATTTAATTTAAAAATATGATTAGGAAAACATGATTTTCAAAACCTGGAGGTTGTTCTACATAAACTTTTTTAGCAATATATCCATTTAGAAAAAATTTTGATATCCATTTGGAATAACTTAAAATTCATAAAGCAAGCATATGCAAGTAGAAGTCTAATTGCTTCTAACCTAGCAACAGGTGCAAAGATCTCATCAAAATCAATTTCTTCTTCTTGATTATAACCTTTTGTAACTAATCTCACTTTATTTCTTATCACATTTCTATGTTCATCCAATTTATTCCTATATACCATTTTATGTCAATTATTAAATAATTTTTAGGTCTTAAATTAAAGTCCATATATTATTTCTTTCAAATTGATTAAGTTCTTCTTGCATTGCATTTATCCAATTATAATTTTTTTCAACTTCATCTATGGTTTTAGGTTCAAGATGAGAGACAAAGCAAAATGATTGAATGCATCTCTAAGTGAAGAGCGAGTTCTTACACCATGTATAGGATCACCAATGATTAGTTCCTTGGGGTGATTGTGATCATACCTCCATTCTTTAGGTAGATCATTTGTACCTAGAGATTGTTCTTGTTGTTCTTCACCTTCCTCATCCTGTTTGTCTTCATGTTCTTCATCATCTTGAATGGTTGAGTCTTTTAGAGTGATCTCCTTCATCCCTTCTATAAGAGGATCTGCATCATCAATACCTTCATTCTTCCTTGAAGGAAGATCGTTAGTTTCATCAAAAATAACATGTATTGACTCCTCTACTATTAAAGTTCTTTTGTTGAAAATTCTAAAAGCTTTGCTAGAAGAGGAGTAACCAAGAAAAATCGCTTCATCGGATTTTGCATTAAATTTTTTTAGTCTTTTTTTACTATTGTTCAAAATAAAACATCGACAACCAAAAATATGAAAATAAGCAGTGTTTGGTTTTCTTTCTTTCCAAAGCTCATAAGGAGTTTTTTTTAAATTGATCTAATTAAAGCATGATTTAATATGAATATACCGTGTTAATTGCTTCCACCCAAAAATATCTTGGAAGGTTGCTTTCACATAGTATGGTACGGGCCATTTCTTCAAGAGTTCTATTTTTTCTTTCTACTACCCCATTTTGTTGGGGTGTCCTAGGTGCTGAAAAATTATGGTCAATACCTTTTTCATCATAAAATTTTTTAAAATCTTGATTTTCAAATTCGATTCCATGATCACTTCAAATATTTTGAATTAAAAAACTTTTTTTATTTGTGACTTTTCGATAAAATTTTGAGAAAACATGAAAAGTTTAATCCTTATGTGCTAAGAAGAAGACCCATGTAAAATGAAAAAAATTATCAATAATTATAAAATTATATCATTTTCACTAGACTAGTAGTTCTAGTGGGTCCAAATAAATCCATGTGCAATAGTTCTAATGGCCTAGAAGTTGAAATAATATTTTTAGATTTGAATGAGACTCGTGTTTGTTTATCCATTTGGCATGCATCACAAATTCTATCATTTTCAAAATTCAATTTGGGTAAGCCGATAATCAATTTCTTTTTAATAAGTTTTGAAAGTGAATGCTTGCTAATATGTGCAAGTTTATGATGCCAAAGCCAACTAGTCTCATCAATCTTGATATTCAATACTACTAGGCATTGCATGTTTATTTTGAAAAGATCATTCAAATCTACCATATAAATATTACCATGTCTATACCCAACAAATTTAATGCTTCATTAATAGGACTAGTTACAATGCAAAATGAAGATTCAAAAATGACTTTGTATTGTTGCTCCTTAGATTGATTTTGATGATTACAAAGCAGTTGAAGGGGTACTAATGTTTCTCACTTGAAAAAGACTTTTTGCTCTTCAGGGGTAAAATTATAATTTTACCAAAACCCTGATTTGAAAGTATCAAATGATAGAACAAAAGACTTGTGATCCAATGGTGAAAATTTTATTGATTTTGGACCTGTATTTTGAAAGATATGCATGATTGAAAATCATGAGTCGACCCATGAGTCGACTCATGGCACATGAGAGACTGGCACGCTGAAATTTCTGGCCGACACAGACTTGGCACATCCTGTGAGTCGACCCATGAGTCGACCCCCAAGGCATGAGTCGACCCATGAGTCGACCTCTGCGGGTTTTAAGCCAGTTTTACAGAACCTGCATCCCGTTCGATTCTGTGATGATTTTCCACAGAGGTCGACCCATGAGTCGACCCCCAGGCATGAGTCGACTCATGAGTCGACCCCTGTGACAGGATTTCTCCGCAACGACTAGTTTTTAACCCATTTTAAATACTTTTAATGCTCATTTAATGTGGTCTAACGGCTCTTTTTCAGTCTAGAATGATTTTTCACTATTTTTTAAAGCTATAAAAGGGACAAAAAGGTGGGAATCAAGAAGAAGAATCAAGAAGAGAGATTTTGAAAAAGGAATTTCAAGCAAACTTTTCAGCCCTAAGCAAAAGCTCACTCAAAGCATTCAAGAAGCCTTTGATCCAAGCTCACCAACTCCTCAAGTGCACATTCTAGTCTCCAACCACCTTGAGGAAATAAAAAGGGTCTTCTTCTTCTTGAGTAAAGAGTATTTAAAGTCTCATACGCTCATTAAAGGAGCTTTCTTTGTGCTTACTTTGCTATTCATTGTTATACTTTGTTTGTGTTATTTTTTTGTTTTGGAAGGATTCCAAAAAAGGGAAGGTTGATCCGAACCTAGAATCGGAGTGTATTGGGTTGGCTTGTATCCGAAAAATAAGTGGTCTAGCTTGGGATAGCTAGAGTCAGAGTTTTCGACGTTTGTATTCGGGTTGAATACAAGATTAGTGGATTGAAATTCCCAAGTAGGAGCTTGGGAGTGGATGTAGGTGCAAGGTTGCACCGAACCACTATAAATCTTTTTGTTTGTGGTGTGTCTAATTGCTCTTCTTTAACTCTTCATTATTCTCTTACATTCTTGCTCTTAGCCATTAGTCTTGAATTAATTTTACTCTCCATATTTATTTAGCTTTGTCAAACATTTCTCATAAGTCATAAGTTAAGCCTAAAATTTTTAGAAACCCAATTCACCCCCCTCTTGGGTTGCATAGCTGGGCAACAAGTGGTATCAGAGCTCGGTGCTCTAGCCTACTTTGATCTAAACAATCAAAGAGCCAAAGATCTATGGCAACTCAAGTCGGCACTTCTCTAGCCGAGGGCAATCCACCAACCGACCTCACTTTTTAATGGGTCTAATTACACCTATTGGAAAGCTCGGATGAAAATATTCATTCAAGCACTCGACTATGATATGTGGAGTATCATAGTGAACGGTCCTCACACACCCACTAAAATTATAGATGGAGTGGAATCAACCAAACCCAAGAAAGAATGGGATGAGGTTGATAAGAAAATGGCCCAATTAAATGCTAAAGCAATGAATGTTCTTTATTGTGCTCTTGATGCTAACGAATTTAATCGCATTTCTACTTGCTCATCTGCTAAAGAAATATGGGATAGTTAGAAGTAACCCATGAAGGAACCAATCAAGTAAAGGAGTCTAAAATTAACATGCTTGTGCATAAATATGAATTGTTTAAAATAGAGCATGATGAGTCCATAACTGAAATATTTACTCGCTTTACTGATATTATAAATGGTTTAAAGAGTCTTGGTAAGTCCTATACTAACAGTGAGCTTGTAAGAAAGATTCTCAGGTCCTTACCAAGAACTTGGGAAGCCAAAGTGACCGCCATCCAAGAACCCAAGGACTTGAACATTCTACCCTTGGAAGAGCTTCTTGGATCATTGATGACTCATGAGCTAAGCATGAAGCAACATCAAGAGGAAGAAGTCAAAAAGAAAAGAATAATTGCCTCAAATCCACAGCTCCACCAGATGAAGAAACTGATGACACTGAAGATGAAGAACAGGATGAAGAGATGGCACTCATTACCCGAAGATTCAAAAATTTTTGAGAAAAAGAAACAAGGATGAGGAAGAGGCCATTCACAAAAGGAAACAGAGCAAAGAAAAAGAGAAAGACCAACCCCTTATCTGCTACGAATGCAAGAAGCCGGGACACTTCAAATCCGAATGCCCACAACTGAAGAAGGGTCCAAGAAGTACAAGAAGAAGGCCATGATGGCCACTTAGAGTGCGAGTGATGACTCAAGCTCCGAAGAGGAAAACTCAACCGAACAAGCCAACCTGTGCCTTATGGCACACGAAAATGAGGTAATTTTGAAACTCCTAGTGACTTTACATTTGAAGAATTACATGAAGCTTTTTATGATTTAGTTGATGAATTAAAGAAACTAGGGATGAAGAACAAAGATCTAAAATTGAAAAATCAATCTTATTGAAACAAAATGAAAATATTTCAATTGAAAAATCCACCCTGCTTCAAGAAAATCAAAGTTTAAAGAATGAAATTGCCAAGTTAAAACCATTAGTTGAAAAATTCACCTTGAGTTCAAATAAACTTAATATGATTCTTGAAAATCAAAAGGCCGTGTATGATAAGGCTGGACTTGGCTATAACCCCTTGAAGAAACAAAAATATCTGAAAAATATTTATGTAAACTCTTTAAGTAACAAGTCTTCTAATATTACTTGCTTCAAATGTGGTAGAGTAGGACATAAGTCATACACTTGCTTCTCTATCAAGTCTGCAAATTCAAATATAAAGAAAATATGGGTTCCAAAAGGAACCATTATAACTAACCAAAAAGGACCCAAGAAAGCTTGGGTACCTAAAACAAAAACTTGACTTTTGCTTGCAGGTGTGTCTAGCATCCCAAGGAGGAAACAGGAAATGTATCTTGACAGTGGATGCTCGAGACACATGACTGGTGATGAATCCCAATTCATCACTCTTGATGCTAAGAATAGAGGGATGGTCACCTTTGGAGACAATGGCAAAGGAAAGATCATCGGTATAGGTAACATTGGTATCACTCCCTCCAAATATATTGAAAATATTTTGTTAGTAGATGGTTTAAAGCATAATTTACTAAGCATTAGTCAATTTTGTGATAAAGATATAAAGTTATTTTTGAATCGTCTGTTTGCATTGTAACTAGTCCTATTAATGATGGCATTAAATTTATTGGACATAGATATGGTAATGTTTATATGGTAGATTTAAATGATTTAGCCAAAATAAACATGCAATGCCTAGTATCCTTGAATGCTAAAATTAATGAGACTAGTTGGCTTTGGCATCGCAGACTTGCACACATTAGCATGCATTCTCTTTCAAAATTAATTAAGAAAGAATTAGTTCTTGGTTTGCCAAAATTGAATTTTGAAAAGGATAGAATTTGTGATGCATGCCAACTAGGTAAACAAACAAGAGTTTCATTTAAATCCAAAAATATTATTTCAACCTCTAGACCTTAGAGCTTTTGCATATGGACTTATTTGGACCTACTAGAACCACTAGTCTAGGAGGAAAATGATATGATTTTATAATTATAGCTGATTACTCTCGTTTTACTTGAATTTTCTTTTTGGCACACAAAGATGAAACTTTTCATGTTTTCACTAAATTTTACCGAAAAGTCACTAATGAGAAAGGATTTTCAATTCAAAATATTCGAAGTGATCATGGAACTGAATTTGAAAATCAAGACTTTGAAAATTTTATGATGAAAAGGAATGGCCATAACTTCTCTGCACCTAGGACACCCCAACAAAATGGGGTAGTAGAAAGAAAAAATAGAATCTTATAAGAAATGGCCCGTACCATGCTATGTGAAAGCAACCTTCCAAGATATTTTTGGATGGAAGCAATTAACACAGCATGATACATTTTAAATCGTGCTTTGATTAGACAAATTTTAAAGAAAACCTCCTATGAGCTTTGGAAAGAAAGAAAACCTAATATTGCATATTTTCATATTTTTGGTTGCCGATGTTTTG
>NC_025999.2:67284832-67357332 GCF_000442705.2 Elaeis guineensis
AAAAACTTTTTTCATTAGTAATTCTTCGATAAAATTTTGAGAACACATGAAAAATTTCATCCTTATGTATCGAAAAAAAAATCTATGTAAAATAAGAGAAATCATCAATAATTACAAAGCTATATCATTTTTCACCTAAATTAGTAGTTCTAGTGGGTCCAAATAAATCCATGTGCAATAATCCTAATGGCCTAGAAGTTGAAACAATATTTTTAGATTTGAATAAAACTTTTTTTGTTTACCTAGTTGGCATGCATCACAAATTCTATCCTTTTCAAAGTTCAATTTAGGTAAACCGATAATCAATTCCTTTTTAATAAGTTTTGAAAGTGAATCTATGCTAATATGTGCAACCTACGGTGCCAAAGCCAACTATCTCATTAATTTTGACATTCAAGACTACAAGGCATTGCAAATTTATCTTGAAAGATCATTCAAATCTATCATATAAATATTACCACGTCTATACCCAACAAATTTAATGCCTTCATCATTGGACTAGTTACTATGCATAATGAAGATTCAAAAATAACTTTGTACTCTTTGTCACAAAATTGACTAATGCTTAATAGATTATGTTTCAAACCATCTACTAATAAAATCTTTTCAATATACTTGGAGGAGTGATACCAATGTTACCTATCCCGATGATCTTTCCTTTGCTATTATCTTCAAAGGTGACCATCCCTCATCTTTTGCATCAAGTGTGATGAATTGAAATTCATCACCGATCATGTGTCTTGAGCACCCGCTATCATAATACCATTTTCGATTTGTTCCTTGGGATGCAAGACACACCTACATGCAAAAATCAAGCTTTCACTTTAGGTACCCAAATTTTTTTGGGTCCACTTTGGTTAGTCACAATGGTTCCTTTTGGAATCCATATTTTCTTCACATTAGAATTTTTTGATTTGCTAGAGAAGCATGTATAGGATTTGTGTCCTACTTTACTATATTTAAAGTAAGTAATATTTAAAAACTTGTGCTTGATGAGTTTACAAGATATTTTTCAAAATTTTTATTTTTTTAAAGGTTGTATTCAAGACCGACTTTATCATAAACGGTCTTTTGATTATCAAGTATCATTGAAGTTTATTTGAACTTAGAGTGAACTTTTCTATCATAGGTTTTAACTTAGCAATTTCATTTTTCAAGTTCAGATTTTTTTATATCAAGATCAATTTTTTATTTGAAATAATCTCATTTTCTTTTAGTAAAGATTGATTCTTTGATTTCAATTCTTTGTTCTTTACTCTTAACTTCTTTAGATCATCAACTAGATCATAAAATGCTTTTGAAGTTCTTCAAAGATAAAGTCACTAGGAGTTTCAGCGTTTACCTCATTTTTACGTGCATAAGGTACAAGTTGCTTGTTCATGTGAATCTTCTTCTTCGGAGCTTGACTCATCACTACACTCCATGTAGCTACCATACCTTTTTCTTATACTTCTTGGGGTCCTTCTTAAGTTTGGATATTCAGACCTAAAGTGTCCCGACTTTTTATATTCATAATAAATAAGAGGCTGCTCCTTATCTTCTCCTTGCTATGCTCTCCTTTTGTAGGTGGCCTCTTCCTCATCTTTGTTTTCTTTTCTTCATAAATCTTTTAAACTTTCTAGTAACGAGGGCTATTTCTTTATCTTGCTCTTCATTTTCTGTTTTATCAGATTCCTCATTGAGTTGAGCAGTGGATTTGAGGCGATTGTCTTTTCTTCTTGACATCTTCTTCTTGATGTTGTTTCATGCTTAGCTCGTGTGTCATTAGCAATCCTAGAAGCTCCTCCAAGGATAAGACATTCAGATTTTTGGCTTCTTAGATTGCGGTCACTTTAGCCTCCCAAATCCTTGGTAACAAGATCGCTATTAGAGTAAGACTTATCAAGACTTTTTAGACCATTAATAATATTCGTAAAGCGAGTAAATATTTCATTATTGATTTATCATGCTTCATTTTAAAGAGTTCATATTTGTGCACAAGCATGTTGATTTTTGATTTCTTAACTTGATTAGTGCCTTCATGTGTTACTTCTAACCTATCCCATATTTTTTTAGCTGACATGCATGTTGAAATGCAATTAACTCATTAGCATCTAAAGCACAATATAGAACATTCATGGCTTTGGCATTGAGTTGAGCCATTTTCTTGTCAACCTCATCCCATTCTCTTTCGGGTTTGGTTGATTCTACACCATCAATTTTTTTATGGTGTGTGTGGTCATTTACTATGATACTCCATATATATAGTCAAGTGCTTGAATAAAGATTTTCATCCGAGCCTTCCAATAGGTGTAGTTTGATCTATTGAAAAGTGGAGGTCGGTTTGTGGACTGCTCCTCGGCTAGTGAAGCACCAACTTGAGTTGCCATAGATCTTTAGCTCTTTGATGGTTAAATCAAAGTAGGCTTAGAGCACCATGCTCTGATACCACTTGTTGTCCAGCTATGCAACCAAGAGCGGGGATGAATTGGATTTTTAAAATTTTAAAGTTAATTTAGAACCACAAGGATTAAGTAATAATAAATAAGTTATGTGTAGTAAGTGATTTAAGCTAAGTGTAGAAATGAGATGCAAGAATGTAAGAAAATAAAAAAATTTAGATAGAGAGCAAGTATACACACATCAAACAAAAAGATTTATAGTGATTCGGTGCCAACCTTGTACCTACATCCACTCCCAAGCTCTACTTGAGAATTTAAATCCACTAAATCATATTTAACAAGAATACAATGTCGGTACCTCTGACTCTAGCTATCCCAAACTAGAACACTTATTTTTCGAGTATAAGCCAACCCAATACAATCTGATTCAAGGTTCGGATCAACCTATCCAAATTTTGGAACCCTTTCAAAACTAAAAATCAAACAAAAGTAGAGTAAGAGAGTTAATGACAAGAAATACAAGTTTAGCTCCTTTAATGAACAAATAAAACCTTAAATACACTTTACACAATAAGGAAGAAGTTTTTCTGTTTTTCTCAAGGTTGTTGAAGACTTGAATGAGCTCTTGAGGGATTGGTGAGTTTGAAATGAAAACTTTTTTGGTTAAAAAGGGCTTTTTGCTTGAGGTTGAAATGAATGCTTGAAAAACTTTGGAAACCTTTTTTTTTTCCTCATTCAAGTGCCTTTATATCTTCAATAGATGCTAGAGACAAATCTAGGCTGAAATAGAGCTTGGAGTGCATTAAATACGGTCAAAATGAGCTGAAAAACTAGCTGTTACGGAGATTTTCCGTCACAGGGGTCGACTCATAGGGTCAACCTCTGTGGCGCAAAATAGAAAGTCACTATTCTGTATCTTTGTCCTGCACAGCAACAGAGGTCGACTAATAGGATCGTCCCTTTGGGTGTGCCAGCCAAAAATAGCATGCCGTTCAGCCCCTTTTGACAGAGTCGACTCATAGGGTCGACTCTTTTATTTAAACTTGATTTTCTTTCAAAATATATATCCAAAAAATATGAAATTACATCCAATAATCACAAATCTTCTGTTCTTGCTTTTGAGGCTCTCAAATCAGAACTTGATAAAATTACGATTTTGCTTCTAAAATACAATAAATTTTTTCCAAGCTAAAATCATTAGTAACCCCCTCAAATGTATTGTAATCATCAAAATCAATTCATGGAGCAACATTATTTTTATCAAAAAAATAAAATAAATTACAGAAACATCTCTTCAATTTTAATTTAATTTAATTTATATTTTTATATTTAAAAAATATCAAACTGATCTTTTTAGTTACCGATATATTATAATATAATTTTTTTATTTTAAAAAAATTAATTAATTTTAAAATTATTTTAATTTTTTATTTTTATAAAAAATTTAAAATTATTTATTTGTATAAACTAATGTCACTGTAGCTAAAATTGATGTGCCTTGACGTAATAAGTAAATTTTAAATTTTTCTGACAAAATGACACCGGAACTTTTCCGACGCAGCAGCGCGTTTACGGATAATCAAACTTCAAATAGAATATTATCTAGTCGGAGCTAGCTGGCTGTGTCAAACGCACATGTGATAATAATAGAAATAATTTATATGCCAAATTGCAAAGTTATTCAAAGGCCCACACCTTTTAATGCCATCAGTTCAATCAACGCATTGGTTGCGTTGGCATGCGTTCCAACCACCTTTTGAACAGGGCAAGTTAGACCCACCGTGCGCTAAAGAGCCGCAGCTAAAGGCCAGTCCTTTTCCGGAATACCCATCCAAAAACAATAATAAAAAAATCGACAGTTGTTTATCCACGGCAGAAAGCAAATAATTAAACCCAAAATAGCTACTGTTATCTTCATATAAAAAATGGCTTGTCTCTCATGCCAAACGACACTGGTGACAAACTTGGGGGAAATAAACTAACCTCGATTTTCGTAATGGTTTGCCAGGCCGCCCACTAAGGTGCCAGTTTGGAGCAGCGTACAATCTGGCAGTCACATGCATCATTTTGGAATCACAGGAAATGTACATGCTAGATGATTGATTGACTTGTTCGCTTGAGCTCAAGTACAATGCTCTGCTTGATAGCTTGGCTGCCATCTTTCCATAATGGCTGGCCAGGACACCCAGGATACCAATTATTAGTAAAGCTTTTCTTGGCATAGTTTCGCTGGCGCACTGTAAGATTGGGTGCTGTTAGTCTCCAACATATTTTTCAAGAAATACTCAAACATATCTTCTTTTTCCAGAATGGCCGACATTTCAATGCGATTATTGTACTGATTTTCTATCCAACAAACTATAAGGGGCATTTGAAAAGGATTGGTGTGATTCACAAACCAGCTCAGGTGATTAAAAGAGAAATCCTACTAATGTGCTACTTTCTATGTTTCTGGTCACCATTGACAAACATCAAATGAAAAGGTTGACAATTAGTTTCCTAATCTTTTTAGCTTTTGCAATTGTCCAGCATATCTTAGCTAGCGATTTTTAAAAGATTTGGGATGATTATAAATTCCCATCCCATATTTTAAAAATATATATTTCACTATCTATTTTTTGCTTCATGCACAACATCTAGCTCCTTATAATTATCTTTCTGCTAAATAAATTAATAGATCTTGTGTACATTATCACTCTCCAATCTATCTGAGCCTTCAAATATCTTAGCTAATTTGGGATAAGATTAAAATAACCAAATTAATCTTAAAAAATTAAAATTTAAGTAGCTAATTTAGGATATTTAGTATTTTAAAAATTATCCAAAATTAGTTAAGATTTTTTAAGATTTAAATAGATTAGAGACTGATAACTCCATTAGCTTATTTGATAGAAATATAAAGATAAAAGGTTATAAAAATCTCTTTAAAATTTATATTTGTTACACTTACATTCTATAGTTTATAAAATCTATATTTATATCTAATAGTTAAATTAATAGCCATCTATAAAATTATTTATCTCATATAAAAAATTAAAATTATCTTTGAATGAAAAAGAGAATGCTTATATTTTCTAGTAACTATTATGTCAGTTAAAATTATTTTTATTATTTTAAAATTTTTTAATATAATATTTAGATCTTATTTAAGATTAATAATTTAATTATTATTTTATTAAATTATATATTAGAGTGTTGGATAAAAATAAATTTTAGTAATTATAAATTTTTCAACTAGGGTGTGTACGTATGCTTTGTCTCTAATTTTGGAGAAAGTTTTTATTATTTATTCTAATTCTTTTTTATCATTAGACCGGCTTCTTTTCCTAAATTTGGCCACGTCATCTTGCACACGAAACTTTAAGACGGGCTCCGTATTTCTCGTCAGGAAAAAAGCAAGCCAACTCATATCCCTTATCGGACCGGTGAGTCTTGTCTTTATCCAAGAAGAACTAGACTCGGCCACAGCCCAGAAGTGGTACCAACGCAATTATAGCACGTGTCATGCGAACATTGGTCCTATACATGTGTAGACCAATTATGTCAAGCCATGTAGCATTAATCCTCTTTGATTCGATAATTGGGATCCATATAATCCCACATTATTATTATTTTTTTTGATACAAATCCCTGCATTATTCAGGCAGACAAAGACTGCTAGAAAAATCCATAAAAGTCGGCGAACGATTCACTCTCAGATGGTGGGTTCCAGTCACCAATCGCGCGCGCACCAATGGCCTCCGCCGCGCCCTTCGCCTCCCCGGCGAACGCGCCTCTCCGCCGCTCGCCGCCACCGCCGCCGCGTCTCCGGAGATTCCACACCTTCTCCCGCAAGCTGCGGCCAGCGCCGGCGGCGGTGACCTCGAAAGTAGAGCCGGATCCGGCTATCACCGACTGCCAGGTGACCACCGGAGGCCCTCCGGCGGCGGCCGGGGCGGCTCCGAAGCTCCTGGACGACTCGGAGATCGAGCCGCGTGGCGTGAGGGATTACATCGATTGGTCCAGAGATCTGGTCCGGCCGGACGGCGGCCCACCGCGGTGGTTCTCGCCACTCGAGTGCGGGTCTCGTGAGAAGGGCTCTCCTTTGCTGCTCTTCTTGCCTGGTTCGTGCTCCAATTCATCTTTAACCCCCCAATTCTTTTCTATGTCACCGTAATAGCCCTTTTGTGTTTTTTTACTACAAAATTAGTTGTGCCTTTTCTCTTTTTTTTTTTTTTTGTTTAATTTTTTCTTTTTTTTTCTTCATGTGATATCTCATTTCTCTCTATATTTTCTTCTTAAAACCAATGGCGGGGTTGTTTTTATTATTACTAATTTCTTTAGGAATTGATGGAGTTGGGCTTGGACTAATTCGGCATCACCAGAGATTGGGGAAGTAGGCATCTTCCTTTATTTTCTTTTTTTGTTTTTTCAATGACAATGTCTGTATCTAATTGATATATCGGTTTTGGCTACAGGGTATTTGATATCTGGTGCCTGCATATTCCAGTAATGGATCGGACGCCATTCGAAGGTCTCGCCCTCAATCTCTCTCATAAATTTGTTCTTTTATCAAATCAAGAAAATATTATTGCAATGCAAGAACTCTTCTTTAGCTATAAAAAGTGCATGGAGCAGGTTTGGAATTTTGGCTGTTGGAAGATAGATTTTTGAAAGTTGAAGTTTCCTACTTGTCCTTAGGCTAATTCTGAATTGGTTATGGTTATCAATATTCTTTAAGTGCTAGCAGCTAGCCCGCTAGGTGCAGAAAGCTTTGGTATATCAAATATAGCTCATATCATGTTATTTGTTTCGGTCAAGATTAGTTTAGAAAGAAAATTTGTATGACTGTGTGATACATGTCACTCGCCTCCAATGGGCGGAGTACCGTTCTTATCTGCAAAACAAAACAGGGATGAGTCCCCTGTTCCAAAGAAAACGCGGCGTCTATCCTTATTCCATCACCCACGCGTCCTCCACACACTCCACGCTCTCTTTCTCCCGCACCCCACCGCCTTTTTCTCTCGTTCTCATCGCCTGTCTTTCCCCACCCCCCCTCTCCTTCTCCCATCGTAACCGGCCCACTGAACCAGCTCTCTCTCTCTCTCTCTCTCTCTTTCATGTTTCACTACGCCTCCAACCCTCTCCCACGCTCTCTCCTTCTCTCATTCGTCCTCACACTCTCTCTCCCACTCTTCTTCCACCGTTCTCTCTATAATCACTCCCTTCTCTCCCAGCATCCTCTCTTTCTCCCTCTTATCTCTTCTTTCTCTTTGTCTCTCTTAATCCCTCCATTGCTTTTCTTCCTCCATGTGTGAGCATGTGCGCGAAACCGAGGAGAGGAAAAAAAAAAGGCCTACCGTGCCCTCTTGAAACCCGCTCGCTCACCCTCTTTTTCTTTCCGTTTATCAATCTCTCTCTTCTCTCTCTTTAAGCTAAGCCTAGGAGGGCCAGCACTGTGCTGCTGCCTGTCTCTCGCTTTGGGAACAAAAATGGAGCAACATCCTAAAGTATCCTTGTGAACTAATTGGATTTATCTGGGTATTGATATTTCGAGCGTGCTAGATTCTCGAGAGCATTTAGAAGATTTTAATTTTCAAGAATCGAGGTTGTAGTAATAATTAATTTGAAATTATTATAAAATGATTAGATTTGTTGTTTAGGTAGCTGTTGATGCCAAAATATGGCCTGGCTATTGGCAATCTAGAGGACGTTGTTCGATCCACAGTGGTGAAAGACTATTTGCCTTGGAGTCATGGATGTGCGCACAAAAAACAATGGAAAAGCTCATGGGACTAGCTCAGGCCAGGCCCGCCGATGTCTAAGTTAGGTTAGGTTTTAAAATAATAGTAAAAAAAATAATATATGATTAGAGCCATGTTATTCTATTTTAGTCGATGTTTAGTCGATCTGGAGATGGTCAGTTTGGTTCTGATTTGATTGGTATGTGGCTGATTTGGAGATAATTATCTTGGTTCGGATTTTATCAGAGAGATTAGAGTTGTTGATGAGGATTGCTTAATCTTTGTATTTTCTATAGTTTTCACCCCGTAAGCAATAGGGGGAGAGGAGACGGTAAAGCTCAAAAGTCGAGGCAACGAAGTGGGTGAAGGGGGGTGGAACTCAAGGGCCGGCTTGCATAGATCTAGTTCATGAGTCACTTCCCAAAGCTGCCCACGATCACTCGCCCCTTTGTATTGGCTGCCGTACAAGAGAGAGATCCCTCTCTCTCTCTCATTCTTCTATGTTTTCCACCTCAAGGTCATTTTAAATGGGTTTGTGGGCTTTTTATAGGACTCGTTTGGTTCGCGAGAAGAATTTTTTGGTGAGCTTTTTATAGGATTCATTTAGTTCGCGAAAAGAATTATTTTTCTCAAGAGATAATTTTCTGAGAAATTATTTTTTAGAAATAAGATTTTGGCATGTTTGGTTGATTATGAGAAAATGACTTATTGCAGAGTAGCTTATGTTTGGTTGAACATCCAGTTCTCTGAGAAAACTATGTAAAATACCTATTATGCCCTTAGTAGATATAAGACCATATCTTTTTACTCTTAAACTTTATATAAATATTAATATAATATTTATATTAATATAAATATAATATAAATATATTATAATATAATATTAGACTATAATAATTTATTGTGTTAATATAATACTAATATATATTAATATAATATTAATATTTTAATATAATAAATTTATTAATATAGATATAAATATAATATTAAATATAATATTATTCTAATATAAATATTATATTAATATTAATAAAAATATTATATTAGTATAAATATTAAAATTAAATTAAAATATAATAAATATTATAATATTAATATTATATTCATATAAATATTAGAATAATATTAATATAATATTATATCACTATTCAGTATTTTATCCAAACCATTCATTGATATTTTGCAAAATCTTAGCCATAGATTTAAAGGGATATTCCGGAAAAGAACAAAGATAAAGTAGCATCACTTCCCATCCTATGGAAAGTGCCAAAATCTACCTTCTCCATGGGTTTCCATTTTCTATGAAATGTGGAAAGTGACTTTTCATGGGAAGAGTTTTCTTCACTCTTTCTTCTCTTAAAATTCCAACCAAACAAGAGGCTCCTGTCCACTTCTCAGGAAGTACTTCTTCCCCCCTCCAGTTCCCGTCAACCAAATGAGTCCATAGAGAAATCAAGATGGGTAACTGAGAGAGAGAGAAGGCATTAATAAAGAAAAATGCCACTTATTAGGAGAGAGAGAGGGCATTAAGTGAGAGAGAGGGAGAGATTTAGTAAGGCGCGCATGCCCTTCTTTAGTAGAGCGTCCCTCTTTTTCTAAACATGGAGGTCTATGTTTTCCTTTTATAATGGAGAGGATGTGAGAGAATACATTATGCCCCTCTCCATTTTTAATTGGCATTCATTTCTAATTTCATTCTCGTTTTGCTGGTGAAGACTTCCAAATTTGCTGAATTTTTTGTAACCATTCATAATTTGAATTGATTTGAATCCTCTCACCACGTGTCCAAATTGTTACCATACCACGTACCACATCAGTAGCCTTGCATGTTTGTATGGAACGTCTTGTAAGCATGTGGCATCTGTTACACGCTCAGGTTGGGGTATGGCACTCTGATGGCTGGTTGTGATGTTGCTCCACAACTCATAATTGAGTTGGTAAGAACAACCACCCAATGAGATCAGTCCTAGGCTCAAATGCCATGATGTCACTTTGGGAATTCAACCATGCATTCTAGCATGTGTCAAGATCAGTAAGACATTTAAATAGCCATCATACATGGCACAATATCCAATTCTCAAGCATTTATATAGTTCTTTGTTGCTAATTGGATTCAAGTGACTAAGTAGCTAAATGGACGGTTGAATATTTCTGGGTTGTTTGAGGTGGTTACATAATATTTGTAGCTCGGTTCGGGGTAGTCACATAGATTGGAGTAGTTTTGGTGCATTTAGGAGTGTTTTGCTTCCTTTACTAATGGGTTCATAGCTTGCTCGGTAGGAGAATAAATGATGAGGTCTGGTTTCAGTTGAGCGAAGGACCACTTCATTCTTATCTTAGAACACTTAGGTATTCATACATGAAATACATGCATGAAATGCATTTTGGGTAATGCAATTCCTTAAGACCCTGTTTATTTCACAACAAATCTGAATAAAGTCTGCTTATTCAGATTTATTTAGCCTGAAAATTTTTTGGCACCTAAATAATGCAACAGCAAAAAGGGAGTTTTATATTTTAGGGAAGCTAAAAATTGCACCTTTTTGGTATTTATTTCTTTTTTTGGGGAAACACCCCAAATTTTCATGCTAGATAACACTTTCATTTAATCTTGGAACCAGTATTTGAATAAATTAGACATTACAAAGCAAGTTTCTCTATTCCATGTGCTAGTAATGATTGAATCAGTAAAATGGCTTAACTGACTATTTAAGTGCTCAAATAGACCTTTTCTTTATCTTTTTCCTTTTTAATTTTAATAATTAATCATGGTATCAAAGTGCTGGGGAGGGTAAACATGCAGCCTTGATTCATGGAATAACCAGGGCAATTAAGACGGGTGAATGTCTCTCATGGTGGTAGTGGGAATGGCACCCATGGCGGCTGCAAAAGGAGAAAATGATCGTTGCTTTATGGATTATCTTCCCAACTACTTGTTCTGGTTGTGGAGATGATGCATCCTTATTGTAAAGTATCCTGGTCTATTATCCTGACAACACATGCACTTGGACACCAAAGTCAGATGATGGTTGGTCACCCCAAGGATGCACACACTGAATGCACCAACTCAGATGATTCCACATGCAAACCCACTTGTAATTAGCAATTGATGGAACTTTTTCTAGTGTTGTGTGGTACCATTGGCCAAGCACACTTCCTCTGTTCCTCATATATTTAAAAAGGTACAAAATGCAGAAAACTTTTCACAGTCCCTAAAGCCTAATTCCTTTTAAAAAACAGCAGAAGGTGTAAAATTTCCTTTTGCATCTATTCCAAAACCCATCCCTTAGTTTATTTGCACTCCACCACTCTCCCTTGCATATGTCCATGCTTTCCATGTCATGGTGAGACTGTTAGTCCATGAAAATCAGGTGTCTTTCCATGCTTTGTGCATGCCAGGTTCCGCACATTATGCAGCAGAATGTCGTATCATGCTAAGCCCCAAATACTGTGTGCATGTTTCGATACACATTTTGAACCTTTTTCTGGGGAGAAATGGTAAAATACGATTCAAGGACTGGATCACCTGTTGTTGAGATCAAGGTTTGCTATACTGCCCAATATGGGGCGTACCATACCAATACCATACTGGTACGATATACCATACCGTATCGAAACTACCTACCGTACCGAACTATGTATTAGCACTATAATAGCATGTCCCGGTGTGAGGTCCAGTATCGAGACGGGGAATCTTGGTTGAGATCATTGTTTATTTTGGTTGCATTTCATTAATGTCTTTAGCAGTATTCTTTTCAGAGGAAAAGCTGAAAAAGGAAGGTTGTTATAATGTTTAATCTTGATTATTTGGGCAGACTGCTCTGTAAGAAAGTCTTTCATGCTTGTATGTTGCCTTTGTTAATGAAGTGTTTGCTTTCAGGCCTGGTTGATGTCATAGAAAGGACAGTCAAATCAGAAAAATCTTGTGCACCAAACAAGCCAATATATCTTGTTGGTGAATCAATTGGTGCATGTATTGCTCTTGCAGTTGCAGCACGCAACCCTGATATTGATTTGATATTGATATTGGCTAACCCAGGTCTGATTACAATTTCTTTTTGCATATTTTACATGGTTGTTTTGATTGACCAAGTCATTGAATTATCTATATGGTTCCCTTTATGTTCTTTTCTAAATTCATGTTCTCATCTTACAGCAACATCTTTCCGTGAGTCTCAGTTGCAATCTCTCTCAGTACTTTTGGATGTTGTGCCTGAACCACTCCATATAAGCATTCCATATTTCCTTAATTTTATTGCAGGTTTGTGTCATACATTTGCCTTAAGATTCTAGTTTTGCTTTGTGCATTTCTGAATAATGAGAACTTAATTTTTCTTTATTCACTTGTTTATCTAAATAAATAAACATATATATACTTGGTCTAATGACTTAATGGTTTGAATGTTTTGTTTGTCCATTAATTAACCAGTGCCATTATTTATATAAAGGAGCATTGTTTATTGTTTCCTTAAGCCATTATCGATCTAACCATTTTTAGCATTTATCTTCTATTGCATGCTTTGTTTTACTTTTCTTATGCTTAGTTAAATAAGCTTAGATCTCTATCTTCTTTATCTCATTTAGAATCTTTTAATTGTTCATGGCAAATAAGGCAGATATTTTACCCTTGAAGTTTCTATGCTAGCTAGAGGAATATGAATTGGTTGATATTGCAATTTATGTGGAGTTCTTCTATGGTAATATACATGTTTATACTACATGGTTGGCTTCAAGTCAAAATTTGCAAATGCCTCCAAAATTTGATGGACCACATTGACACTCATTTTGCAGAATGAGTTTGAGATGCAACAAAACAAGAAGTTCGAGAAAATAAGCATCACCTCAAGAAAACTGTAGAATGAATTAGTCATAATCCCAAAATGAAATGAGCAAAATAAACACACTGTGGCATAATAGAATCCCAAGGTTAACTAAATACAAGCCAAGGAAACGTGCAATCAAATTCAAATGATAGCAACATTGTGATTTGGTGAATCTTGATATATCTTGATGCATGTTATATAGCAGTACCTTCAAGTCATAGCCTGTAGATTTTATACACACCATACACACCAGAAGTGTAGGACTTAGTAGGTCATTGAGTAGTTAGAAAGATTTAGGACCACAAAAAAAGCGAACATAAAAACTTTGCAAGGGTAATCATAGAAACTGACCTCAGGCAGTTAAAACAAGCAAAATATATGAGTAATAGAGAAAGGGAATCCAAAATCCCAATGAAATAAAAATATGAACTCAAAATGCTCAGAGAATATAAAAGTTATATCTAAAATTTGCTGAAATGTGAAATCTCAAATCGACTTAAGGTTGCATTTGGTGCATCGCTAGGCAATCTTGAAAGGTAATGTGGATTGCCTTCAAGATAGATTACCTCTATTAAATTGGCAATAATCTTGATTATTATAGTAGGTACACAAAGATAATGTTATAGTAAAATTACTGAAAATCTTGATTAACATGTTTGGTATGACAATCAGATTACCAGTAATGTGAAATCAAATTTTCAACATACCTCCAGTAATTTTGCCTTAGTGTTCTTTCTCCTTGGTGAAAAGTAGTGGGAATGGTGTGGGTGTGGTGGTGGCAGAGAGAAGTGGCGAGCCGGGAGGTGTGGGGAACCACGGGCATGGGGAGGGGGGAGCGGGGGTGCGGAGGAGCTGTGGGGGTGGTGGGGATGAGTGTGGAGGAGCCACGAGGGGGTTGGGGGATGAGGTTGGAGGAGCCACAGGTCCGGGGGGTGGGGGGCGCATGCAGAGGAGCTGTGGGGGTAGTGGGGACGAGTGCAAAGGAGCCCTGGAGGGGTGGTGGGGGTCGAGAGGGGTGGAGCTGCGGGCAGAGGAACCGCGGGTCGTGGGGGGGTGGGTTGGGGCGGGCATGCACAGAGGAGCTATCGGGGTGGCAGTGGGGGGGGGTGTGGTGGGGGACGAGGATGGAGGAGCCGTTGGCAGGTGGGGGGGCGTGGAGGAGCCATGGGTCATGGGGGGAGAGCGGAGGAGCCGTGGGTCGGGGGGGGCGTGGGGGAGGGGGCAGAGGAAGATGGAGGAGTTGTGGGCAGGGGGCGCGCACAAGTAGCCACGGGTGGCACCGGAGGAGGGGGAAGGGTTGGGCGATGGACTTTGTATGATTTTTTTGAGGAGTAATTTTATTCAAAATTTTTATTACAATATTGCTAAAGAAGTGGTAATCTGGATAGCTATCCCTCCCCAAGGCTATCTAGATTACCTCATAGGAGGCAATGTAGATTGCCAAGATAATTTAGATTGCCACCCAAAAAGCATACCAAACACAGCAATCTAGTGGGTCCACTTTAAATTGCCGGCAATCTAGATAGATTGCCAGCTACCAAATGCAACCTAAGTGATTTCTGGAACAAATTATAGATGAAACAATAAAATACTGCACAACTTGGATTTGATGAAGCAAAATCTGTACCAATGAAAGTCTCAAAATGCAGAATAAACTCTTGAGAATCATGGAGAAAAAAGTAATAAAATATCACAATATAAGTCAGCTTGAGCAGGGTCAATTAGAAGAGCCAAAGGACAATCAGATTGTTGAGGATCTAGACCATGCGTGGGAACCTGGTAATTAGCCAACAACCGAAGAAAGAACACCCGGATACGGAAGCAAGAACAAGGTAGATTAAGAGCAATCAATGATGCCTTAGCTTCGAGAGAAAGAGAGAGAAGTGTTAGATGTGTGTCCTAGAAGCCTATCTTGGCTGATGCATATATTTCTCTAAGACATGTTTTTGTACTTGTCGGATAATTTTTTTATTATCAATCATGTTGTATGTGTCCATGATTTATCCTAAAAATTAATTAAGATGATTTTGTATATTCTCAAGGTGTTGAGAATTTGAGACATACATCATTAGTGGTTAATTTCTAAATGCTTTCGATCATAGGATCATTATGGAAAACAGTAATCAATCTATTTAAGATCGATGCATGGATCACCTTCCTTATGGACAGGTGGGTCTTGAGTCTGCAGTGTCTCCGAATGAGAGTGCAGATGGTTGTTAGAGAATAACTTGCACTGAACGTGATCAACATAAGAAACCACTTGGATGTCTACTCACTCGTTAGTGATTTTCTCAATGTTGCAGTGGTGTAACTGATCCTTTGACCTGTGGTGTGTTGGCTATTCGCAGTGAGGCTGCTTAGTTTGACTGCACGTTCCCTTAGTCCGTAGCCATTCGGGTCCTTGCTATGTAAGTTGGCTATTGTAGGTTCAGATTCGCTGTTTGGAGTAGGATGCACCTAGACGGAATCTATCGATCTTGATAGGAAAAAAATAGTCCTATACGATTCGTAAAACTAAATTCAGAAAGTCTCTGGCCAGAGCAAGAGTGAATACCGAAAAAGAATTTCTACGAGATTCACAAGTGAACTCGAGTTGAGCCAATCTTGCATATGACTAACGATGGGGTCTGACGAGTTTTTCATGATCTCCATCAAGTTGGGACTCACGATAGAAGGACTGAATCATATGGTAACTGCACCTAGGATTTTATACTTTCATTCTACTAGATTGCCACTATATACTGCTAGGTATCATTGGTGGATTGTAGGACTTATCGGATATCATTTTGATGATCGATGACCCTTGAAGGGCAGAATTGGAATTTTTCGACCCATCGAAAGGAGTTTCGATGATATTGTGATGGAGATCATAATATATCTCACTACCAGACAGAATAAAACCTATGGGATCACACAAAAGAGATTCTTGTCCGATCAGATGGCTGATCAATGATTATGAATCATTGAAAGATAAAATCATAAATATGATTGATGATTAACTTTATGCAAATATTGCAATTAGGTAATTCACTAAGTGTTAGTGAATCATGAGAAGATTAATTAGCAATTGGATTGCTAATTGGCTCAATTAGATTGAGCATTGAGGTTCGGATTAGGTCTAATTGAATTGGATTCAGTTTGACTTGGATTGGGTTTGATTGGATCAAGCCTAATTGTGAGGGAGATTAATTCTTGATTTGATCAAGACTTGGGTTCAGTCAATTCCTGATTAGATTGAGATTTAATTGAGGAGATTGGGTTTCTAATTTGGTTAGGTTCCCTTTTCCCCTTGGGTCCAAACCAAATAAGATTTGGTTTGATACAAAATAGGAAACCCAAAATCCCAAAACCCTGGGACTCCTCAATGATTTGGTTTGAGTCATGATTCTTATTGTTTCTTAATATGAATATGATTCAAATTAAAAGGATAAGGCAGGTGGTTTCATGATGAGTCATGATCCTTATCCTTTTCTAATATGAATATGATTCAAATCAATAAGATAAGGCAGGGTGTTTCTTGATAAGTCACGATCCTTATCTCTTTTTTGTTTTGAATTTGATTCAAATTTAAATAAGGAGATAAGAAGGAAACCAATCAGAGATTTTATGGAAACTTTTGGTGGCGCCCCCTTCTTCAAATCCTAATCCCTAGCCCCTCTTATAAAAAGGGTCCAATACTTGGATGCCTCAAAAGGAAGAGACAAATAAGGAAAAAAACTAGCCCTCTTTCTTCCTCCCATTCTTCCTAGTTCTCAAAAGAGTCTGCAAGATCTATGAGAGAACAACCTTAGCCTTCAAAAAGAAGTCTTCTGCAAGAGAGTTAGCATCTCGATGAAGACACATACCTCTGATCGAAACGAGTCCTTGTGTGGATACCTGTCGAGGTCGAGCGCGTGCACGGCTAAAGAAACTCGTTTAGATCCACGATCATCGACTGCGGTGTAGATCGACCCACGTAAAGATATTAAGATTTGATCTCAATATTTTTTCTTTTATTTTTCAGATTATGTGTATGTTATAGATCTAGAGGCTCGAGTAGTATAGATTAGATCTAATGCATGTGGGGTTGAAGGGATTTAATCTAGATCTGTTTTCTGCTGCGCTCAAAAATCATTTTGAAATTCATACATGCAACCTACCCGATTTCTAACAGTGGTATCAGAGCCAGATTTTTTTTTGACATGTATAATTTGATTTTTGATTTAGATCTGAAAGTATGAGTGGTTTAAAATTGATCTTATGCTGATATAAGGTTGTCCTGATATAGGGTTAACCCCCTATATTAAAAAGGTTGTCCTAGCATAAAATTGATAGTTTTTGAAAAATTATTTTCAAAACTTTTAAATCAATCTTTTAGATTTGAAATCAGATATGTTTAATAATGTTAGATCTATAATTGGAATGATTAAAAGTTCATATCAGATTGATATAAGGTTGTCCTGATATATGGTTTACCCCCTATATTGAAAAGATTGTCTTAGTCCGATGCGAATTGATTTTTGAAAAGATTTTTCAAAGTGTTTTAATCATTATTTTAGTTCTGATTTTACACGTATGAGATGTGTTTTATTGGTTTTAGATCTGAAACTTAATATATATGTATGATATATGATTGTAGTTTAGATCTAAAACTGCATGCATGTGAGACATGCTTTCAATATAGATCCTTTAATACATATGTTAGATATGTATTTTGATTTGGTTTAGATCTAGATGTTTATACATATATTGATATGTATTTTTGATTAGTTTTAGATCTGAAAATGATGTATATGATACATGGTTTGTACCCCCATGGTCTAAAACTTACTTTTTAGTCAAATCCTAGATCTAAAATCATAAGATTTTTATTTTTTATTGTACGGTAAAGTTGTTTAGATTTGAAAATTACTTCTTATCTAAATTAGAACTTTAAATGATGCACGAAAAATATCAAAATATGAAATAATAGCTGGCACGTCTGTCGAGCTGACTCAATTTCTATTCGAGTGGACTTGAGTCCCTGGTGAGTCGACTCATTTTTGTTGGAGTTGACTCAAATCTACAAGCCAAGGCTTATAATTCTTGTTCGTCTTTGATGAGCTGACTCGAGATCCAGGGTGAGTCGACTCATGTCTACGGACAGTAAAATTGTATGTGATACAATATTAATTGGTTTAGATTAAAATTTATTTTGACATCTAAATTGAACCCATGTCCAAATGCACTTAATTGAGAATTAAGATTTGAAATTAAAAGATCTAAAAATTATGAATTTAAGATCTAAATTTCAATTACGTATAACATGGGCTTGGGTATGGGTTGAACCACTTAGGTCTAGAGATTAAACTACACTAGGGTTCATGATTAGATCAGGTTAAAATCTTTTTCGATTTTGAGTAGTTGATTGGACCTAATCAAAAGTTGATTGGGATTAGGTCAAAGGAGCTCAAAATTGAGTTTAGTTGTAGTTGGTCAAATTGATTCACATATGATGTAAATTAATTAAATCAAGATCGAATTTGGCTCAGTGGTTCAAGTCCGAGTCTATAAGTTAACTTGATTGATTCTAATCATCCAATTTGGTGTTTAAGGCAAGTTTTAATTAGTGGTTCTTTAATTGGTTCCATTGTCTGACCTGGTCAATTCGTTGGTGTCTAAGGAAAGCAATGGGGGGACTCCCACTCATCTTCACTTATTTGGCTATTTTGATAGATTATGTTTTGTATTAGATTACTTGTTGACTCGAATTCACCCATGCTGACTAGGTTGGTCAGATACGAGATGATGTGCTGACTTAAATCAAATTAGTCATCTACATCAGTTGTATGTGACTATTAGAAGAGATCTGAACCTAAATCTCCTTACTAAATATTAAGTCTATTGGTCTTTCACTGTTGTAGAGATGTGTTTGCCTTTTTCGACGTTGATCGTTCTTGGCTGGTTACAGTGGTTCGATTGCATCGAAAAGATACAACCACTTTATTGGCATTAGATGTCCCGAGGTAAAAATGGGGTTAGGCTCAATAACTATTAGGTGAGGGACCCAATGATAGCTTTGCCCTTGCTGGTAAACAGTGGGTCGAACTTAACTAAGAAATATACCAATAACTATTAAGTGAGGCCATAAAACTTAGAGATCAAATTGCTGCAACATGCTTGGAGAAGTATCTGGACAAAGAGTTATCCACGTATTGGTGTATGTGTTATCAATAACTGTTAGGTGAGGTGCCGTACATCGATGGGACTACAGCACCCACTAGAACCACTCATTGCTTTAGGATTTCTATTTCTCCACTCGAGGAGTGTGAAAGACTTAAAAAAAATAGTGGGAGCTTTTGTTTGTTTTTAAAGTCCCTAGAATAAATTTTTATAAGTACAATCATCTAATTAAATTTTTACTTTCTGTGGTTAATTCTGTCAGCTTCCAATCCTTTAGCTCGAATCCTAGATATCAACTACTTAACCGAAACTAGTTACATATTTTAGCTCAGAAACCTAAGAATAGTTCTTAGCTTTTTAGAAATTAAGTCATATTCTTAACCAGGTTAACCTTATGTCATCAACTTATCCAAGCCATAGTCGATGAGCTATACTTGACAAATGGTTGGATATTGACAATTAGGTTAGGTGCTATAAATTGGAGTCCATGGTTGATGAACTTCAATATGTGCATAAGGATATGTAGACTGCCAACGACATGCTGATTCATCTGCAACAATTGTGAGATGATCAGAGTCGCACAGTGCATGAGATGCATGATGGACAGTTTGTCCATGATCATTGTCATAGGCATTGAATAGCTTAAGAAGCTCGACATCACCATGCACAAGAAATTGCTAATAGATTTGATCCGATAATTTTTGATTCAAATGGGTAGATTGTGAAACTATTATATGAATAAACATTATAGCACCTTAATTGAATTGGTCAATATGTTGGTAACTAAAGAAATCCTGAAAAGTTCAAAGGTACATACCTAAAATGCCTAAAAAAATATAGACACATCTTTGGAAGATATGTCGAGTTGCTCAAATTTGATCTTATGGTTTTTTCTTCTTCTAATTGAGTATTAGACTCTAGTGCATGTTACGCACTTCAATATAGTATCTAAGGGAAGAAAGAGGGCTGAGGGAAGGTGAAGTGATTCTTTTGAGTCGGCGATGGCGCAAAAGTTGCACTGTGATCGTGGGCACCTAACCTCGGTGATTATCGTTTTAAATTTTGTTCTCTAACATTTGCATGGTAATGCATATGTGAATATATTCGAGCAAACAGTGAATGCCATTAGTTTTGAGAAATCTAAAAATTAAATAACTTGAAGTATATAGGTGGTTCCTTAGGCTAGGTCATATGAGAGGAAGAAATGATTTACCGATTGGAGAAATATGAGCCTTTGGGCTCATTGACTGTTGAGTCATATCTAGTCTGTGAATCATCTCTTTAAGGATTAATGACCATGTTGTCCTTTGTGGGACAAAAGGATAGGACCACTGAGATACTTATCCTAGTACACTTTGATGTGTGCTGCACGTTTGATGAGTCATATGAGGAAGGTTATATCTATTTCATTACCTTTATCGATGATCAGTCATGGTATAGATATGTATATGAGATACAAATCTGAAGCCTTTGAAAGGTTCAAAGACTTCAGATATGAAATAAAGAAGCAAATCAACAAAAATTCTAAAGATACTTCGATTAGATCGAGGATGCAAAATCAAATAGAAAATTTCATGATTATCTTTAGAAAATGGCATAGTTTCATAATGAAATCCTCCTAGTACACCCAGCTCAATGGGGTATCTGTGAGGTGGAATGACACTATATTAAATATGGTCCGATCCATTATGAACTTCACTGATTTAACTTTTGTTTCTTTAGGAATAAGCTTTAATTTTTAAAATTTAAATTAGGTTCCCTCTAAAGTTGGTTCCATCACACCATATGAGATATGGTATGGCAGACAAGTTAGAGGATAAGTCTTGAAAGCTCGTTTATGGGATATCCTAAAAGATTTGGGATGTCACTTACTTTTCCCAGTGGTTTACAATGTGATTGTGACAAATCATGCTATTTTCTTGAAAATAGTGGAAGGATGAACTCAAAGAGAGAGTCTCTAAAGAACGAGTCATAGGATCTGTAGAATTTTTTCATGATGAGCCAGTACATGTAGTACCTCCTCCATCTTGTAGATTTAGTAGGATCTTCCATCCTTCTAAAAGAAACTTGGTATTCTTGCAGAGGATTAAGAGAAAGTATTTCCCAAAGGAGATTGGGAATATAGAGATAATCCTGAAATCTACAACGAGATGATATGGGACATCAACCCCGAGAAATGAATGTGTAACTAGCCTTACTGAATGGATATTTTGGGAAGATATCTATATGCAGTGGCCTATGCATTTCACTTCCAGTGATAAAGATCACACTGCAAAAATTCATTTATGGATTTAAGCAAAAATCTCATAGTCAGATTAAGTTGTTTTAATGATGTAATCAAATTATTTGATTTCATCAAAAATGAATCAAAAATGAGAAAGAATCATATGTTTACATGAAGGTCAGTGGGAGGATCCCATACTGACATCGATTATGATGTAGTTGCATATAAAATTTTCATCAAAGATCTAGTACAAACATCCTATATTCTGGGAATGAAGGTCTATAAAATAGATCTTAAAGGTTATTTGATTTTTCACAGACAAGTACATAGAAAATATGCTGAAAGGGTTCAGTATAGAAATCTCCAAGAGGGATCCGTTATTCTCTAGGGCATAAGTGTATACCATGCTATATACTTAATTTCGTATATTTTGCTGTGAGAGTCACGAGTAGATATTTATCGAATCCAGACTGAGAGCACTGGATTGCTGTAAAAAATATCCCTAAGTACTTGAGAAGCACTAAGGGTTTATTTTTGATCTTTGGAGAAAGGTTAAAGCTAAGAGTGAGAGGATACATCGATAGTAGAATATCTGTATCAGTATGTATTCTTGAGTAATGTTGGATTGGTATGTTGGAAGGATTCCAAGCAACTGATCAATGGAAGCTGAATATACTTTAGATGTACAGGATGTATTCTGGTTCTTGTGATAGTTGCGGAATTTAATGTCATGATATCGAATGCCATGACATCGTACTGCAAAGATAATGGTCCATAGTCCTTACTAAGGAGTCAAAGTCTCACCAGAATCCAAGCACATAGAACATGGATATACGCGATTGCCTTAAGTAGAAATATATAGAGGTATAAAGAGTAGATTCCATATGGAATGTGGTAGGCCCAATTCACTTAGATAGCTAAATACCAAAGCCCATCTTCAGAAGATGGGGCTCAGGTATATAGCAAATTGGCTTAGTGCAAGTGAGAGTTTGTTAAATGTGTGCTTTAGAAGCCAATCTTGGCTGATGCATATATTTTTCTAGGGCATATTTTTATACTTGTCGGATAATTTTTTATTACCAATCATGTTGTATGTGTCCATGATTTATCTTAAAAATTAACTAAGATGATTTTGTATATTCTCAAGGTGTTGAGAATTTGAGACATACATCATTAATGGTTAATTTTTAAATACTCCCGATCATAGGATCGTCATGGAAAACAGTGATCAATCTATTTAAGATCGGTGCACGATTCATTTTCCTTCTAGACAGGTGGGTCTTGAGTCTGTAGTATGGAGACATTGGGGTGAGAATGCGGGTGGTTGTTAGAGAACAACTTGCACTGAGCGTAACCAACATGAGAAACTACTTAGATGTCTACTCACTCATCAGTGATTTTCTCGATGCTGCAGTATTGTGACTGATCCTTTGACCTGCGGTGTGTTGGCTATTCATAGTGAGGCTACTTAATTTAATTGCACATTCCTTTGATCCTTAGCCATTCGGGTCCTTGCTGTGTAAGTTGGTTATTGTAGGTTCAGGTTCGCTGTTTCGAGTAAGATACACCTAGCTGAAATCTATCGATCTTGGTAGAAAAAGAATAGTCCTATGCGACTTGTAAAACTAAGTTCAGAAAGTCTCTGGCCAGAGCAAGAGTGAATACCGAAAAAGAATTTTCACAGGATTCACAAGTGAACTCGAGTCGAGCCAGTCTTGCATATGACTGACGATGGGGTTTGACGAATTTTTTATGATCTCCGTCAAGTTGGGACTCACGATAGAATGACTGAATCATATGGTAATTGCACTTAAGGTTTCATACTTTCATTCTGTTGGGTTGCCACTATATACTGTTAGGTATCATTGATGGATTGTGAGACTCATCGGGTGTCGTCTTGATGATCGATGACTCTCGAAGGGCAGAGTTGGAATTTTTCAACCCATCGAAAGGAGCTTCGATGATATTGTGATGGAAATCATAATATATCTCACTACCAGACAGAATGGAATATATGGGGTCACACAAAAGAGGTTCTTATCCAATCAGATGGCTGATCGATGATTATGAATCATTGAAAGATAAAATCGTCAATATGATTGATGATTTACTTTATGCAAATGTTGCAATTAGGTAATTTACTAAGAGTTAGTGAATCATGCGAAGATTAATTAGCAATTGGATTGCTAATTGGTTCAATTAGATTGAGCATTGAGGTCCGACTCAATTAGATTGAGCGTTGAGGTTCGAATTAGGTCTAATTGAATTGGATTCAATTTGACTTAGATTGGGTTTGATTGGATCCCGCCTAATTGTGAGGAAGATTAATTCTTGATTTGATCAAGACTTGGGTTCAATCAATTCCTGATTAGATTGGGATTTAATTGAGGAGATTGGGTTTCTAATTTGGTTAGGTTCCTTTCTCCCCTTGGGTCCAAACCAGATAAGATTTGGTTTGATACAAAATAGGAAACCCAAAAACCCAAAACCCTGGGACTCCTCGATGATTTGGTTTGAGTCATGATCCTTATCCTTTCCTAATATGAACATGATTCAAATCAAAAGGATAAGGCAGGTGGTTTCATGATGAGTCATGATCCTTATCCTTTCATAATATGAATATGATTCAAATCAATAGGATAAGGCAGGGTGTTTCTTGATAAGTCATGATCCTTATCTCTTTTTTGTTTTGAATTTGATTTAAATTTAAATAAGGAGATAAGAAGGAAACCAATAAGAGATTTTATGGAAACTTTTGGTGGCGCCCCCCTCTTCAAATCCTAATCCCTAGCCCCTCTTATAAAAAAGGGTCCAATACTTGGATCCTCAAAAGGAAGAGAAAAATAAAGAAAAAAACTAGCCCTCTTTCTTCCTCCCATTCTTTCTAGTTTTCAAAAGAGTCTGCGAGATCTATGAGAGAACAACCTTAGCCATCAAAGAGAAGTCTTCTGCAAGAGAGCTAGCACCTCGTTGAAGACATGTACCTCTGATCGAAATGAGTCCTCATGTGGATACCTGTCGAGGTCGAGCGTGTGCGCGGCTAAAGAAACTCGTTCAGATCCACGATCATCGGCTGCGGTGTAGATCGACCCACGTAAAGATATTAAGATTTGATCTTAATATTTTTTCTTTTATTTTTCAGATTATGTGTATGTTATAGATCCAGAGGCTCGGGTAGTATAGATTAGATCTAATGCATGTGGGGTTGAAGGGATTTAATCTAGATCTGTTTTCCGCTGCGGTCAAAAATTGTTTTGAAATTCATACATGCAACCTACCCGATTTCTAACAAGAAGGAGAAGATGTTTTTGAGAGAAAGAGCTTTATTCAGCATTCAATTCAAATTCAGAATTACAATCCTTGACCTAATTACATGTATATATATATATCTATACAAAAGGGTCAAGCCCAAAGCTCAATAAAACTCTCAATAGCTAACTCAATATGATTGCACATCCCAAGCTCATGTACACCCATGTCTTGCCATGCACTCACTCTTTGGACTTAATCCCAACCCAAACCATGAATTAGCTCCTTAAGGCCTCTCTAACCAAGGCCTTAAGTCATCTAGGATCAAACTAGACCCTAGACTCAAACAGAAATCCTGTACAGCTTCTGTCCGAAAATTAAGTCGACTTATACTGAGATTGAGTCGACTCATCTGGGATTAAGTCGACTCAAACTGGAACTGAGTCGACTCACCTGCATATCGGCCATAGATTTTCGAAATTCATGTTTCTGTCTGGACATCCTCTGAGACATAGTTGACTCACTTCTGAGATTGAGTCGACTCATCTTGAACTTAGTCGACCCAGTCTTAGAATGAGCCGACTAAGATGCTGAATCTTTTGTTATCTTTTCTGATGCTATGATCCAGCTATCCTCTTTGGTTGATCCTTCTGCTGGCTGGCTCTCTTGACTCCTTGGCCTCTTTTTATGTGTTCCTAAGGCTTGGGAGCACCACACCTGAGCTCACAATCTCCATCTTGATGTTCTCAAGCCCTTGTGAACTCAGCTTTGTTCTTCAAACTCATTTGTGCCACACACATCTGAAAATTATCTCGGAGAAGTACCTTTGTGAGTGCATCTGACTGGTTCTCCTTTGTATGGACCTTCATCAGCTCTACTTCACCTTCTTCCATCAGCTCTCTGATTCTATGGTACCTCAGGTCTATATGCTTTG
The DNA here is from genome assembly GCF_000442705.2 of Elaeis guineensis. Classification (NCBI taxonomy): domain Eukaryota; kingdom Viridiplantae; phylum Streptophyta; class Magnoliopsida; order Arecales; family Arecaceae; genus Elaeis; species Elaeis guineensis. The sequence continues at coordinate 67,310,308 of NC_025999.2, forward strand.
TGTATATATGATAGATTGGGTTCTGTGCCAGTTGCAGAGCACTCTGACTTTCATTATGCAGTTCAACTATGCTTTGCTCCATCCCATCTTAGCAATAAGCCTCCTCAGCCATAGTGCTTCCTTTACAGCCTCTGTGATACCTATGTACATAGTCTTTGTAGTAGACAAGGCTGTAATAGGTTGAAGGATTGATCTCCAAGAAACTGATCCACCAAACATGCAGAAGAGATAATCTTTTGAGTCTACATTTTTACCTCTTTCATTCTTGTCAAGCTTACATGATAGGCTCATGGGGGTACTAATTGCTTTGGACCCCTCCATTCCAAATTTTTTGAGTAATTCTCTTGTGTACTTGTTTTGGATGATGGAGATCCCTTCTTTTGTTTGTTTGATTTGGAGTTCGAGGAAGAATGTAAGTTCTCCCATCATGCTCATCTCGAACTCCCCCTGCATGAGCTTAACAAAATCTTGACAAAGAGTTTCATTAGTAGATCCAAATATTATGTCATCAATATATCTTTGTATAACTAAGATGTCATCATGATTTCTTTTAATGAAAATGGTTGTGTCTATATTTTCTCTTGAAAAACTATTATCAAGCAAGGATTTACTTAACCTTTCATATCAAGCCCTAGGTGCTTGTTTTAAGCCATATAATGCTTTGTTTAATTTGAAAACATGATTAGGAAAAGCATGATTTTCAAAATCAGAGGGCTGTTCTACATAAACTTCTTCGGCAATATAACCATTTAGAAAAGTACTTTTGACATCCATTTGGAATAACTTAAAATTCATAAAGCATACATATGCAAGTAAAAGCCTAATTGCTTCTAATCTAGCAACAGGTGCAAAGGTCTCATCAAAATCAATTCCCTCTTCTTGATTATAATCCTTTGCAACCAATCTTGCATTATTCCTGATTATATTTTCATGTTTATCTAATTTATTCCTATATACCCATTTTGTGCCAATTATTGGATAATTTTTAGGTCTTGATACTAAAGTTCATACATTATTTCTTTCGAATTGATTAAGTTCCTTTTACATTGCATTTATCCAATTATAATCTTTTTCAGCTTCATCTATGATTTTAGGTTCAAAATGAGAAATAAATGCAAAATGATTGTATGCATCTCTAAGTGAAGAACGAGTTCTTACTCCATGTGCAGGATCACTAATGATTAATTCTTTGAGGTGATTGTGATCATACCTCCATTCTTTGGGTAGATCATTGGTACCTTGAGGTTGTTCTTGTTGTTCTTCACCTTCATTCTCTTGTTTGTTATCATATTTTTCTTCATTTTAAATTGTTAAGTCTTTTAGGGTGAACTCCTTCATCCCTTCTATAAGAGGATCTGCATCATCAATACCTTCCCTCTTCCTTAAAGGAAGATCATTAGTCTCATCAAAAATAACATGTATTGACTCCTCTACTACTAAAGTTTTTTTGTTAAAAACTCTAAACGCTTTGTTAGAAGAAGAGTAACCAAGAAAAATAGCTTCATCAGATTTTGCATCAAATTTTTTTAATCTCTCTTTACCATTGTTCAAAACAAAATCTCGACAACCAAAAACATGAAAAAATGCAATGTTTGGTTTTCTTCCTTTTCAAAGCTCATAGGATGTTTTCTTTAGAATCGATCTAATTAAAGCACGGTTTAAAATGTAACATGCCATGTTAATTGCTTCCGTCCAAAAGTATCTTGGGAGGTTGCTTTCACATAGCATGGTATGGGCTATTTCTTCAAAAGTTCTATTTTTTTTTTTACTATCCCATTTTATTGGGGTGTCCTAGATATTGAAAAATTATGGTCTATGCATTTTTCATCACAAAACTTTTCAAAATCTTGATTTTCAAATTCGATTCCATGATCATTTCGAATATTTTGAATTGAAAAATCTTTTTCATTAATAATTCTTTGATAAAATTTTGAGAACACATGAAAAATTTCATCCTTATGTACCAAAAAAAAATTTATGTAAAATGAGAGAAATCATCAATAATTACAAAGCCATATCGTTTTCCACCTAAACTAGTAGTTCTAGTGGGTCCAAATAAATCTATGTGCAATAATTCTAATGGCCTAGAAGTTGAAATAATATTTTTAGATTTGAATGAAACTTTTGTTTGTTTACCTAGTTGGCATGTATTACAAATTCTATCTTTTTCAAAGTTCAATTTAGGTAAATCGGTAATCAATTCCTTTTTAATAAGTTTTGAAAGTGAATCCATGCTAATATGTGCAAGCCTACGGGGCCAAAGCCAACTAGTCTCATTAATTTTGGCATTCAAGGCTATAAGGCATTGCAAGTTTATATTGGAAAGATCATTCAAATCTATCATATAAATATTATCATGTTTATGCCCAACAAATTTAATGCCTTCATCATTGGGACTAGTTACTATGCATAATGAAGATTCAAAAATAACTTTGTACTCTGTCACAAAATTGACTAATGCTTAATAAATTATGTTTCAAACCATCTACTAATAAAATCTTTTCAATATACTTGGAGGGAGTGATACCAATGTTATCTATACCGATGATCTTTCTTTTGCTATTGTCTCCAAAGGTGACCATCCCTCCATCTTTTGCATCAAGTATGATGAATTGAAATTCATCACCGGTCATGTGTCTTGAGCATCCGCTATCATAATACCATTTTCGATTTGTTCCTTGAGATGCAAGACACACCTACATGCAAAAATCAAGTTTTCACTTTAGGTACCCAAATTTTTTTGGATCCTCTTTGATTAGTCACAATGGTTCCTTTTGGAACCCATATTTTCTTCACATTAGAATTTTATGATTTGTTAGAGAAGCATGTATAGAATTTGTGTCCTACTTTACTACATTTAAAGTAAGTAATATTTGAAAACTTGTTGCTTGATGAGTTTACAAAGATATTTTTCAAAAATTTTTATTTTTTTAAAGGATTATATTCAAGACCGGCTTTATCATAAACGGCCTTTTGATTATCAAGTATCATTTGAAGTTTATTTGAACTTAGAGTGAACTTTTCTATCATGGGTTTTAACTTAGCAATTTCGTTTTTCAAGTTCAGATTTTTTTGTATCAAGATCAATTTTTTATTTGAAATAATCTCATTTTCTTTTAGTAAAGATTGATTCTTTGATTTCAATTCTTTGTTCTTTACTCTTAACTTCTTTAGATCATCAACTAGATCATAAAATACTTCTTGAAGTTCTTCAAAGGTAAAGTCACTAGGAGTTTCAGTGTTTACCTCATTTTTACGTGCCATAAGGCACAAGTTGGCTTATTCATGTGAATCTTCTTCGGAGCTCGACTCATCACTATCACTCCATGTAGCTACCATAGTCTTTTTCTTGTACTTCTTGGGGCCTTTCTTAAGTTGTGGATATTCAGACCTAAAGTGTCCCCGCTTTTTATATTCATAATAAATAAGGAGCTGCTCCTTATCCTTCTCCTTGCTATGCTCCCCTTTTGTAGGTGGCCTCTTCCTCATCCTTTATTTTTTTTCTTCATAAATCTTTTAAACTTTCTAGTAATGAGGGCTATTTCTTCATCTTGCTCTTGATTTTCTGTTTTATCGGATTCCTCATCGAGTTGAGCAGTGGATTTGAGGGCGATTGTCTTCTTCTTCTTGACATCTTCTTCTTGATGTTGTTTCATGCTTAGCTCGTGTGTCATTAGCAATCTTAGAAGTTCCTCCAAGGGTAAGACATTCAGATCTTTGGCTTCTTGGATTGCGGTCACTTTAGCCTCCCAAGTCTTTGGTAAAGGCTTAAGAATCTTTCTCATAAGGTCGCTGTTAGAGTAAGACTTATCAAAACTTTTTAGACCATTAATAATATCCGTAAAGCGAGTAAACATTTCAGTTATTTATTCATCATGCTCCATTTTAAAGAGTTTATATTTGTGCACAAGCATGTTGATTTTTGATTCCTTAACTTGATTAGTACCTTCATGTGTTACTTCTAACCTATCCCATATTTTCTTAGCTGACATGCATGTTGAAATGCAATTAAACTCATTAGCATCTAAAGCACAATATAGAACATTCATGACTTTGGCATTGAGTTGAGCCATTTTCTTATCAACCTCATCCCATTTTTTTTCGGATTTGGTTGATTCTACACCATCAATTTTCTTAATGGGTGTGTATGCTCCATTTACTATGATACTCCACATATCATAGTCAAGTGCTTGAATAAAGATTTTCATCCGAGCCTTCCAATAGGTGTAGTTTGACCCATTGAAAAGTGGAGGTCGGTTTATGGACTGCCCCTTGGCTAGTGAAGCACCAACTTGAGTTGTCATAGATCTTTAGCTCTTTGATGGTTAAATCAAAATAGGCTTAGGGCATCGTGCTCTGATACCACTTGTTGCCCAGCTATGCAACCCAAGAGTGGGGGTGAATTGGATTTTTGAAATTTTAAAGTTAATTTAGAACCACAAGGATTAAGTAATAATAAGCAAGTTATGTGTAGTAAGTGATTGAAACAAGTGTAGAAATGAGATACAAGAATGCAAGAAAATAAAGAAATTTAGATAGAGAGCAAGTATACACACCTCAAACAAACAAGATTTATAGTGGTTCGGTGCCAACCTTGTATCTACATCCACTCCCCAAGCTCCTACTTGAGAATTTAAATCTACTAAATCATATTCAACAAGAATACAACGTCGGTATCTTTGACTCTAGCTATCCCAAGCTAGAACACTTATTTTTCGGATACAAGCCAACCCAATACAATCTGATTCAAGGTTTGGATCAACCTATCCAAGTTTTGGAACCCTTTCAAAACTAAAAATCAAGACAAAAGTAGAGTGAGAGAGTTAATGACAAGAAATACAAGTTTAGCTCCTTTAATGAACAAATAAAATCTTAAATACACTTTACACAACAAGGAAGAAGCTTTTCTGATTTTCCTCAAGGTTGTTGAAGACTTGAATGAGCTCTTGAGGGGTTGGTGAGTTTGAAATGAAAACTTCTTTTGGTTAAAAAGGACTTTTTGCTTAAGGTTGAAATGAATGCTTGAAAAACTTTGGAAACCTTATTTTTTTTCCTCCTTCAAGTACCTTTATATCTTTAATAGATGCTAGAGATAAATCTAGGCTGAAATAGAGCCATTGGAGTGCATTAAATGCGGCCAAAATGAGTTGAAAAACTAGTTGTTACGGAGATTTTTCGTCGCAGAGGTCGACTCATAGGGTCAACCTCTGTGGCGCAAAACAGAAAGTCACTGTTCTGTATCTCTGGCCTGCACAGCAACAGAGGTTGACTAATAGGGTCATCCCCTTTGGGTGTGCCAGCCAAAAATAGCATGCCATTCGGCCCCTTTTGATAGGAGTCGACTCATAGGGTCGACTCTTTTCTTTAAACTTGATTTTTTTTCAAAATATATATCCAAAAAATATGAAATTACCTCCAATAGGTCACAAATCTTCTGTTCTTGCTTTTGAGGCTCTCGAATCAGAACTTGGTAAAATTATGATTTTGCTTCTGAAATACAATAATTTTTTTTCCAAGCCAAAATCATTAGTAACCCCCTCAAATGTATTGTAATCATCAAAATCAATTCATGGAGCAACACTATTTTCATCAAAAAAATAAAATAAATTACAGGAACATCTCTTCAATTTTAACTTAATTTTATTTATATTTTTGTACTTTAAAAAATATCAAACTGATCTTTTTAGTTACCGATATGTTATAATATAATTTTTTTATTTTAAAAAAATTAATTTATTTTTAAAATTATTTTTATTTTTTATTTTTATAAAAAATTTAAAATTATTTATTTATATAAACTAATGTCACTATAGCTAAAATTGATGTGCCTTGACGTAATAAGTAAATTTTAAATTCTTCTCACAAAATGACATCGGAACTTTTCCGATGATTTGGTTTGAGTCATGATCCTTATCCTTTCCTAATATGAACATGATTCAAATCAAAAGGATAAGGCAGGTGGTTTCATGATGAGTCATGATCCTTATCCTTTCATAATATGAATAGATTCAAATCAATAGGATAAGGCAGGGTGTTTCTTGATAAGTCATGATCCTTATCTCTTTTTTGTTTTGAATTTGATTCAAATTTAAATAAGGAGATAAGAAGGAAACCAATAAGAGATTTTATGGAAACTTTTGGTGGCGCCCCCCTCTTCAAATCCTAATCCCTAGCCCCTCTTATAAAAAAGGGTCCAATACTTGGATCCTCAAAAGGAAGAGAAAAATAAGGAAAAAAACTAGCCCTCTTTCTTCCTCCCATTCTTTCTGGTTTTCAAAAGAGTCTGCGAGATCTATGAGAGAACAACCTTAGCCATCAAAGAAAAGTCTTCTGCAAGAGAGCTAGCACTTCGGTGGAGACATGTACCTCTGATCGAAATGAGTCCTCGTGTGGATACCTGTCGAGGTCGAGCGTGTGCGCAGCTAAAGAAACTCGTTCAGATCCACGATCATCGGCTGCGGTGTAGATCGACTCACGTAAAGATATTAAGATTTGATCTTAATATTTTTTATTTTATTTTTCAGATTATGTGTATGTTATAGATCCAGAGGCTCGGGTAGTATAGATTAGATCTAATGCATGTGGGGTTGAAGGGATTTAATCTAGATCTTTTTTCCGCTGCGATCAAAAATCGTTTTGAAATTCATACATGCAACCTACCCGATTTCTAACAAGAAGGAGAAGATGTTTTTGAGAGAAAGAGCTTTATTCAGCATTCAATTCAAATTCAGAATTACAATCTTTGACCTAATTACATGTATATATATATATCTATACAAAAGGGTCAAGTCCAAAGCTCAATAAAACTCTCAATAGCTAACTCAATATGATTGCACATCCCAAGCTCATGTACACCCATGTCTTGCCATGCACTCACTCTTTGGACTTAATCCCAACCCAAACCATGAATTAGCTCCTTAAGGCCTCTCTAACCAAGGCCTTAAGTCATCTAGGATCAAACTAGACCCTAGACTCAAACAGATATCCTGTACAGCTTCTGCCCGAAAATTAAGTCAACTTATACTGAGATTGAGTCGACTCATCTGGGATTAAGTCGACTCAAACTGGAACTGAGTCGACTCACCTGCATGCCGGCCATCCTCTGAGACATAGTTGACTCACTTCTGAGATTGAGTCGACTCACCTTGAACTTAGTCGACCCAGTCTTAGAATGAGCCGACTAAGATGCTGAATCTTTTGTTATCTTTTCTGATGCTATGATCCAGCTATCCTCTTTGGTTGATCCTTCTGCTGGCTGGCTCTCTTGACTCCTTGGCCTTTTTTTATGTGTTCCTAAGGCTTGGGAGCACCACACCTGAGCTCACAATCTCCATCTTGATGTTCTCAAGCCCTTGTGAACTCAGCTTTGTTCTTCAAACTCATTCGTGCCACACACATCTGAAAATTGTCTCGGAGAAGTACCTTTGTGAGTGCATCTGACTGGTTCTCCTTTGTATGGACCTTCATCAGCTCTACTTCACCTTCTTCCATTAGCTCTCTGATTCTATGGTACCTCAGGTCTATATGCTTTGTGCATATATGATAGACTGGGTTCTGTGCCAGTTGCAGAGCACTCTGACTATCATTATGCAGTTCAACTATGCTTTGCTCCATCCCATCTTAGCAATAAGCCTCCTCAGCCATAGTGCTTCCTTTACAGCCTCTGTGATACCTATGTACTTAGTCTTTGTAGTGGACAAGGCTGTAATAGGTTGAAGGATTGATATCCAAGAAACTGATCCACCAAACATGCAGAAGAGATAATCTGTGGTAGACCTTTTTGTATCAAGATCACCTACATAACTTGCATCTACAAACCCTTTCAGAGAACCCAAACCTCCATAAGACTCCTGGGAGTTCTCTTTCAATCGTCCTGGCTGTCCACCAAATATCAAACCATGATCCCTAGTTCCCTGTAGATATCGCAGTATCCACTTCAATGCCTTTCAGTGCTCGTTCCCAAGGTTAGCCATATACCTGCTAACCAAGCTCATTGTGTATGCTATATCTAGTCTACAGCACACCATTGTGTACATCACACTGCCTACAACATTGGCATACGAAACTTTCTCCATATACTCTCTCTTTTTTTCTCTGGGGTCTTTGATGCTTAGAGAGAGAAATATGGCTTGGTAATGGTGTCTTTACTGGTTTGGCTTTCTCCATCTCAAACCTCTCCAGTATCTTCTGGATGTAACCTCCTTATGACAAATGGAGTAAATCTTTGCTTCTGGCCCTGCAAATCTCCATTCCAAGGATTTTCTTCACTAGACCTAGATCCTTCATCTTAAATTCTTTTGACAATGCTCTCTTCAGCCCTTTAACAGCCTTCACACTCTTGCTAGCTATGAGCATATAATCCACATACAGTAGTAAGTAGATAGCATCATCCCCATCCACATCCTTTACATAGACACAACCATCATGTTCACATCTGATGAAACCAACGCTCAATACAAAGGTCTCAAACCTGTGATACCATTGATGAGGTGATTGTTTCAAACCATATAGTGACCTCTTGAGTAGACACACCTTCTCCTGTCCCATCTCCATGAAACCATCAAACTGTCTCATGTAGATCTTCTCTTCCAAGCTTCCATGTAAGAATGCTGTCTTCATGTTCATCTGCTCCAATTTCATATTCTGCTCTGCCATCAATGACAACAACATCCGAATTAGAGTATGACGCACAAGGAATGCCGTACCGGATCGAACTGCCCGATACGGGGGTATCGAATTGGACCGATGGTCAGTCGAACTGGTTCGACCATTTTCTTCAAAAAATAGCTCCGCACTGCACCAAATCGGGCGGTTTGGCACGATTCGATGCCATACCGCCCAAAATCGGGCAGTATGGACCGATACGGTTTGGTTCGGTGTTGAACCGAACCATACCGATATCCTTCACGTGGGGAGAGTGGGAGGGGGGGTGTGGGGTGTGGCCTGGGCTGTCTTTTAGTGATAGCCCAAGTGGGTTGTCTGAGAGACTCGAGAGCTCTCTTAGAGAACTCCCGAGCTTGCCTCAGACTCTCACAAGATGCCGAAAAAATTAGAAAAGAAGAAAAAAATTCTATCAAATTGCAGTACTGGTTCGAGGAGACGCTGATTTTTGATCGAAAGTAAGGTAATGTATTATTTTTTAGTAAATATTTTATTTTTTATATTTTTGTTGTTAAAAAAAGGATAAGAACAAAGAAATATGAAAATAAGAGGAAATCATGTTAAAATCGTTGGAAGATCTTTAGAAGATCTACATGATGATATGGTATGGACTGATTTTGGTATGATTTGATCATATGTGATAGATCTTTGAAAGATCTATATGATGATACTAAAATCATTGATTTTTATTAATTATATATTTTTTAAATATTTATATAATTTATTCATAAAAAATATTAAAAAAATAAATTTAAAAAGAATTAGAGTTTTAGAATCATATTTAGAATGATTCAAGCTACTTAAATCTAACCTCAATTTTTTTTAAAATTTATAAAATTAAAAAATAGTTTTATAATTATTTAAATAAAAAATATTATCAAATAAAAAATATGTAAAAATAGTGTTATATTACAGTTAATTCAAAAATATTATTTGAAGCATATAACATATTTTTTTTGAATTTATGAGTTTAAAATTATTATTAATTTTTTTTAAATTTATATATAATATTTTTTTAATAATTATTAAACTGTCATATTTTGTTATACTTGCAGAAATGAGTAAGAAAAAAAATTCAGAGTATGACATTGGTTGGGATCATGGTGAGATACTTTCGGCTTGACATCATTGGAGATGTAAATGGTGTAACATGGAGTTTAAAAGAGGAAGGATGACTAGATTGAAGCAGCACCTGACTGGTGATTATCCTGATATGTCCATATGTCGGAAATATCCATAGGAGGTCTGACAGTTGATGAAAAAATACTTCGCTGATTCCAAAGCAGCGAAGCGAAGGAAAGGGCAAAGCAGAAAAAGACGAAAGTGGACCATCGAGCTGCAGAGCCACCTTTTTATCACTCTAGAGAGTCAGAGGAGGCTTCCGCTCTAAATGATGAGGAGGCTTTTACTCCAGATTGAGGCTGCCATTCAAGCAAGCTTGCCTGATCAGTACCAACAGGAGGAAATGGTCAGATGTAGAGAGTGATTTAGACCATCATGCTACGAATCGGGGTCTAGATCAGCGACAGGGGGGAGAATTTGAGTTCAAGAGGACTACCTCAGTCAGAGAGTCTGGTGGTAGAGGGAGCAGACACAGCATGTCATCTTTGTTGGGAGCTTTTGGCAGTAGGAGGTCCTCCAAAGATATTCCAGTAGGAGCCACCATCTATGATTTGGATCCACATGCTTTTTTCAGTAAGGATTCAAAGCAGCAGAGGATTGACACTATGGTAAAAAAGGATAAGAAGAAGGATATGTGGTGAACTATTGGATCATAGTTTTATTTCAGATATATTCCAGCAAATGCAGCAGGCAATCCTTACTGTCGATCTATTATTTCAGCCATAGAGGCTGTCGGTCAGGGTGTAAATTTAAGAACATCTATGGTTAGCTTTTTGACAGTAACAATGAGGATCTACAGAGATGGATTGCTTCTTACAAGTATAAATGACTTATATACAGACTAACAATGATGTGTGATGGTTGAACCGGTTCTACTAGATAAAGCATCATTAATTTTTTGATATACTGTGATAGAAAAATATTTTTTTATAAATCAATTGATGCTTCAGATAAGATGCACGATGCCACATATATCCTTCATTTGATGGAGGAGGTGATTGATTCAGTGGGTGAGTAGTATGTCATGCAGGTCATCACAGATAATGGATCACAATATAAAGCTATCGGAGAGTTGCTAATGGAGCAGCAATCGCAGATATACTGGATCCCATATGCTGTACATTGCATTGATCTTATATTGATGGATATTAGAAAGATTCGTAATATGCAGCAGGTAGTGGAGATTGTCCAGACTATTACTAGATTCATCTACGATCATACATGGATTCTTTCATTGATACAGACATATACTGGGGGAGAGATCTTAAGATCGAATATCACATGATTTGCTACCAACTACATAGTACTTGATAGTCTTCTTCAGAAGAAAACAGTCTTATGTCAGATGTTTGTCAGTGCCGAGTGGCAGGAAAGCAGATATACGAGAGTCGGCACTAATGAAAATCATGTGGAGAACTTGATGATGAGTCAGTCATTCTGACAGTGGGCTAAGAAGATAGTGAAGGCTATTAAGCCATTATATGAGGTGCTTCATGTCGTGGATAGTGAAAGATACCCCCAGATGGGCTTCTTATATTACATGATGAAGAGGATAAAGAAACAGATCGGTGAGAATGATCCAAAGCATGCTAAAAAGTTCATTAACATCATTGAGCACCGTTGGGACTATCAGATGGGTAGAGATTTGCATCTAGTCGGTAAGCATGGATTCAAGAATATTTTAAAATATTTTTTTTTATACTTGTAAAAGTATACTTAATCAATTATAAAATTTATCTGCAGCTCTTATTATTTGAATTCGAGATTCCAGCATACCATTCTTGGGATAGATATGGATAACGAGCTTCTTACTGCTCTTCGTAATGTGATATATAAGATGGTGTTCGATCTAAAAATCGCATCATTGTATCTGCAAAAGATATGCTAGTTTAAAACAGATATGATTATTTAACTAAATTCAATCTGTACTCAACGATATATTTATAAATTTAATAAATATATTTTTTTACAGACGAAACAGTTTAGAGAGAGATCAGATAGCTTTGGAGTCCCATCAACTGTCGTAAGCAAAAAGCAGATGAATCCAGATAAATTACATATCAATAATGAGCAACATAGATTGATATATAATTTTGCTTAATAATATCATAAAATTTGATATATAATTTTGCTTTTGTAGCTGAATGGTGGATTCATTTTGAAATATCCGTAGAATATTTGAGAGGTGTGGCTATCCGCATTCTTTCCCAAACGATCTCTGCTAGTGGCTGTGAGTGTAATTGATCAACTTTCACCTTTATCCACAGCAAACAGAGAAATCGTCTGACACAAAAATACCTCAATGATCTTGTATATGTTCACTATAATCTAAAGTTGAGACAAATGTATTCAAGAGGAAGTACAACTGAAGTATACTGATCCAACACTAGATGATTATACTGACGAGGATGACGATCTGATCATCGGATGGCTTGTAGGTCAGCAGCAGGAGCCAGAGCTTGATGAGTCGGGGTCCCCTCCACGATCAGCCAGTGTGCTAGCTAGGGAGATTAGGGTGGATCCAGGGCAATGGACAGAAAGACATATTCTACGTAGGGTTTCAGCTGATTAGCCATAGCCTGAGAGGATACAGGAGACTCATTCATTACATGACTCGATGTCTGATACATCCTCATAGAGGTTTGGGCGACAGATGTTGAGACGAGGTCGACAGTCAGCAAAAAGATATCCATCCTCCCAATCACAGGAAACTCAGTCACAGAGGGGCACAAGAGGAGAAAGAAAAGACAGTTGCACGTGCATCACTTTTGAGAATACAGGAGCTATCTGGTTCAGATTCGGAGATCAAAGAGAGTGATGATGATACTGGTAGTAATAGTCATGGATCTGATGATCAGGGAAGAACTGAAGGACAGGAGATCATTACTTATGAGACAACTATAGGGTGATATTCGATTCATTGGTGAGTTTCAGTTTACATATGCCACACAAGATAGAGACCATGGTGGACGAGTCGGTAGAGACCATGGGGAGCCGATTTCATATAGAAAACGGGCTCATAAAGGTCATCCAGCACACGATGCAGCTGCAGACGATCTTGCACGTGGAGTAGATTCCATGGATATATCTGGATCATCCTCGCATTATTAATCCTATTATTCGCGGCCACCTTATGATCCATATGGATATGGTATTTTCGAGGCATCGTCTTTTAGTGGTTACTATCTTATGCAGTCTGAAGCATCTTACAGATCAGATTTTGCTACCGATGTATTCGGATGGGCTCCTCCACAGCCATACCATCATCCCGAAGATACTTCTCAAAGCTAGAGTTTGAGTGAGAGATCTGAGACGTCTTACAATCCAGAGAGGATGCCTTATAGGATGAATATTCAGGAGTACAGTGCATCTTGGTTAGAGGGTTGGACTGATGTTCCTCCAGATTATGCTAATGATCCAGATATCTACGAGCGTCACAGACACTCGATGAGATATTAAATGCAGAGTAGATCTTGAGGTTAGTATATCATTTTTGTGCTTTATACTTTAAAAGTTTAGATATATTTTAATACATATATATATATATATATTTTAATTTTAGGATGATATAGTTGTAATATAATGTAAATAAATATATATTTAAAATTTTGGATCAAAAGTCCCGATACCACTATTGAACTCAAAAATTGAATCCAAATATGTCAATAATATGCAATATAATGTAATTTTGGGGCTGTATTTATGAATTAATTACTTGGAGATAAAAAATAAAATAAAAAAAATTATATCGATACCGAACCAATACGTCGGAGCGTATCGTGTGTCAGTACGGTACGATACTGGTATCGTACCGTACTAGTCGGGCATCGGTACGGGCTCCGATACCAGTACAGCAGACCTTGATGACGCACCATGGAAGAGAAAACTTCTGTGTAGTCTTCTCTTCGCTCTGTGTGTATCCCTTTGCTACTAGCCTTGCTTTAAATCTGACTCCATCTTGCTCTGAAGGTATCTCTTTTTTAGTGAACATCCTTCATTTGGAGCCAATGGGTCGAGCACCTCTAGGTAGAGCCATCAGTTGCCATGTCTGATTCTTCTTGAGTGACTCCATCTCCTTTATCATGGCCTACATCCATGACTCCTTGTTTGCACTCTCCATGGCCTCTGCATAGATTTTTGGATCTCCATTTACAATGATGAGAGCATATAAAATAGTCTTATCAATGCCATACCTGACTGGTCTACAGATGGTATGCTGGGGCTTGTGCAGTGCCACTCCCACTGGTGCATTCCTTCCACTTGATGTCTGTGGCTCCTCCTGCACCTCCATCTGAACAGTTGGCTCTCTATGCTGGTCCTCTACCTGAGTAAGACCTCTCCTATCCAACTCCACCTCAATAGGTACACTCCTATAAGTGGAAGTAGATTGCATGCCATCAGCTTGTGACTGAGCACCACTGTCCATCTTTACTTTTCCAACTTCACCTGTACTCTTCGACCTCTCCAAGATGCTTCTCTCGTCAAAAATGACATCCCTGCTGATCACCAACCACTGGGCTTGAGAGTCCCACAGTAGGTACCTTTTAACTTTGTGGATACCTGATGAATGTCATCTTCTGAGACTTAGAATCAGCTTGCTTCTTTCAGTTGTCTCCATATGTGCATAGGTCGGGCAATCGAAAATCCTTAGGTGGCCAAGCTCCATCTTCTTTCCACTTCAGACCTCCTCTGGAATGCCTCCATTCAACTTGCGATGAGGAGATCTGTTAACAAGAAAATATTAAAAAGTTATTGCATTACCCCAAAAAGACTTTAGGAGTGATGTCTGCAGTCTCAAACTCCGTACCTTCTCTGTCAGTGTCCGGTTTTTCCTCTCTGCAACATCGTTATGTTGAGGGGTCATCTTCAATGTGTAATGGCGTTTGATGTCATTCTCCTCACAGTACCTCCTGAACTCTAGGCTTGTGTATTCTCCTTCATTATCCGACCTGAGGCACTTCACCTGTTTTTCTGTCTCTTTTTCTATTTCAGCTCTCTAGGCTCTAAATCGGGCAAACACCTCTGATTTCTCCTTAATCAGATACAGCCACACATTCCTTGAGTAGTCATCAATGAATATGACAAAGTATTTTGCCCAACCTCTAGTTGATACTGGAGCCGGTCCCCATATATCTGAGTGCACTAAATCCAGCACTCCTTCACTATGCTTGGTACTGTTGACAAATTTCACTCTATGCTGTTTGCCAAAGATACATGGCTCATACAAATCATTGCCCTCCTTTAGGATTGGGATCATACCTCTTCTACTTAACTTTGTGAGCCTTCGGTCACTCATGTGACCTATCCATTAGTGCCACAGCTGATACATAAGCTGTTCCTCCTGTGCTGCTGCAAGCATCTTCGCACTATCATTCACCACTGAGCCTTCTATCCTATAGAGATTGTTGCTCAATCTTCTTTCCCTCATCACCACTAAAACTCTCTTGGTAATCTTCAAGCATCCACTTCCCGACTGGCTACTAAAAGCATATCCCTGCTACTCCAAGTAGCCCAAAGGGATTAAGTTCTTTTTCAACTCCGACACATGCTTGACATTTGACAATATACGAATGATCCCGTCATACATCATCACCCTAATAGTGCCACTTTACAAGGGTGATCATCATCAAGGCTTGTATTTCCTCCATCGGTCTTCATGTAGGTAGCAAACCACTCCCGATGAGATATGTAGTGATGTAAGAATGTTGAATCCAATATCCACGCAGTATCACACTCTGTGGACCCATCCGATACCACCAGTATATCATCCCCACTGCTTATAGATGCGGTGTCACTGCTTATGTTGGCCTTCTCCTTCTCTGATTTTCAAAGAGGACAATTTCTTTTCAAGTGCCTAGTTTGATGGCACTGGAAACACTTCCAAGCTTTCTTCTGATCCCGAGACTTTGACCTATCCTTGGATTTACCCTTAACCTTTTTTGGTCTTTCCTACCTCTCATTTACAGTCAGAACCTCAGAATTAGGATTTCTTTTGTAGATCTTTTTTCTTTGCTCATTAGACTTAAGCACTCCAACAACCTCTTTATAGTTTAGGATCTCCTTCCCATAAACTAAGGTTGTTATGAGACCGTCATACGATCTTAGGAGATAATACAGTAGCAACAATGCCCTATCCTCATCTATCTTCACATACAGACTTATCACCTCTGAACAAACTTGATTAAACCTCTGAATATGAGCAACGAGGTCTCCTCCTTCGGGCATCCTCAGACTGTACAGCTATCTCTTCAACCACAGCTTATTCGTCATGTTCTTCCCCATGTATGTGTTCTCTAGTCTCATCTAGAGCCCCTTTACCATAGTTTATGTACATACCTCGGGCAGTGCCTGATCAGCCAAGCATATCCTAATGGTGCTAAAAGCAATTTCTTCCAACTCTTCTTGATCCTCAGCATCGATCCTTTTCAGTTTTTCTCTTATCAAGACTTTGTAGATCTTTTGCTGAATCAGCAAATCTTTTACCCTTTGCTGCCATAGGGTAAAGTTTCCCTTGCCGTTGTATTTCTCAAAATCTACCTTAAATCCACTTGAAGTCATTACCACAATCAAGCAAAATCTGCAACCCTAAACACCTTTCTGCAAACAAAAAGATACCAAAATAATCCCCTTTACCAAAGATCTATCTGACCTAGATCTTTCTTCAAACCTTCTCTTTCATCTCTTCCACGTGTAGAACCTCTCCACCTCAAACAGGAGATCACCATGAAGAAGACAGAAAAGTTTTGAGATAAAATTTGATGCTGCAGATTCTAGATGCAGAAAACCCTAGGCACCTTCTTTTCTCCACGCAATCCTGCTCTGATACCAATTGTTGAGGATCTAGTACCGTGCGTGGGATCCTGGTAATTAGCCAGCAATCGAAGAAAGAACACCTGGATGTGGAAGCAAAAACAAGGCAGATCAAAAGCAATCAATGATGCCCCAGCTTCGAGAGAAAGAGAGAGAAGAAGGAGAAGATGTTCTTGGGAGAAAGAGATTTATTCAGCATTCAATTCAAATTTAGAATTACAATCCTTGACCTAATTACATGTATATATACCTATACAAAAGGGTCAAGCCCAAAGCTCAACAAGACTCCCAATAGCTAACTCAATGTGATTGCACACCCCAAGTCCATGTACACCCATGTCATACTATGCACTCATCCCTTGGATTTAATCTCAGTCCAAACCATGAATTAGCTCCTTAAGACCTTTCTAACCAAGACCTTAAGTCACCTAGGATCAAACCAAACTCTAGACCCAAACAGAAATCCCATATAGCTTTTGCACGAAAATTGAGTCGACTTATACTGAGATTGAGTCGGCTCATCTGGGATTGACTCGACTTAAATTGGAACTGAGTCAACTCACCTGCACACGTGGCGGCCACAGATTTTCGAAACCCATATTTCTATCTGGACATCCTCTATGACATAGTCGACTCACTTCTGAGACTAAGTCGACTCACCTTGAACTTAGTCGACCCAGTTTCAGAATGAGCCGACTAAGATGTTGAATCTTTTGCTATCTTTTCTGATGCTGTGATCTAGCTACCCCTTTTGGCTGATCCTTCTGCTAGCTGGCCCTCTTGACCCTTTAGCCTCTTTTCATATGTTTTCAAGGCTTGGGAGCACCACACTTGAGCTCACATAGATAAATCAACCAAAAGACATTTTAAAATCTGAAACTGTCCAAGTGTGGAGCAGTTTTCCTTAAATCCCATCTTTACTTATTAAGCTTGAGAAAATTTGATAACAAATGAAGATTATTGCAGCTTGTGAAAGATTTTTAAACTCATATATGCACCACTTAGGAAATTGGTGCAATGCTCTGGAGTGTAGCAATCTATTGTGTTTTTTAAAAATATTCTTTGTTAGGTTGGCTGAATTTTGATAGCAGTTTGTCAAACATAGCCCATAAATCAAACACTTAATCAATAAGACATCCAATTGGTAATTGAGTCCCAAAAAATGTGTCTCCCAAGACATCAAGAAGTCATGGTGAACTATGCAAAGGCTTACATACCATGAAATTTAGAAAGAAAAATAGAATGCTCAAATTAGGCTATTTAAGTGGTTTGCTAAACTAAGATCTAGTGTAAATTACTAGTACTATTAAACTGTACAAATGCTCAAGATCTATCCAGTGCATAGCTGACATGGGACTAAACACATTCCCACATGAGTCCTCACATGAACACCTATTACTTATGTAACTTTTCCTGCCATACAATGAGGGAATCTTTAATGCTTGTCCTTGCAAAAAATAGAGTGATAATCATTGCATTATCTTAAAAATGAGTGGAGTAAATAAATTCTATTGTGCTACTACTTTCCAAATTATGATTAAGATCCTTGGGTTATTCTCATGTTCAGGACCTCTTCTATAGCCGACTACTTCTTTGGTTTGTAATTTTTCGATCCTTTGCCCATTAGTTCTACAAGAAATCTGTGCCCTTGATACTATTTCTTGATCAAAAGTGGTTGAGGAAAGTTGATTTTGACTAAAACTTACCAAAATAGAGGGAGAAAGCAGTGAGGATTTTGGCTTCCAACTTCATATATTATTCTCGATTTGGAATGCAAAGGAAATATCACTAACAAAGGGTGATATATTATCCTTGGTGCAATGGTAAGGTTGCTCCATTGTGACATGAAGTTTACAAATTTGAAACATATAAATACCCTTTTTGAACATGGGTGTAAGGCCGTGTGCATCTAATCCTCCCCAAACCCTATGGTGGTGGAAGCATCGTGCACTAAGACGCCCTTTTTTAAATCAAATATTTCTAACCCTTCTTTAGTATGGATTGGATTGTGATATTTTGGTAATATTTACATGAACCTCAACTTGACAATGAGAACTTTTTGCTGCTGACTCCGATAATTGAGATTTATATTGAATGCACACATAATGTATCTTCAGTAATCAGTGGAGAGCTTGGAAAAATAATACCTTGCTTTAGTATCATGTAGCTTGAGTCATAAGCATCAAAAAAAGTATAAAATTAATCTTTTAACTATTAATGGATAAATGCTTAGAATGCACATTTCCAAGAAGCCACAAGCCATCACATGTGGCACTATTATCTAGTGCATGCATGGTATGCCGAACTGTCCAGTTCACCTTGTACCAAATTGGTGCAGAATTGGCAAGGTTCGACTAGTTTATTCGAGAAAAGCCATGAGTTGCTCCAAACTATTGGTGGTTCGTAGTGAAACTAGTGCCAATTGCCTGATTCGAATTGGTCCCTCCCCCACCCCACACCCGAGAACTTGTATGAATCGCTCAATTTGAACTAGTTCGACACCCCCTCTTTTAATAATAGAGAGGCCTAAGAAAGCCTTCTGAGCCTTCTTAGGCCTTTCATCCCTTCCATTTTCAAACCCTCTCCCCCAGTTTCACCAAAAGCTCCATGATTTCGATGATTAAGGGAGAATACAATTCTAAACAAGATAAGGTGGCTCTCGCCCACCTCATTTCTTTCCATTAATTTTTTTCAATGTCAAAAGATACTGAGATAATTGAAAAATAAGGAACGATCATGCCAGAATTTTTGATTTTGATATGATTTCATGATATATTATAGATCTATAGATGATCTACCAAATGAGACTTAAATCTTTAATTTTTATTAAATATATAATTTTTTAAATTTAAAAATATTTTTTTGATTAAAATTTTTTAAAAAAATCCAAAAATAACTATAAAATTAGAAACTTGTTTAGGGGTATACAAGTTACTCTCTTCTAAATTTGATGTCCATTTATTTAAGTTTGAATGTGATCAAGTGTATAGTGGCTTAGGTCTAAACCTGAATAAAATTGAAAAGTAAGTAGCTTTTGATTCATATCCATGGGTTTAGAAAAATATATGTAGCATTCATGGTAGGATTCTATATGGATCTAAGCTCAAATTAATTTTTTTAAATCTTTATTTTTATTTTTTTTAAATTTTAAAAATTATTAAAAATATATAATCAATACAAAAAAATAAAAAATTAGTACTATGTATTAAATAATTCATAAATATTTTTTAAAATAGAAAACATATATTCTGAATTTATGATATTTAAAGTTATTTTTTAATTTAAAAATTATTAAAAATATGTAGATAACAAAAATATGAAAATTAGTGCTATATATTAGATAATTCAAAAGTGTTTTTGAAGTAAAAATATATTTTTTCATCATAACAAAATTTGTTATTTTTAAATAACTAATAACCAACATGCTTGATAAATATGAAGTAATAGATTCATTGAGGAAAAAAAGGCTTAGAGTTTGACATTAATTAGGATCATGGGCAAATTCTCTCGAGTTAGCACTACTAGAGGTATAATTGGTGCAATATAGAGTTAAAGGGATGAGGGATAACTAGGTTGAAACATCTGGTTGGTAATTATCCGGATGTAGTTATGTGCCAGAAATATCTACAAGAGGTTTCACAGCTGATGAAGTACTTTGTTAATTTTAAAGTAGTGAAGAAGATGGTTGCCAAGAAGGTGGAGGTGGATCGTCAATTGGTAAAGCCATCTTCCTATCACTCCAAGAAGTCAGAGAAGGCCTTTGCTCTAGATGATGTCGGGAGATGAGAGAGATGTTGGAAGGGGGAGAAAGAGGGGGCTCGGAAGCCCTCCTCTCCTCCAGTGACTGAGCCTTGTTTCGAAGGAAATAGGGGCTCGTTGGCATATAAAGAAGCTAAAAAAAAAATTTATTTTTTTTAGTTTCTTTAAGTGATGTGGGCACATCATGTGCCGACTTCATTAAAAGAAGTCAAAAAAAATAAAAAAAAGGGGCCGAACCCTTGTTTTGTTCGAAAAGGGGCTCGACCACCAGAGAGGAGGGCATCTGAGCCCCCTCTCTCCCTCTCCCAGCATCTCTTGCTCCCCCTCCCTTTCCCTCTCTCTCCTTTCCCTCCTCCCTCCCTCCCCCCTCTCTATCTCTCTCTCTTCCTCTCATTCTGCCTCTTCCTTTAGTTTTTTTCAATTTATGCTGGGATGGGATGGCATGGTACTGTATTATAACATACTGCTGGCCTACCAGCACATGTACTAATTCCGGTATTGTGGACTTTGCTTGGTACACTATGAAAGGTACCATGAACTGAAATGGGATTGTAGTATGATACATACCATGTATGAAGATCATATGAGTTCACCATAAGTATCCTGCTGGTTTAAATTAGAAAAAACAAAAAAAGAAAGAACAAAAGAAAAGATGTATTGAGCGGTCGGAGGATGGTGCAGGTTGATATGGGGCAGTACAAGTTGGTTTAAGGTGCTATGGGTTTACCATGCCCGGCACATCATGCCAATAGTGTATCAAGATTTGGTTTGGTATATGAGTAGAACTTGTTCGAACTAGTCAGAATCAAGCAAAACCATCATGCCCGGCACCATGTTATACAGACCCATATTATTTGGTTTCAAATGGTACCATGGCTGGGTGTAAAAAAATATTGTATTTTTTACCACGTGTTCCACATTATATGGACCATATTGTACCATAGTGGTAACATACGAGTATGGTAAGCAGTATTGATATATCAAATCTTGGTTGGTGTTCACATACAAAATTATCCCAAGTTGTGATGTGTACTGGTCCTTGACTGGTGACATGTGCCCCAACTTGCATGGGGCCTGTATAAGTGAAGGTCGTCCAAAATGCCTAGGTGCAATGGGCATCCAGAGTCAAAAAAAATAAAAATCCAAAAAATAAGTAAAATTCATAATATATCATCGCATAAGTAAATTATTGCAGGTACATATGTTTGATTCGTAAAGAACACATGAAAAAACATCCTATTCTTCCTAGCTAGCATGCAACTCCCTTCAACTACTCTCCCTGGACACCTTTTTTCTTGTTCTGCCCTAACCATCTTTCTCTTCCACTCAAGATGGAGAGGAAGAGGGATATGGGGGCTTAGATCTATGACGAAGCACCTGGATGAAGGGCTGTCATTTGATGGAAGGTGGAATATCTGATATGGATGGCTATGATGTAAGAATGACACCATATTTAAAATACTTTTTTATTATGATATTTAAAGCACTTTGATGCATACAGTTCAAACCTTATTAGTACACATGAAAAAACATGGTCAGAATTTGAACTTTTGAAGTGATAAATGATATCATAAATAGGTGCCACCTTCATGGGAAACTGGCCAAAAAGCAGCTTGACACTTGCTCAGGCTCTAACCTAGGTGCTCAGGTAGCTGCGCCGCTTGGTAGCCAGGAAACTTGCTAGGCACCTAGGCACTTGGGCTGCCGGGGTGCCTAAATGGGGCCATTTAGGCACCTGCCTGTGACAATACTGGAATGGGCAATACCTGAATTTTTTTTAATTACAACAGAAAACTTTGTGCACTTGCACTTTTATCAAATTTTCTTGTTTTGGGGCTTCTAAGCTGGGCCTCAAGCAAAAGATTCCAAGAAAATGTGGAAGGGTTTCTTTCTCAATAATCTATTTATACAAGCTAGTGGTTGCTTCATTTCTTCTAAGGAAACCTGTAATAACTGTATAATTACAGGCTCATGTTAGAAAATATGGATTTTAGTTTCTCATAACAGTAGCTTTTAGTGGTTGTTTCAAAAAACTGCTTTAAGGGAAACTAGTTTATATGAGCAACCAATGCATGGGTTTTTCTTTGCGATAATACAATATCATGTCATATTGTATATACTTGTGCAGTTGTGCTAATTATGTACTTTTATTGTGCATTTTTTTTTACACACATTTATATACAATTTGCTAAATAAGTGTTTTCCATAATGAAAATTATCTCTATAAATACATATAGTAAATTAATTAGTACAATAGCTTTCATTGATAAGGACCATAGCTTTCAATGTTATAGATAGATTATGTCATAAGGCATGCAATCATTGCAATTTGACTTCAATAAATAATGGATTTCACTGTTTTCTAGGTAATTCCCTGAGAATGTCATCAACTTACACGGGAAGTGAGCTCTCTCTTTCGAAAGCTGCTTGGGGACTATCAGAGAGTCTTGCTGATATTCTACCTTGTATTTCTGTGAGTATAATGTCTTAGATTACATATTCAAACATACTATCTTGCTCTGTTAGAAGTTTATTATCTTTAATCAGTATGAAATTTATATAATATTTGATTTAGATTTGTTATGTTAGTTATTGTTTGTTAAGAATAAAACATAAAATCATGGTGAATATTATAATGAGTTGTCAAGATCATGACTACTATAGTAAGCATGACCTCAAAGATTCCAAGATCAGAATATCGTGGCTATTATGGTCAAAATATCATGGCTATTCTCGAGGATTCCAAGATTAGAATATCATGACTATTATAGTTAGAATATCATAGCTATTATGGTCGTAACTATCATGGCTATTATAGTAGTGATTACTATAGAGATTTCAGGATCAAATTTACCATACTTATTTGATTATTAGACACAATTGTATAGCTTCCATATGTATTTGGATACAATTATAAAGCTACCATAGTAGCTATTCTCTTTTAGTTTATTTAAAGAGTTGTATTCATGAAAATAAAAATGATAAATACAAAATTATTTTTTCCATTAACATGGTATCAGAGCCAAAATCCTAATCAAAGCAAGCAGTTGCCACCCCTTTTCTCTGTCTAGTCGCCATCTTCTTTCCGCCTCCCATCATCTCCTAACTCTTTCAGTCCCTGTCAACCACCAGATCTATCCCAAAATCAGATCTGCAGATTTGCCATTTGCCATCCAAATCAGCCATTTTACAGCCTACTACTTGTGTCTTTATGTGTTTACTGGTTTGTGCCTTTCAATACAGATTTTTTGCAATGATTGTGGAGTTTGTTTTGATGGGATGTAGGTTGTGTGATAATAACCTATGGATTAGAAGTCTCTAGTAGGGATGATTGGGTTGATCTCAGGTTATTTGTGATAGCATGATGCGAGTTATGGAAGTGTGAGGGTGTAGTTTATTATGGTATTATTTAGTGAAGTGTTTGAGTAATGGCATCAGAAGAGGGTCTTAAGAGTATTGAAGTGGTGTCCTCACACTAGAAATTAATTGATATGATGCTAGCTGGTGATGGATCCAATTTTATGGAATGACGTTTTCTTGTCAAGGTTAATGTTGGAGGACTTGACAAGAAAGAACACCTTACTGAGTTATGTCCTGAGGGAGAAAGAGAAGTCAAACTATGGTTGGCTGAAGATAAGAGACTATTTTCTCATATTGTCAATTGCATTGATAGAAAGATGGCTCTCTCAATGCAGCATGTTATGACGGTGAAAGAGTTATGGGAGTTATTGCATCAGTATTTTTCTGGGACTAGAAATATGAGAAGGTTATATAGTTTGGCTCAAGAGGTGAGTCGTCCAAGTCAGAATGGGCGAAGTATTATGGAGTATTACTATGAGTATAAATGAGCCACAGAAGATTTTTGTACAGCAATGTCGATCTCCACTGATGTAGCTATGATGGAGCAGCATGAGAGACTATTTGTATTTGGTTGGTTGTCTAGATTGGATACAGAGTACGAGGTGATTCGATCACAGTTGTTGGCCAATAAGGATGTGGATTCCTTGTTCGATGTTGTCACAACGGTACGTAGTGCAGCCTGGGAGAGTACCTTAGGTATGAGATGATTCGATCACAGTTGTTGGCCAATAAGGATGTGGATTTCTTGTTCGATGTTGTCACAACTGTACTTAGTACAGCCTGGGAGAGTACCTTGGTACTAAGGACATGTCTAGTAGATCTACCCTTGCATCTCAGAATAATGGTGGTGGTGGATATAGAGGAGGGAGAGATGGAGGATGTGGTGGTAGAGGAGGACATGGAGGTAGAGGATATGGTGGTCGTGGGAGTCAGAGGGTGTGCTATAACTGTGGAGAACTAGGATATTTTCATCACCAGTGTCCTAAACCTCCACAGGCACAGCAGATGCAGCCTCAGTATCAGGCATCCAGATTTGCTCATGTTGTATCACGTCCAATTGATTCAACTACTTATCACCCAGAGGGTCGCACCGTAGTCATGTCTGATGAGGAGTTTGCAAGGTACACTTAGTTTCAGCAATCTCAGCAGTCGATATCCTCCTCTAAAGCTACTCTAGTCAAGATAGGTAACCCCGTCGTTTATCTTTCATCCTTATCTCGATACTGGATCATTAACTTAGGTGCTACCAACCACATGACAGATGATCAAGGTATCTTATCCCATTATAAACTGTCTGATGAGTGCTTTAATATAACACTAGCAGATGGATCCACTACCAAAGTCTTAGGTAGTAGAGATACATCCATTACCTCTTCGCTATCCTTGTCTTCTGTATTATATTTTTTTAAATTTTTTTTAACTTGATGTCTGTTAGCCAAATCACTGAAGTCTTAAATTATTGTGTTATATTTTTTTCTATCTACTGTTTATTTCAAGATCTATCGACTCGAAAGATCCTTGGTAAGAGAAGCGAGTCAAATGGGTTGTATCTGCTGGATGAGGTTGCTATTACTATCCCATCTGGTATTGCATCTACCGTCAGGTCTGACATCACTCCATTCCAACTTCATTGTCGTCTTGATCATCCATCCCTAGAAGTCTTGAAGAAAATGTGTCCTGAGTTAATTTCAGTAACTAGTTTGTCTTGTGAATCGTGTGAGTTTGCTAAACACCATCGGGTGTTATATCTTCCAAGAGTGAATAAACGAGCCTTGTCTCCTAATCTTGTTCACTCTGATGTTCGGGGTCCATGTCATGTTACTTCTAAGTCCGATTTTTGATATTTTGTAATTTTTGTTGATGATTATTCAAGAAGTACTTGGTTATATCTAATGAAATCTCGATTTGAGTTATTTTATACTTTTTCTGCTTTTTGTTCTGAGGTTTATACTCAGTATAATTACAATGTTCGTATTCTTCATAGTGATAAGGCCAAAGAATATTTTTCTGATCAATTTAACACTTATATGATACAGAATGACATTATCCATGAATCATCATGTGTTGTTACCCCTCAACAAAATGAAATAGCTGAGAGGAAGAATTGTCATCTTGTGGAAGTTGCTAGAGCTTTAATGTTTCAAATGAGAGTACCTAAAATATTTTGGGCAGATATGGTTCATACTGCTGTATTTCTTATAAACCGCATGCCGTCCTTTGTTTTTAATGGTCGTGCACTTTATACAGTTCTATGTCCTACTCGGTCATTGTTTCCCATTCCTTCAAAGACATTTGGCTGCACTTATTTTGTACAGGATATGAGATCCCAGGTCAGTAAGTTGGACTCTCGATTACTAAAGTGTGTCTTTCTTGGATACTCCCGTACACAAAAAAGGTATTGATGTTATTCTCCTATGTTAGGTCGATATCTTGTATCTCGAGATGTCATCTTCTTTGAATTGAGTTCTTTCTTTGCTAGTCCCTCTCCTTCTACTTCTAAGATGGATTCTATGGAGGACTTTCTGATCTACACAGTTAATTATCTCACTTCTACCACTTCATCTGATCCATCTCGTCCTCCCATTACTTATGTTTACACCCACCATGATAAACCTCCCCGGTTAGATGTTGCAGGTCCTTAACCAGCAGATCCACCAGTGGCTGTCTCATCTCTACTTGCTTCTGCGTTGTCTGATTCTAATCTTGATCTACCTATTGCTCTCAAAAAAGGTAAATGCAATTGTACCCATTTTATTTCATCCTTTGTTTTCTATAACTATTTATCACAGTCAACCCACTCCTTTGTTACCTCTCTTGATTCTATGACTATTCCTAAGATATTAGATAAGGCGTTATCACATAATGGCTGGAGGACAGCTATGGAGGAAAAAATGTCGGCTCTTGAGACTAATGGCACTTGGGATCTGGTTTCTCTCTCATCAGGTAAGTGTACTATTGGGTGTAAGTGGGTATATGTGGTGAAGATGAAGGCTGATGGTTCTGTTGATAGATTTAAAGCTCGTTTGGTAAGGGATATGCCTAGACTTATGGTGTAGATTATATTAATACTTTCTCTCCTGTGGCTAAGATGCCATCTATTCACATATTTATTTTCTTAGCTGCTACTTATTGTTGGCCTTGTATCAGTTAGATGTCAAGAATGCATTTCTTTATGGTGACTTACAGGAAGAAGTGTATATGGAGCAACCCCCTAGATTTGTTGCTCAGGGAGAGTATAGTAAGGTGTGCAAATTAAAAAAATCATTATGTGGGTTGAAGCAGTCTCCCAGAGCCTAGTTTGATAGGTTCAGTGATGTGGTGATAGAGTTTGGCATGAAGAGGAGTTCATATGATCATACTATGTTTTTCAAACATACTGACGGTGGTTGTATTTTATTGATTGTGTATGTTGATGATATTGTGAGTACAGGGAGCGATGCATAGGGTATTTCTTCATTAAAGGAGTTTTTTTAGGCAAGTTTTCAAATAAAAGATTTGGGACAACTGAAATACTTCTTTGGGATTAAACTAGCTTACTCAAAGAAAGGTATATTTCTTTCTCCAAGGAAGTATGTTCTAGATCTTTTGACAAATACTGGTCTACTTGGAGCAAAGTCTTGCGAAATTCCTATGGATCTAAATGTCAAACTTGTAGTAGATGAGGGGGAGATGTTTACTGAACCAGAGAAATACAGAAGACTTGTTGGAAAACTCAACTATCTCACAATCACTCGATCAGATATTGCATTTTCTGTGAGTGTATTGAGTCAGTTCATGATAGCACCCACTACTGTACATTGGGATGCTTTAATCCGTATAGTGAGGTACTTGAAAGGAACCCAGGAAAGGGTATTGTGTATGGAGATCATGGTGGTATACAGATTAAGGGGTTCATTGATGCTGATTGGGCAGATTTGCCTAATGATAGAAAGTTTACAACAGGATACTATGTATTTATGGGAGGAAATTTAATATCTTGAAAGAGTAAGAAGCAAAATATAGTCTCTCGATCAAGTGCAGAATCAGAATACCGGGCCATGGCATAGACAACATGTGAATTGATGTGGATTCGACATCTTCTAAAAGGGATTGGTCTTATAGATTCTTCTCCTATGAAGCTATGGTGTGATAATTAGGCAGTTATGCATATTGCATCAAATCTAGTATTTCATGAGAGGATAAAGCACATTGAAGTTGATTGTCACTTTGTGAGGGAGAAAATTCAGCAAAAGCTCATTTCCACCGGTTACATACGCTCAGAGGATCAACTGACCGATTTGTTTACAAAGAGTCTTATTCGGACTAGGATTGATTACATTTGTGACAAGCTGGGCATGATTAATATTTATGCTCTAGCTTGAGGAGGAGTGTTAAGAATAAAACATAGAATCATGGTGAATATCATAATGAGTTGTCAAGATCATGACTACTATGGTAAGCATGACCTCAAAGATTCCAAGATCAAAATATCATGGCTATTATAGTCAAAATATCATGGCTATTCTCAATGACTCCAAGATCAGAATATCATGACTATTATGGTCAGAATATCATAGCTATTATCGTCGTAAATATCATTGCTATTATGGTAGTGATTACTATAAAGATTCCATGGTCAAATTTACCATACTTATTTGATTATTAGACATAATTGTATAGCTTCCATATGTGTTTGGATACAATTGTAAAGCTACCATAGTAGATATTCCCTTTTAGTCTATTTAAAGAGTTGTATTCATGAAGATAAAAATGAGAATATAAAATTATCTTTTTCATTAATATTGTTTATAGTTCTTAAGGGATACACTTGTGTCCTAATCAACTTGACAACTTGAATACATTCCCAACATAATGTACATATGTTGTAGAATGCTTGTTTGTTCAACTATATTTTCTGATTTAACCATTTTTCATCAATGGTTTATCTTATGTCTAGCAGACTGTACCTGACTAATTGAAAGAAATTGTTTCTTTTATCCTTGACTTTTAGTAACTTATCATCAGCATTGAGCATGTCCAATGAGAAACAACATAACTGGAAGCAACACATGGATGTGATCTCAAGGTTGAAATATTCTATATTTTATCTCAAGGTTGAGATCACATGGATCTGATCTCAAGGTTTCTATTATTCTTTTTTATACTCTCTTATAGAGGTGGCAATGGGTCAGATTAACTTCCATCATTTAGTCAAACTGATCTTGAACCAAACTGAATTTGACAAGCTAGCAGGTTGGACAAGGCCTACCCAAACAAATTGGTGGGTCAATTGGGCTGGCCCAGCCTTTACATGTATACCCAAGTTGGTAGTCGATGAAGTCATTCTCCAGATGCAAGTTAAATGTTGCATGACTAGAAGATGCATTTTTACTAAGCAATCCCAAATGTCTGGATCATCTAGATAACCGGTAAAAGGTAGCAAGGTATAAGAAGGTGGCCTGGTCAGATAGCAGTTCCACATAAGAATCAAATCCATCTACAAAGTGATTAAACACCTCTTGCTCAAGACTGGATTCTTTCCATCAATTTTCTCATAGATTATGGGTTATATTAATATATTTAGATTCTGAATATAATTTGACTGCCATGCAAGGTCTGCCAATCCAATGCCGAGGCTCATATTAGCTGATGACCAATTCGAAATGGTACAAGTCTGTACCATACCGTGCCACCTGCCAGGGCATATCGAAACAAGGAGAGGGTGGGAGAGAGGGAGGAGAGGGAGGAAGAGGGGCAGGGAGAGGGAGGAAGGGAGGGAGGGAGAGGGAGAAAACCCTAGCCTGAACCATAACCGTATGAAATTGGTGGTCAAAAAGAGGGGGAGCAAGAGGGACAAAGAGAGAGGGGAGTGGGAGAGAGAGATTGATCAAGAGTCGTATCTATTTGTTGTTGTCGCATGATCACCATAGTAGATCTCCCATCATGCGTTGCCATCACCATTGCATGATCTCCCATCATGGCGGAAGAGGAGGAGAGAGATCAATTGAAAGAAGGAGAGGGAGAGAGATCGAGCAAAGACTGGGACTGCGAGAAGGGGTTAGGGTGGGGCTCAAGGGTTTATTAGGGGCCGAATTGTCCAACCTGCCTGAGCCATTCTAGTTCGGCTAACCTTGCTGGTTGCTGCCATGTTTGTAGCCTATCACAGTTCTTTCAGATTGTAATAAATATGCTGATAATATGTCTATTAATGTTATGATGCATATATGTGCTTCTTTTTTTTTTTTGATGAGAATATATTTGTTTCTTCAAACTTCAACAACCAGAACTATATTTGCCGCAGGAGGAGACCTGTCTTGCTACAATGGTTCGTCCGTTTCTGTTCATGTTATAATAGAAATATCTAAATATGCTTCTTTCATCATTTGTCTCAACAACCATATTTCAGTATAGTTGGGTAATCCTGTATCTAGAATTTTTTAGCTTTAATCAGGAAATACAATGCTTGAGGTATTGTCTTTTCCAATGGTGATGCATTAGAAAATTTTGTTTTGCAGTTTTTGGTTGATATATTACCAAAAGAATCTCTTCTGTGGAAATTGAAGATGCTAAGATCGGCATCGTTTTACGTCAATTCTCGTCTCCATGCTGTCAAAGCTCAGGCGCTGATACTTGCCAGGTACTTGATCTATTACTTCCTAATATAGTCACCATAGGTACAGGAAAATAATGTTAACAATTAATTTAAGAATTTTAAGGAGTTTGCATTATTTTTGATCAAAGTTCAGAGAAAATTTGCAAGCCTTGCCCTTTGTTTGTACACACTTGTGGTGCTGGAAATGGGCTGAATTTGGGGTTGAGCAAATTTGAAATGCCAAAAAAGCCCAATCAAAAAGTCCAACCTAAATTGATGTAAAATTGGGCCCTTTTCAAGGCACAATTTCCAGCCCTATGCATTTGTTTGGTGTTCCCATTTATTGTGAACATTGTTTGGCCCTTTATTATGATAATTTTGATATACTTGTGACAATTAAATAATGCTTCTTCAATTGCAGTTAACCTAACCAAGCATTTCAGAAATATATAATTAAGTACACTTCATAGAAAGATGATCCCCCATTTTTTGTCTGCAAAGTAGATGATCCTCTGGTTTCCTAAGTATCGTAAAATGTGATGTATAAAGAACTAGTTCCTAGTTCACATGAAGAGCATCTTCTGTGCTGCCTTGAATATAAATGCAGAAATTTTGGCTTTCTTGTTTCTGATCAAACAATCGGCTGCTGATATCTCATTATCTCATGTTAATTTTAATATTACAACTTGAGCAAGGATATGAAGGACCAATAATTTAAGTAGTGTACCAAACCAATCCATATTGGCTGCGCTATATCAGGCTTGAACCAGTACCTGGTTTACCCTCCTTGTTGTGTGTCGGTACCATGGGATGTGCCATACCTATTAAGGCATGCTATAGTATACACTGTTGACCCCTTCCCTAACAATTTAAGCTTTTGGGTTCTAGTGGTTAGTTTTTTTTCTTTTTAGGTATCATGGTGTCAGAGCTGAAGGTTATAGGTTCAAATCCCCATTCGGCCATTTTCTTTTCTTATTCACTTGTTTGTTATCTTGAGTCTTTTCTTCTTCGACTTATTCCCAGTTATATTGAGTCCTTGATTTATCTATGCCTTCCTGGTCATGGTCTGGCCCACAAATGAGGGAGGCCAGGGCTATTAAGCTCTGACTTTCATGACTAACCCCTTCCCTATTATCTCAAGCTTTTGGGTTCTAGTTGTTAGTCAACATTGGTACTAGCACTGAAGGCTTTGGGTTCAAATCCCCATTCAGGCCATTTTCTTTTTCCTTTTTTAAATTCACTTGCTTGTTGTATTGATGTCTTCTTTAATTCATTCCTGATTGTTATCTTGAGTCATTCTTGACTCATTTTTACCTTTGTGTGCATTATTCTGGGCTGCACATTATAGGGACCACTGGTATTAAGGCCTAACTTATATTGTTGACCCTTTCCCTAATAGCTTTGTGCTTTTGACATTTAATGATTAGTAACAGTACTTACACTCGTTATAGCTTGTATCAACTGGGTTCCAGTATAGATACTGAAACCAATGCTTCGAACATTGTGAAGGATAGAATGGCTCACTGTACTGCCCCATATCGGGCGGTACAGGGTGTACCATACTGGTGTGCCGAACCGTCTAGTCTCGATATAGGCGTATCGTACTGGACTACATACCGACACTATATTGGAATTTCACTGGTACATATCGAGATGGCGAATCTTGAAGGATACTATATATACAATAATATATCTGTGAAAATCTAAGAACCAAGTTTCTTCCTTTTTCATGTCAGATACAACTCTTTTTTGGTAGAAGGAAAATATGCAATGAAGAAATAATCTTATATTTACTTGTATCTGAGAGCCTGAGGAAAGAGTTGGATGCATGTCATGCTGGGTTTTCTGCTAATGGAGTCAAATTTTGGATTGTCCATTTTAGAATTGTTTAAATCCATATCAATTAGTTTGATTTGTAAAACCTGAATCCACCCAATTCTTTATTATTTTGGTATACTTTTTCAGATCCAACCTCATTAGCTAGTATCTTCCTTATGTTGAAGGTTTATCTGATTTATTTAGCAGCCCTACACTCAAGGCTCGGGAAATTATAGACTTTGAAAATTCTTCTAATAACAGTTACCTTTTGTTCATTGTTCACTTGTAGGAGGAATTATTTTGAAGTTTCAAGTTATTGGCAACCTTTCTTGGTCACTTTTCTTTCAAAACTCAATTAGCTTTCCAAATTGTTGTAGTTTTCAACACATAGAAACCCATATAAATGTCAATGTTATCAAGCAATGTATGATGATGCCCTTTCTGCCAAAAGTTTTCCTGTTTTTCATGAAGTCTCTTTTCTTGCCTAAACTTGCTTTCCTAGATTTAATGAGGTTTATGCTTCATAAACTTCTTGTAAGAAGTTCTCAAACTTAGACAGATCACACTGTGACAAACCAAAAACCTGACCCTTAAGAATGAGATGTTGCTTACCGGTCAGGGTCTGGGAAAGGATGAAGTATTACTGTTAAGCCATTTGTGCATGTTCCACCATAAACAGCTAAATTTGTTACTTTAACATTTTACATGTGGAACTTCTCCAAAATCTGGGCATCTGGAACTTTGATGGTGTTCTGACTATTAAGTTTTGGTCTGACTTTTTGGTAATCCATCTTTCTTCAGCTTGCAGCTGCATGGTGAGTACAGAGCAAACTAGTCTTTCATCTATATTGAGTTCTATTGCAGTTTCTTTTGTCATGTGTCACCACTCACCCGTATATTCAGATTCCTGTCATAACATTCATTATTGTGCTACAAGCTACTCAGTTTTTCAAGGACTGCACATGAATAGCCAGTCTAGTAAGATATGTTTGTGTATGCTTCTTGCAAACTGTACATATAATCATAGTTAGTGAGAGTGTTCAAATTTCATGACGTCTTTTCAGAATGATGGGGTTGATATTGCTGTCCTTTTAGTGGAAGGGATCAATTGTTGCCCAGCCATGAAGAAGCTGAAAGACTTTGTAGTGCACTGCCAAGTTGCAGAATCCGTCATTTTAAGGATGGTGGTCACAGCATTTTCCTGGTATGTGTGCTGATTCTTTTTGTCTTCCAATATTCTTTTGGTAAGCATTGTCAACACTCCTTAAAAATGAAAAGCTCCTATATAGATGATCATGTAGAGTCAATGCATTATTTTACTGAAAAAGCTTCCTCTGGTTCTTGTTGGACAAGAAAAAATTGTGTTACTATTTTATCCTTTGCTACATAGTTTTTCTTGAAACCATATAATCTTCATCTGATTTCAATAAATTGAAAGAAAACTATAGACCGTACTTTAATCAATATTCTGTAATCATTTGTTGGACATTGCCTTAATAGATGTAAGTGTCTATTTTATTTTATTTTATTTTGTCATGCCAAAAGGAGAACTTTAGAATAAGGCTTCTTGTCCATGGTTATATTATGTTAGATAACTGTTGATTCTTACAGCAAAGGAGTTCATTATCAGATTTTCTTATGGTATATTATGTTCGATAACCAGCAATACTTATAGCAAAGGAATTCACTATCATAATTTTTATATCTATATTTATCATGAAAATCATGATTTTTTTTAATCGAGCCTACGATTCTAAATCTAGGCTTTTAGGAGTTTGGCAACCATTTTGCTCAGATGTTTAGCATGTTTTGTTTTAATTTTCTTGCATGTATGATGCGAAAATATCTGGTTGACATGTTGTTCAGTAGATATACTGTATCAGCAAATTTTCTATATGTATGCTTGAACTGCTGGGTGGAACGTAAAGTTGTCAACATCTGCCACTGGAATTATAGTACCATTGCATTTTATATACAAATTGTATTGACTTTTCAGCTCCTGGCTAATGATATGATTAATGGCAACTATCTCATATTGATTCAGGAAGGTGGCATCGATTTGTTGACCACAATAAAGGGTGCTGGTTATTTCCGCCGTTCAAGACAGCTAGACTATGTGTCAGACTATTTATTGCCTACTCCTGATGAGCTCCAAAAGACAACAGAACAGTACAGGTATAAAAAGTATTCATACATTGTTATGGTATTACTGTTCTTTTTGCTGTGGAACTCTGAGATTCTTGGCCAAATTCTTCAGTATATTCTGTCAAAAGTCTCTGATGGCTTAGCATTTGTGCATTTCAGATGGATTGACCTTGCTATGAGCCCAGTCATGTTGTCAACTTTAGAGGATGGCAAAGTAGTAAGAGGCCTTACTGGGGTTCCATTGGAGGGACCTGCTGTGCTTGTTGGGTACCATATGCTGCTGGGTTTAGAACTGGGTCCTCTGGTCACAAGGCTGTTTCTTGAAAGAAAAATACATCTTCGAGGCATTGCTCATCCATTTATGTTTGATAGGGCTTCAGAATTACTTATGCTAGATTCATCATCATTTGATGGATATAGACTTTTGGGTGCTGTTCCTGTCTCGGCAGCCAATTTCTATAAGCTTCTGTCAAGGAACTCATTTGTTTTACTATACCCTGGAGGTGCACGTGAAGCTCTTCATAGAAAGGTAACTTCTTATCATCATCATAGTCATTTCTTTAGTAAGATAACGATTAGTAATTTGTTCTCAGACTAGTTGTTTTCCGATAACAAGATTCATGAAAACTGGATTTCAAGATCTTTAATATATTTTTTTTCCTTAGAATAACAGATTTTGAGATAGTTGAGAAGTTTTAGACATAAAAGTTGGCAAGAGAAAATCAAAGATTCAATATTTATTAAAGCATGGCAGGATTAGGAACAAGATAGGTCCCTGGGTTTATGGATTTAGGATGAAAACATTCAAAATTATGTGTTGATGGATAAAAAAAATGTACTTGAACTTAGGCTACAGTTAACTAAAAAGGTGGTTTTCTTGTGTTCATTTTGTAATTAGTGTCTAGGGCTATGGTAGGGGAATCTAGAGTCTGACTGAGATTAATGAGTATCTTGAGGGACCTAACCAAATTTTAGGCTGGTTATAATTGTACTTAGACCTGAACTTGGTTAATGGTCAAACAGGTAAAATTTGAAAAAGGAGAAAGGAGTTATATTTTAAGGATGGTTAGAGCCTCAAGTTCATGATTCTAAAATCTTGGAGGTTCTTTAAGGTCCAGAATATTGGTTTAGACAATGAACATCAGGGAAAAAGAAAGAATAAAGAATAGCTGGTAAAACAAAATTTTCTCCTCAGATGTATACCTTATACAAAAAGGTCTTCAGCCCCTTCTCTTTTGGAAATAAGGGCTACTATAATGGGTCAATGATCTAGGAGGATTGGAGCAAAAAAGCTTTAGAGCCCTAGTTTCTTAATTCTCCATATGTTCTATTATTTTCTTTAAGAAGTCCGACTTGAGCAGATTGAAGGAATTGCTTTCTTCTCTCTCAGATTGGATCAATGAAAGAATTTGATTTGCCTTTCTTGAAAAAATTTCTATGACCTAACATAGAATTGGGGAAGGGGGGGGGGGTGCGGAGGAAAGAATTGAGCAAAGTAAAATACAGGTTATAAGATTCAATTTTTCCCATAGAACCACATGTTTGGTGACATCTAAGCCAAGTTTCGTCATATTGGTCAATACCGTACCTTATTAGACATACCATATTGTAAATTACTAAATCGGTATATGGTCTCATACCATATGGACACCTGATATACCTCACCGTCTTGTACCGTACCATATACCAACACTGTAGTAGGATGATATGAGATGGCGCACCTTGATCTAAGCCTTTTAAAAAGTTAATATCAGTGACTTCAGGACCTCCTCCACCTAATGATTCTTAGGGATTCAAGCAGGCTTTTTATATGTAAAACAGGATTTAAAAATAAAGCCTTAAAACATCCTTAGAAATTAATCCAAAAATTACAAGAAAAACAAAATACAAAAAGCTCTACTAACTCAATGATCTTTAAAATAGAAATTCTGTGTTCACTCCTACGTTACCAAGATCTTAAGAAACTCTAGTCAACCCCATAAACAGCAAGCTGGAAGAATGCATGCTATGATGGTACAAAACTTCTCTTCTTACTTTAAACTTTAGCATGGATATATTGATTATCTTTAAATTTTATTAATTGTTCGAAACTATTAAATCTTTTCCAAATTTTTGTTACACCACCCTTTCAAATTAAATCATTCTCAATTGTGAAACTTGTGACTATGTATAATAGTGATATCATGGAATGAAATACTCATGGATTTTGGTCTATGATTTTTGTATTGCTTGTTGGACTCCAAATGTTCACCCCATTAGGTTTACTTTCTTTTTGTTCTAGGTATTCATAGTCCAACTCATTTCATTTGCCACTGTCATTCAAATGTGCAAACATGATTAAATGTACATGTTGGGACAATACAACCAGCAGCATTCTTTATGAATTATGTGTCCATAGTGGCACTAGTAGGTAATTGATTTCCAAAATAATTTTAATTTTGAATGTTTCATTAAAAGATAAAACATCATCCAGCTGATAAGTCTACATTTTTGATTCTTTAAAGTAAACTTTTCCTAGTGAATTGGGGCTTGACCCAGTGGTTACACCCCTCCGCTTAGCATCCAGAGGTTCTTCGTTCAGTACTTGGGTGGTCCATCCTCAAACATCTGGACCTGGGTAATTATAATGTGGGTGGGTCTCCCTCCCTTTCTCTCTCTTAAGAAAAATCAAATATTTTGAGGAAGAAAGTTAACAAACTATTGTCTGGACTGCTATAAGAAATGATATAAGGTATTTGTCAGCAAGTACTATAGATTGATCATGTACATCAGACTGCTCAAATTATTGATGTTGTTTATGCTCAATTTCTAAGCTTTCATTTGTTTTTTGCTATTTGTGGACCTTCCTGCTTTCTAGGGTGAGCACTACAAATTGTTTTGGCCTAAAGAACCAGAATTTGTCAGGATGGCATCAAGGTTTGAGGCCACAATAATACCATTTGGTGTTGTTGGAGAAGATGATATGTCTGAAGTGAGTATCGCTTTAAATACTTGTTTTTTGTTAATATTGCACCTGGTATAGAATTTGTGTCCTATTTTTGCTTATGTTAGATAATAGGATTTCTTTTGTCCAAAACCCTTGTCTCTACCTCACATTATTGTCAAAAAGAAATAGCAAATGGGACTCAAGGCATGGTACTGGGAATTTCTTCATGGTGTAGATAATTCGATCAAATCTAGTTATAGAGCAGCTTAATTATTCTATTCATGATAAACTTCTATGCCTTAAATGAATATAAATGGATGGTATGAAAATGTCTATTCACCTTTTGGACCAAGAATACCCTTGCATCTTAAGCTTAACTTGGACCGAATTGGTCTACCTTAACACATATGGCATAATAATTTTCCTGAAATTTTACTTTAAAAGCATTTTAAAGAAAAAGATTGAAAAAATGCATTAGGGATTGAACCTGCAAATACAAATTAGTTATGACAGAGAATATTGGACTTATGTAATATCAAACCACTAGAGTCAATCCTCCCCCATCCCCACCATTTTCTTATCCCTAACTACTTTCCTCTATCCACCCAATTATCAATCCATTTTGTCACCTCTAAGGCTATCATCCCTTTGGTAAAATTATTGGTCAAAGTTCAATGTAGCTATTCTACCTATTCTTTCATCTCCAAAGAAGTACCTGATAGCTGTAATGATGTTGAAGTGACCATACGCTCATCATTGCCTATTTGTGGCTCAACTCTTATCCGTTTTAGTTCCCATCCCCTTCATCAATTAAATTATAGCATTCAATAATTACCACTTCTAGCTTACGATTGCATCTTCAAGTCTTCCTGAGAAAAATAATTATAGCTGAAATCATATGATTCGATTATTGATGTTCCGGCGGCAATAACCATTATCACTATTGATGTAGCAATCTAGGACCATAAAAAGGCTAGCCAGAAGGTGGTTATTTGGTTCTCCTGTCTAAATACCCAAGATCTACCTAGTGCATTATCAATGTCGGACTAAACACATACTTCCATAGGTCCTCACATACTTTACCAGTTTAAGTCCTGGCATCTTTGCGATGCTAAAGTTCCACATCTAGTCAAATTGAATCACAAACATCATGATTGGCCTATGGTCAGTCCTAAAAGGATTTGTGTTGCTATGTCCCCTGACCCACATGGGCTATGGGCTGGGTTTGTTTTGATACCTGTTGGTGCAAAAATCCGCTTGCGCCGGAGAAACTGGAGTCGAGGAAGTCGCGGTCGCCGCCGGGACCTGCAAAGGAAGTCTAAACCGGAGGTGGGGTTGCTCCGGCAAGACCCTCCGACGCTCAAGTCAGTTCTCTGCCTCAACAAGAATGGAGTGCTCGAACGGAGAATTTAGCAGAGTTTTTAGATAAAAAAGACGAAAGCTTATATCCTAACGTATCTGGAGCCCCCCCCTTTTATAGGCGGAGGGGGCAGTAGCCTGATAGCGACGTCTGTAACCGTCTGGCAGTGGGCTGCCCTGGGTCAGGCGGAGTTTGCTGCGAAGAGTAGTGGAGTGGACCCGTGGCTATCACCGGGGTGTGCCACGTGGAGTCTATCGCGGGGAGTGGGGCGGCGTCTGTTGTCGCGATTCGCCAGCAGATGGGAGAATCGCGCGGTATCCGTCGCAGGAAGTGGAGCAGGATCGTGGCCGTTATTGTGGTCTGCCAGGGAGTAGTGGAGCTGCGTGAGACCCGTCGTAGGGAGTGGAGTAGTGCTGTGACCGTTACTGCAGCCTGTCAGGGAGTGATGGAGCTGCGTAGAGTCCGCCGCAGGGAGTGGAGCAGTGTTGTCCGTTACTGTGTCCTGCCAGGGGGTCCAGACTTGTCGGTCGAAGTTCGATTGGAGTCGGTAGCGAGGTCCGGTATCCGTAGGAGTTCGGACGAAGTCTGTTTGCAGCCGTTGGAGTCGAGGACGAAGTCCGGCTCCCGTAGGAGTCCGGGCGGAGTCTTCCTGCAATTAAAGTTAAAGGCGAAGTCCGGCTCCCGTAGGAGTCCGGACAAGGCTTACCGGCAGCTGGTGTTAAGGACGGAGCCCGGCTCCCGTAGGAGTCCGGGCGGAGTCTACTTGCGGTTGAAATTGTTGGCGGAGTCCGGCTCCCGTAGGAGTCCGGACGAAGTCTATCTGCAGCCGTTGGAGTCGAGGACGAAGTTCGGCTCCCGTAGGAGTCCGGGCGGAGTCTTCCTGCAATTAAAGTTAAAGGCGAGGTCCGGCTCCCGTAGGAGTCCGGACAAGGCTTACCGGCAGCCGGTGTTGGGGACGGAGCCCGGCTCCCGTAGGAGTCCGGGCGGAGTCTACTTGCGGTTGAAATCGTTGGCGGAGTCCGGCTCCCGTAGGAGTCCGGGCGGAGTCTTCCTGCAGCCGTTGGAGTCGAGGACGAAGTCCGTCTCCCGTAGGAGTCCGGACGGAGTCTTCCTGCAATTAAAGTTAAAGGCGAGGTTCGGCTCCCGTAGGAGTCCGGACAAGGCTTACCGGCAGCTGGTGTTGAGGTGGAGCCCGGCTCCCGTAGGAGTCTAGGCGGAGTCTACTTGCGGTTGGAATTGTTGGCGGAGTCCGGCTCCCGTAGGAGTCCGGACGAAGTCTATCTGCAGCCGTTGGAGTCGAGGACGAAGTCCGGCTCCCGTAGGAGTCCGGGCGGAGTCTTCCTGCAATTAAAGTTAAAGGCGAGGTCCGGCTCCCGTAGGAGTCCGGACAAGGCTTACCGGCAGCCGGTGTTGGGGACGGAGCCCGGCTCTCGTAGGAGTCCGGGCGGAGTCTACTTGCGGTTGAAATCGTTAGCGGAGTCCGGCTCCCGTAGGAGTCCGGACGAAGTCTTCCTGCAATTAAAGTTAAAGGCGAAGTCCGGCTCCCGTAAGAGTCCGGACAAGGCTTATCGGCAGCTGGTGTTGAGGACGGAGCCCGGCTCCCGTAGGAGTCTGGGCGGAGTCTACTTGCGGTTGAAATTGTTGGCGGAGTCCGGCTCCCGTAGGAGTCCGGACGAAGTCTATCTGCAGCCGTTGGAGTCGAGGACGAAGTCCGGCTCCCGTAGGGGTCCGGGCGGAGTCTTCCTGCAATTAAAGTTAAAGGCGAGGTCCGGCTCCCGTAGGAGTCCGGACAAGGCTTACCGGCAGCCGGTGTTGAGGACGGAGCCCGGCTCCCGTAGGAGTCTGGGCGGAGTCTACTTGCGGAGATTCTGCTGAGGACTTCGGCTGTGGGTATTTTATACCCAACAATACCATTTTGTAATAATTCAGATTCTCATCCAAAAGAGTTGGTGAAAATGGGTTATTTAGGTTACTTGGCCCTATATAAGTGCCCAAGATCTACCTGGTGTATAACCAATATATAGAGATGGCAATCAGGTTGGGTCAAACAAAATATGGGTTGGGTCAAATACATGATAGATCAAAAATATGTCAACTCAACCTCAACTTGTTTATTAAATGGTCAAAAATCCACATCTAAACTTGACCATTTTATTAAACAGGTAATCTAGCTTGATTTGCAATGGGTTGAAATAAATTAAATAGGGTAAATGATTAAGCATTGCCACCCTACCGATGTGGGACTAAACACCCACCTGCGTGGGTCTCACACGTGACCAACTTCACTATAAATTAGTAGATCAAATTAAAAGATGTGAAGATTTACCAATATGTTTAATTTGACTTTGAGTAGAGGATCTGGGTGAAAATAATAAAGTAAACCAAAGAAAGACAACTAGATAGGTGAAAGCCAGGAGAAGTATCATCCAGATGGCTGGATGCATGGTGATGGCGAGCAACTTTGATTAAAGCAGTGTGCCAAGCACAAGTCTGGCGGTGGGTACAAGCAAAGGATATCAGCAACGAGTAAGAATTATTACAATCCTTCTTCTTTCATGGTGGAAAGCGTAGGAACTTTACTCAAGTCCAGTGCCTTTAGCTAAATTTACAGTTGAGCTAGTACACAGCTGGTAGGCAACTGGTTATAAACTTAAATTGAAGCCATTCGAGAAACTCAAATTTGTGCTTCAATTACTTCTCTACCATCCATATCTAACATAACTTTTGACACAAGTGTCTTTAGATTCTTGGCATACTTCTTTTCGCCAAACCCACTTGTAAATGTCTAACCCTCCTCACAAGGCCCTTCTATAGAATGCTGCCTCATTCATTTTCTTCCATGATGCCACTAAATGTAACAGTCTGCTCCACATTTTGTATCTAGCTTAGCTGCTTTATACAACCTCTCCAATCTTTCCATCATGTGTCAATCAGTATGCATTTATATTTCATTGAGCTTGCTGCGATACTCACCACGATACCATATCTGCATCCCAATTCTTTTGTGTACCATTTAATGTGCATTTGCAGTTGTGCATGGAACTAATTTGCAGTACAAAGGAAAATTGGTTTTGCAATAAAGAATTCTAACTACAAATGTTTTTCAATTTACCAGACATATCTTAATAGAGTTTAAATCTAAATAAATAGTTATACTAACAAAAAAATTGTTTTGCTAAAATATGCTAATGAAGTGTAACGGCCTTTGATTATATTTAATAAGTGGTCGAATCTCGAATTCCATCTAAACTTGATCTGGGTTCCTGCATTGAATGGCATATTGAGGTATCCCAAGCCATCAAAAGTCTAAGACCCAGCCTAGCCCAAGATGGTTAGTGAATCAAGTGAAGTCTTAGTCCAGTTTACATGATAAATCAATATGGATGCAAATCTAATTTGGCTGTTTGAGTGCTGAAAAGCCATCCTATTGGTAGACATCTAATAAATTGAAACCCACACCCTGCAACAATATGCCTACAAAACCAAAATCCTTTGTTTTCTTCTTTAACAAGAGAGTTCTACCTCATCTTACCATCAATTAGCAGTTCAAGTATTTAGGATCCTATCATAATCATTGACAAAATGTGGAATATAGGGGCATTTTGAATTGGACAAAAGGATGTATTTAATTATTATGTTTAACGATCTATTTGCACACTTATATAGCTTTTAGGATAGGGCTGTTTTGAGAACAAAGAAAGTTGTTTAATAGGAGTGTTACAAGAATAGTTTTGCCTTAGAAGAGGGATATTTTGAGATTTATATTGGCATACTTAATAGTGTTTTTACCTTTTAGGATAGGGGCATCTTGAGAACAAAGAAAGCTGTTCAATAATGGTACTACAAGAATAGTTAAAAATTTAAAACATTCTAAAGCTATTATGGTTTAGGGGCATTTTTAAAATAATGAAAGTATTCTCATGCTTATTTCCCATACTTATGTAGTTTTAATTAATTAGATACTAATTGAGAATCATAATCATTAACAAAATTTAGAATATAGGGGCATTCCGGGCAAGAAGATGTATTTCATTGTTACAAGCATGGTTTGCCGAATCGGCCTGGACCGGATCGTTCGGGGCATGCTGAACCATAACGGCAGCTAATCGATGTGGATCGAGCGTCCGATTCGGAATGTTGGTGAAAATGAAGCAAGGGAGAAGGAAAGAGAGGGGGAAAGAGAGAGAGAGAGGAGGGAAGGGGAGGGGAAGCTTTTGCTTTAGATCCGCGACGGCCATAGGGGGTTTTGGGCCACCCAATGGCCACCCGGCAGCCCTCCAACGGCCTCCCCACTGCCTTCCTCTCACTCCATCTCCCCTTCCTTCCCTCCTCTCTCTCCATCTCTCTCTTCTCAGTTTCTCTCACAGAGGACCACGGAGCCTTGGAGGCCTCGACAGCCCTCCGACGGCCTCCGCAGTCCTCTAGTAGCCTTCACATTCCTCTAGTGGCCACCGTAGGCATCTCCACCAGCCATCTATTCCTTCTCTCTCCTTCCCTTCCCCTCTCTCTCTTTCTCTCTCTTTTCCTCCCCGATTTATCCCTTATTTTCGTGTTGGTTTGGATTTGGTACAGTCCGATACTGGGGTATACCACTCGTACCACCGGCCGACC
Source organism: Elaeis guineensis (assembly GCF_000442705.2). NCBI lineage: Eukaryota > Viridiplantae > Streptophyta > Magnoliopsida > Arecales > Arecaceae > Elaeis > Elaeis guineensis. The sequence continues at coordinate 67,353,451 of NC_025999.2, forward strand.
AGCATGGGGTCCAATTCTAGATCGACGATCCTTGTTATAGGCATTTGAGATTTACACTTATATGATCTTTAGGATAGGAGCATTTTTGAGAATGAAGAAAATCATTTAGAAAGGGTATCACAAGAATAGTTTTATCTTGGAACAGGAATATTTTGAGATCTACACCGGCACTCTTAGGTTTTTAAGATAGGGGTGTTTAAGAATAGAAAGTTGGTTATAGGGGTATTACAGGAATAGTTAAAAATTTCATCATGTTATTGGATAGGGGCATTTTGAGAATAACGAAGGTTTTCCCTTGATTATTACCACACTTTCATAGTTTTACTTCTAATTAATTAAATATTATTCATTGAGAGTCATAATTGTTAACGAAAATTAGAATATAGGGGGGTTTTGTACAAAAAGATATATTCGATTACAATGATAATATCTTGGGAGAGGGATGTTTTGAGATCCATATTGGCACACTTATATTGTCTTGAGGATAGGGGCATTTTGAGAGCAAAGAAAGTTGTTTAGCGGGGGTACTATAAGAATAGTTAAAAATTTCAAATGATTATTATGGGATGAGGCATTTTGATAATAATGAAAGGTCTCACATACTAATTCCCACACTTACAAATGGTCCCTATAGTTCTTTTTTCCATCTTTTGTGACTGAGTTTTCATTTATGGTCTATCTTCCATGAACATTTAGTCCCTGAAGTGGTCATCCATAGCTCCAGACTTGCATTAATTCTTACTCTGGTCTGATCAATTAAGACCATACCATCTGTAGTGTAAATATATTGAACAACAGTCAATAAAATTATGAAGTTTAGGATTCTAAGAATGGTGGAGTAACAAAAAATTGGTGAAGAGGGCTAAGTGAATGGCTTTAGTTTTAGGCTCTCGGATCTAGTTGGATCTTGTATAATGCAGCAGAACTCAGTTTTAGTGAACAACAGGCTTAATCCTCTACACACTTTTGTTATATGGTGATCAGATTTGTTTGAGGAAAATTTCCTCTTCAATTTTTTTGCATGCTTCTCTATCTAATGACAAATCTCATAAATCAATAGTCACAACAATTAAGCATACTTAATATCTGGAGCTCACTTTTTATACTTGTTTTGTAATTGATAACTAATAGGTGTATTCATACTGCTTTTTCAGATTCTGCTTGATTATGATGATCTTGTTAATCTTCCATTTTATGACATTCTGGACAAGAGGATTAATCAAGATGCTGTGAGGTTGAGGTACAGTCCAATACTTCATACAGATGAGTTTATGCACATCAAAGGAAAACTGATTGTACCTAAATTTTCATTCATCATGAGCTCTAACCACAAGGATTCATATCATCATAAGTTAAACTCAAAAAATATATTGTTTGGACTTTGGGTTAAGGACTCATGTTTCTTGATGTGTCAAACATGTTAACTGTTCTGTTGCTTGGTATGACAGATCAAGTAGGGACTCTTAGCTATATCAGATATTGTCCTCATGTAGTCATGCTAATTTATAATTTTGAATATGTGATATCTTGACTGATCCTTTCACCGAGGTATCTTAAACTGCTGCTGCTCACTCAGGGCTTCTTCACGACAACCATCTGCAGTAGCATTGTTCTTGTCATACATTAGTTCTTTTCTAGCTTTCTATTTTCGTGAGAGCATCAATTTTATGCTGTATGATTTAATGACAGATACAATAGCTATAAATCATTTCTCTGCAGATGATTTATACGGATTTCTAAAGGAATGATAGGATCCTAGTTTGTCATGTAACCTGTATATGAACCTAGTTTATTCAATGTCTTTGACTAATTTCATGTTGAAGCTTCTAATATGTTGATGACCTTGCTGCTGCAAGTATTACATTTTATTTCTTTTCAATATTCCATAGTCATCATTTTTCCTTTGCATTATAGCTGAGATATATTGTGAAATTTTCTCAATCTGGTGTAAACAGGACTGATGCAACTGGAGAGGTTGGGAAGCAAGCCCTTTACCCCCCAATTTTGTCGCCTAAGATTCCCGGCAGATTTTATTTCCTTTTTGGAAGGCCAATTGAAACGAGAGGTATGGTCACATGACCCCCTACCCCTAGAAGTCCGTGTGCTTGGCAGCGGTAGTGCTGTATATGGTTTAGACCCTATCTGGATATAGAGTATCAGAGAGAAAAGAAGAGAAAGAGGAGAGCATACAAATTCCCCATTTGGTTAGGAGAGGAGAGGAAAGAGAAACCATTTCTCTTTTTTGATTATGCAAAATAGGGGAGGAGAAAATTAGATTCTCTCATTTGGATGGTAAGTCACGAGAGAATTAAGAGAAATGAAGAGAAATAATTTTTCTCTAAACACCCCTTTTAGTCTCTCCAAAGGTGGAGAGATTTAGAGAGAAGAAAATATCCTTGTCTGTTCTCTCTCCCTTGTGTCTCAAGCTCTTTACTCTGCTTTTCTTTTCTCCTGTTTTCTTGAATCCAAGATTCTCTTTATTTTCTCTCTTCTCGTCTCTGTTTCCTTTCTTTTCCTTCCTCTTCGCCTCCATGTATCCAAATGGGGCCTGTGGTTGGTTTGGTTTAAGGGTGAACCCAGAACCAAACCAACAGTCTATTTTCAAATTTTGGAGCCAGAAGCAAAACAATCAACGTTGGATCTAAACCAAACCAACCAGCCAAAAGTCAGTTTGGATCTAGTAGTTAGTTCTTGGGTCAACCAAGTGTAGAAAACAAAACTAAATTTCAGCAAAATAATTTATTCATCTATTATAGAAAACCAATTAGGTGGTGAACAATATAAACTCACAAATAATGTTTTAGTGACATCATGCAACAAAAATCTAAAAACTCCATCATACATGTATACAAATCCTGGATTTAGTGCGACAACAACAGAATCTGATATCATATTCAAAATATCAAAAATTAACATAGACCATGAGCCCACACTATGATAAAAATGTAGGGTGATATATATTAAAATCTATACAGGCTCAGTGTTTTCAGTACAGATTTGATAGCATTCAGATGACAACTGAAAAAAGGAATCCGTTGGACTGAAAACTTGATGAGTTTGTTGGACCAAATGAATGGTACACTCTCAACCATATGGATTGCTTTATAATGCACTACAATCATCCAAACCATACAAACTTAGGCTACTTGCATTTTCAGAGTTGGATTCTGTTGGATTTGTGGATTCTTAATCAATTAAACCTTATCAACTTAAATATTCATTTTCGCAATGGATTTCAGAGATTTGAAAGAAAGGGGTCCTTATCTTTTTCCATACTGATAACATTTCTAAGCACTATTACTCTCTGTTTGTTGGCTGAAGGGAGGAGAGAAGAGCTAAGAGACAAATATAAAGCCCGGCAGCTTTACATGCATGTCAAGTCCGAGGTTGAGAACTGTATTACCTATCTGAAGGAGAAGAGAGAGAAAGACCCCTACAGGAATATATTGCCAAGGCTTCTCTACCAGGTCGCTCATGGTTATACAGCAGAAGTTCCTACATTCGAACTTTGAACACCTTCTAGTCTAGAGGTGGTGATCATCTTATTCTTTATTTATGCATTTGGTGCCATTTTTGTGCCAATAATCTTGTGGCATATGCAATAATAATGGTGAAATTGGACTCATTTGAACTATGTAATTTGTTTAAATTTCTCAGCGGCTTTTTTTTTAATTATTTTTATTTTTTTACCTCCATCGCATCAATTCTATTTCAATTGAGGCTGGATCTAAAAATAAGTCATATGACCTGATGAATGTTTGGACAAGGTTTGTAAGCCTATATATGGCTTGGTGTGCTGTTGGATCTGTTTTAGAGATGTAGGTCAAAGCTGGGGTTTTCCTGACCATTTTGGGTATGTTTCGAAAGGATGGGAATGGCCCG